>NC_091951.1:11997658-12347658 GCF_031021105.1 Erythrolamprus reginae | reverse complement strand
AGATAAAGGAGAGACAATTGGACATGGGACGAAAAGCACACTAGTGCACTTATGTAGGCCCCTTAGTTGATAAAGTTTTATCCTCTTTTTCTGAGTTTTCACTTTGGAGGCAACATAAATAGAGAACAATGGAAACATTTCTCCTTTTATGAGCCGGGGAGCAGCAAATGCACGTACATCTTTATGGCACTCCTTTTATTCCAAGGTCCGTTTCTCTCTAGACTCTGACCCTGCAGCATTCACACTGCAACCTTCACCCAGTCGCTCCATTGCACCCACCTGCAAGCCTGCAAAGAACACGCGACTGTTCCGGAACACGGGTCGGGTCCTCCCAGCGCCAGAAGCCAGGGGGGAGAAAACAACCAGAAAGTCCCTCCACCCCCACCCCCAAAGGCAGGAAAGCCGACCCAGGCGGAGGGGTTGGGCGAAGGCAGCCAGGGGTGTGTGAATCGACCCGATCTGCAAACGCTGCTTTCCGGCAGCCTCCACTTTGAAAGAGGGAAAGAACTGCGCTTGGGGTCGCCCAGGTAGACTTGACTGCCCCTTGGAGGGGCGACCCTTGCCCTGTTCCCAGGGGCGCTGTGCTTGGGGGTGGGGGGGCAACAGAGTCCAATCAGCCTTTAAGGTCCGTTCTGAAAGCATCCAGGTCAGAAAGGGGAGCGGACTAGAAAGAGGACCGAATCGAGATTCCCTTTAATCCTTCGGGGAGGGGGAGAAAAAGAGATTGAGCAGGAGAAGGGGGCGGAATCCCCGACGCCCACCAAAGAGACTCACCACAGCTGCTCCCCCGGAGAGCCACCGCTACCCACACCAGGAGCAGGAGGGGCGCGGGGCGCGGAGCCATCCTGACGGCGATCCACAACCTGCGCCCAGGTTTGCGGAAGTGGCACAGAAAGAGGAAAAGGCAGTTGATAAACTGTTGATCAACCGTTCAGCAATCCAGGGCCGGCTGGCGATTGGCCAAGCTCAACCAATAGAAAAAAAGTATTCCCGTCTCGTTATATTTGCTTGGCAAGTGTCCAGATGGCAACAGGTGGGGGAGAAAGCGAAGGTACCACCAGGGTTTTCGCCTATTGGGGACTGAGAGGGTAGAACTGCGGGGCTGGGAAAAGCGGCAGGATTATTTGGCGCTCTGAGGGGCGAGGTGGGGGGGAGACGCAGTGAAGCGACCCTGAGAACCATTTATTTATTTATTATTTATTTATTAAATTTGTATGCCGCCCCTCTCCCTAGATATTTATTTATTTAGTTAGTTAGTTAGTCCAATACACAATAATAAACAATGAAGGTTATAGAGGATATAGTAGAGAAGAAATATGAGATATAGGAGAGACTATAGGACAGAGGATGGAAGGCACTCTGCCTTACTGACCTCTTAGGAATCTGGAGAGGTCAACCATCAACTCTTCTATTCTTTCATTGACATGTTCTATTACTATATCTTCTTTTCTATTATTTCTTACATATATTTTACTATGAGTATCTCCTCTATAACATTCATCATGTATTTTACTATGTGTATAAAGATATATACCCACTAAAACTGTCATTGTGTATAGGACAAAATAAAAAAATAAATAGTCTAAGGGTAAAATGTTGGGGTTTAGGGGATGATACTATAGAGTCTGGAAGGAGTTCCACGCTTCGACAACCCGTCATATTTTTTACAGTCAAGTTTGGAGCGGTTAATATTAAGCTTGAATCTGCTGTGTGCTCTTGTGTTGTTTTGGTTGAAGCTGAAGTAGTCTTTGACAGGCAATAATTAGATCATGTTTAAGGTGTCGTAGTTCTAAGCTTTCAAGACCCAGGATTGTAAGTCTAGTTTCGTAGGGTATTCTGTTTTGAGTGGAGGAATGAAGGGTTCTTCTTGTGAAGTATCTTTGAACATTTTCAAGGGTCTCAGATGCGATATGGGTTCCAAACAGATGAGCTGTATTCGAGGATGGGTCTGGCGAAAGTTTTGTAAGCTCTGGTAAGTAGTGTGAGATTTCCAGAGCAGAAGCTACGTTGGATTAGACTAACAACTCTTGAGGCCTTCTTGGCGATATTGTTGCAGTGGGCTTTGGCACTTAGATCTTTAGTTATTAGTATCCCAAGGTCCTTGACCGAGTGGGGATTATCTGTGATGATCCATGGAATAGCTTCCTTCATGGAGCTGGTTGGCCCTTCATCACCGGAGATGTTCAAAAATGGACTAGACAACCATTTGATTGGGGTGGTATAAGGTCTCTCCTTCCTTGAGCCGAGAGTTAGACTAGAAAACCTTCCAGCCAGTGATGGGCTACCAAAATTTTTACTGCCACGCTGTGGGCGTGGCTTATGCATTGGGTACTCTGGGGTGGAGCTCCATTTTCGCTACCCCACTGCATTCTCCCCCATAGGGGCAGTAGCCCACCCCTGATTATCTACTATATAAAGTCCTTGGAACAAACTTCCAGCAGACATGGTTGGTAAATCCACAGAAACTGAATTTAAACATGCCTGGGATAAACATATATCCATTGTAAGATAAAATACAGGAAATAGTATAAGGGCAGACTAGATGGACCATGAGGTCTTTTTCTGCCGTCAGTCTTCTATGTTTCTATGTACACACATACACATACAGTTCTTCTAAAATTATACACATTCAAACTCTTTTACTGCAATAGGAAAAACATACCCAGAGCCCAGTAGGGAAAAAAAGAAAAAAAAATCAAAATTTTGCTGCCAGTACTGCGTACCTGACCATTTATTTTATTTATTTATTATTTAGATTTGTATGCCGCCCCTCTCCGCAGACTCGGGGTGGCTCACAGCAAAATACAGCAATTCATGACAAATCCAAATATAATTTAAAAGATTTAAAAAGATTTAAAAAGAACCCCATTTTACTAACAAACACACACACAAACATACCATGCATAAATTGTACATACCCGGGGGAGGTGTTTCAGTTCCCCCATGCCTGGCGGCAAAGGTGGGTTTTAAGGAGTTTACGGAAGGCAGGGAGAGTAGGGGCAGTTCTAATCTCTGGGGGGAGTTGGTTCCAGAGAGTCGGGGCCGCCACAGAGAAGGCTCTTCCCCTGGGGCCCGCCAACCGACATTGTTTAGTTGACGGGACCTGGAGAAGGCCCACTCTGTGGGACCTAATTGGTCGCTGGGATTCGTGCGGCAGAAGGCGGTCTCGGAGATATCCGTAGGAGCCCATCACTGCTTCCAGCCCAAGGATTCTGTGTTCCAGGTCAGAAACTCCAAATGAGCTTCGCTCTGGATGAAAAGGCTCCTGTGGAATCTTCAAAATGAAGGTGTAACTTTTTTTGGGGGGGGGAGTAAGCTTAGCAAATATAAGACATTAATTCCCTATTTCCTGTTATTCTCTTAAAACAATAAGTATAATTATAACAACAACAGCAACAATGACAACAGAGTTGGAAGGGACCTTGGAGGTCTTCTAGTCCAACCCCCTTCTTGGGCAGGAAACCCTACACTACTTCAGACAGATGGTTATCCAAAAATCTTCTTAAAAACTTCCAGTGTTGGAAGCAAGTTCTGGAAGCAAGTTGTTCCACTGATTAATTGTTCGAACTCTCAGGAAATTTCTCCTTAGCTCTAAGTTGCTTCTCTCCTTGTTTAGTTTCCACCCATTGCTTCTTGTTCTGCCCTCAGGTGCTTTGGAGAATAGCTGGACTCCCTCTTCTTTGTGGCAGCTTTGAGATATTGAAACTGTGCCTACCGTCCCTGTTCTATTGTCTTCTTTTGTTACTTTTTATCATTACTTATCTAATGTATTATTTGTACAAATTACCACCCTATAATTGTTTGACAAAACAAACAAACAAACAAACAAACAAATAAATAAAATAAACACTGCTATCGTGTCTCCTCTGGTCCTTCTTTTCATTAAACTAGGTATTATCAAGTTCCTGCAACCGTTCTTCATATGTTTTAGCCTCCAATCCCCTAATCATCTTTGTTGCTCTTCTCTGCACTTTTTCTAGAGTCTCAAGATACTTTTTGCATCGTGGCGACCAAAACTGAATGCAGTATTCCAAGTGTGTGGCCTTACCAACGCATTTTAAAGTGGTATTAACACTTCGCATGATCTTGATTCTATCCCTCTGTTAATGCAGCCTAGAACTGTGTTGGCTTTTTTGGCAAGCTGTTCCATTGGCTGGTTGCTTTCACAGTTACGCAAGTTCTCCTTAATTCTAGGTTGCTTCTCTCCTTTGTGTTGTGGTTAGCTCTGGCCCAGCTCCTGCCCCAAGGACTGTGGATGTGGGGGAGACATCCACATGCTGCAGGCCTGTTTTACTCCCGGTGGAATCTGATGATGGAGGCTCCTCTGACCAAGAAGACATGAGTGACAGGGAGGAGGGGAGTGTGGCAGACAGCTCAGAAGGAGATCAATTATCTAGCTCCTCCTTGGATTCAGAACAAGAGTTAATGATACAGCCACGCATGCGGAGAGCGATGCATAGGCAACAACAGCTGAGAGATTATTATCAAAGAAAATGAGGCCACCTGTGGTTGAGTGGGGCTGTGGTAATTAGTGAGGCTGCTATAAAGAGCAGCCTGTGGGTTTGGCCATTGTGGAGGATTATCTGATCGTTGTGTTTCATGACTGCTTTACTGACTTTGATCTTTTGTGTGCTGATTTTTCCCCGCTTTGAAACTAAACCAGAGCAAAGTGTGTGTCACTTTGTGAAAGAAGAAGGACTGTGAATTGCCTCACAGCTGCAAGCTAAGTATCACAGAACTGATAAGGGACTTGTACAAATTACCAGTTTGTTTGGAGACCAGTGCTCTTTGCTATACCAAAAGAGGGCTTGGTTTAAGTGAATTTTCATTATAAAGAACATTGTTTTGAATTTTCAAACGTGTGTGTGTCTGAAATTGTATCTGTGCATTTTTGGGAGGATTCTACCAGAGAGCTCGACAGAACACCTCGATAGTATCGATCCATTGTTTGTCTTGCCTTTTGGTGCTTTGGAAAATAGTTTGAACCCCTCATCTTTGTAGGAGCTCCAGAAATATTGGAACATTGCTGTCATGTCTCCCAGGCCTTCTTTTCATTGGAGTAGACATGCCCAATTTCTATAAGCTTTGTATGTTTTAGTCTCCAGCCCCCTAATCATTTTCGTTGCTCTTCTCTGCACTCTTTCCAGAGTCTCAACATCTTTTTTTATATTGTGGTGACCAGAACTGGATGCAGTATTCCAACTGCAGTCTTATTAAAGCTTTATAAAGTGGTACTAGAAGTTCACACAATCTATATTCTGCTCCTCTATTAACACAGCCTAGGATTGCATTGGCCTTTGTGGCTGCTGCTGCACAGTGTTGGCTCATATTTAAGTGCTTGTCCACTGGAACTCCAAGATGCCTCTCACAGTTACTGGCATTAAATCAAGTTTCACCTAGTCTGTTCCTATGCTGTTGTTTTTTATTGTCTAAGTATAAAACCTTACTTTTATCTACGTCCAATTTCATTTCATTAGATAAGGACGAGAGTTCGTGACTCTAAAGATCCTTTGGATCCTGAAATCAAAATGTTTTATAGATGGCATTTACCACCGAATAGAATTTCAAAAATGTTTCAAAATAAGTCCCCTTTATGTTGGAAATGTAAAACAGAAATAGGTACTTATTACCATACATGGTGGACTTGCACTAAAGCAAAAAATTATTGGAACATGATAGAAAAATGGCTAAGAGAAATAACCCAGCAAGAAATTAAGAAAACCCCAGAATTTTTTTTATTAGGAATTTTGAATTACAAATACAAAAAAGAAATACATTTTTTAAATAGTCCATATATTGGTAGCTGCTAGGATTGAAAGAAATGGAGACACCGAAAGAAGACGAAATACTCAAGAAAATTTTGGAATGTGCTGAGCTCAATATGATGACGAGGAGGTTAAATAATAAGGAAGAGTCAGAATTTTACAACATATGGCAGATGGTATATACTTGGTGGGATAGAGCAAAAAATTCATAAAGTTGTTGAAATATTGGTAAAATTAAACTCAATAGATTTTGTGATGTAAATTAGGATATTTCAAAAATACTTTTTAGTATATGACTAGATGTCTTTTTATAAAGCGAGTTACAATAGATATTTTTCCTTCTTTGATTGAAATTTGTTATAAATCTCTTTTTACATATATATCATTAGATGTGTCTCTCCTTTTTTATCTTTCTTTTTTCTTTTATTCTTTTTTATATAGAGAGTAGTTATAGATACCTTTAAATATTCCCTGGTTTGATCAAATAACAATGTTATCTTTTCTTTTTCTGTACTATGAAGACTTCTACCCTGAGCGGAGCGATAGTAGCTCCTTTCCATGTTTTATGTTATACAGTGTTCCCTCGATTTTCGCGGGGGATGCGTTCCGAGACCGCCCGCGAAAGTCGAATTTCCGCGAAGTAGAGATGCGGAAGTAAATACACTATTTTTGGCTATGAACAGTATCACAAGCCTTCCTTTAACACTTTAAACCCCTAAACTGCAATTTCCCATTTCCTTAGCAACTATTTATATTATTACTCACCATGTTTATTTATTAAAGTTTATTTTAAAAAGTATTTATTAAAGGCGGACGAAGGTTTGGCAATGACATATGACATCATCAGGAGGGAAAAACCGTGGTATAGGGAAAAAACCACGAAGTATTTTTTAATTAATATTTTTGAAAAACCGTGGTATAGACTTTTCGCAAAGTTCGAACCCGTGAAAATCGAGGGAACACTGTATTTGTAATGTTTGTCTTTGAAAAATTAATACAAATATATATATTTTTTAAAAAGAATACTGGACCTAAAGCTAACACAGCTAACTTCCCTCCATGTCAATGTAGTTCTACAGAGGACCTCACATTATGTTAGTTTTGTTTTCAGGGAATAGAAACGTAGCAAAGCTTTGCCTGCAAAACCTGTTTTGCAAAGAGAAGTTTACAAGAGTCATTCAAATTAGGTCCAAGGGCCAGTTGTTGTTATCAAGTCCAAGGGTCAAAAGTAAATTATAAATCATAAATAGTGAATTATATACACACCTGAGCATAAATTTTGCTTCCAGCAGAAAGAACAGAGCCAGCCCAACCTCTCGTGTAGGCTGCAGCCAACTGTCACTCATCAGAACATTTACTCTGTTGCTAGGCAATGACCAAAACCACCTTTAAAAAAAAATAAAATCACGTTTTTTTTATTTTGTAATAGTTTATACATATCATTATGTGAATGGTATGGTGTTGGAGTATCATACAATTCAATACAAATAAACACATTCTTAATTATTACATTCCATTTTCCTTATTCCACATTATTTACTCATAGCTTTTACTACTACCCTTCCATTCTTTTTATGAACAAAATTACACAAAAACTGAGGTGGAAAGTCACAGATGACAGCAGGAAAGCCATTAGAAGTGTGTGACAGTTGCCAAACACTTGAATCACAATGATATTTTATTTATTTATTTATTTATTTATTTATTTATTTATTCATTCATTCATTCATTCATTCATTCATTCATTTATTTATTTGGATTTTTATGCCGCCCCTCTCCGAGAACTCGGAGCGACTCACAGCATATACAAAAACAGAACAATAATATAAATCCAATTAATACTACATTAAAAACAACCATTAAATTCAATTTTAAAAAGTATAACCTATCAAACCTTACTGACCTCTTAGGAATCTGGAGAGGTCAACCGTGGACAATCTAAGGGTAAAATGTTGGGTGTTAGGAGAGCACCCAACTTGCACTGACAGATGTAGAAAGAAAATGCAGGGTGTCCTGCATAAGCCAGGCCCACAGTGTGGTAGTAAAAAATTTGGTAGCCCTTCACTGCTCCTCTAAATTCTCTTCCAACTCTGTTGTTGTTGTTGTTATTGTAGGAGAATAACAGACGGTAGGGAATTAAAGTCTTGTATTTGGTAAGAAGACCTCCCACCCACCCCCACCCCAAAAAGATACACCTTTGTTTTGAAGATTCCATCAGAGCCTTTTCATCCAGAGCAACGATCATTTGGGGTTTCTGGCTTTGCGCTGGAAGATTTCCTAGTCTAACTCTCGGTTCAAGGAAGGAGAGACCTTATATCGCCCCAATCAAATGGTTGTCTAGTCCATTTTTGAACATCTCCGGTGATGGAGCACCAACCCACTCCAGGAAGGAAGCTATATCATGGATTGATGGTTTTCAGGATGGCTCCACTGCGCGTCTCTCTCCCCCGCCCCTCACAACACCAAATAATCCTGCCGCTTTTCCCAGCCCCGCAGTTCTGCTCCCTCAGCCCCCCATAGGCGGAATCCCTGTTGGTACCTTCGCTTTCTCCCCCACCTGTTGCGCACCTGGACACTTGCCTAGCAAATATAACGAGACGGGAATACTTTTTTTCTATTGGTTGAGCTTGGCCAATCGCCAGCCGGCTCTGGATTGTTGAACTGTTTATCAACTGCCTTTTTCTCTTTCTGTGCCACTTCCGCAAACCTGGGCGCAGGTTGTGGATCGCCGTCAGGATGGCTCTGCGCTCCGCGCCCGTCTTACTCCTGGTGTGGGTGGCGGTGGCTCTCCGGGGGAGCAGCTTCGGTGAGTCCCTTTGAGGGCGTCGGGGATTCCACCCCCTTTTCCTGTTTTTTGTCCCCCTCCCCGAAGGGTTAAAGGGAATCTTGATTCGGTCCTCTTTCTAGTCCGCTCCCCCTTCCCATCTGGATGCTTTCAGAACGGACCTTAAAGGCTGATTGGACTCTGTTGCCACCCCCCACCGCCCCCAGCACAGCGGCTCTGGGAGCGGGACAAGGGTCGCCCCTCCAAGGGGCAGTCAAGTCTACCTGGGCGACCACGAGCGCAGTTCTTTCCCTCTTTCAAAGTGGAGGCTGCCGGAAAGCAGCGTTTGAAGGAGATCAGGTCGATTCACACACCCCTGGCTGCCTTCACCCAGCCCCTCCGCCTGGGTCGTCTTTCCTGCTTTTTGGGGGGTGAGTGAGTGGGTGGGGAGGCTTTTGGGGTTTTTTCCCCTGGCTTCTGGTGCTGGGAGGACCCGACCCGTGTCCCGGAACAGTCGCGTGTTCTTTGCAGGCTTGGAGGTGGGTGCAATGGAGCGACTGGGGGAAGGTTGCAGTGTGAATGCTGCAGGGTCAGAGTCTAGAGAGAAACGGACCTTGGAATAAAAGGAGTGCCATAAAGATGTGCGTGCATTTGCTGCTCCTCAAAAAAGGAGAAAACAATTTCCCTCATTTATTTTTTTTATTTTTATTTATCAAATTTGTATGCCGCCTCTCTCTGTAGACTCAGGGCGGCTCACAGCAATGATAGAAACAATGTACAATACAAATCTAATAATACAAAGTTAAAAACCCATAATTTAAAAAATATGCACACAACACACCATGCATAAATTATATAGGCCTGGGGAAGATATTTCAGTTCCCCCATGCCTGACGGCAGAGGTGGGTTTTGAGAAGTTTACGAAAGGCGAGGAGGGTGGGGGCAATTCTGATCTCTAGGGGGAGTTGGTTCCAGAGGGCTGGGGCCGCCACAGAGAAGGCTCTTCCCCTGGGTCCCGCCAAATGACATTGTTTAGTCGACGGGACCCGGAGAAGGCCAACTCCCACAGAGTTGGCCTTCTCCGGGTCCCGTCAACTAAACAATGTCGTTTGGCGGGACCCAGGGGAAGAGCCTTCTCTGTGGCGGCCCCGACCCTTTGGAATCAACTCCCCCCAGATATCAGAGTTGCCCCCACCCTCCTAGCCTTTCGTAAGCTCCTTAAAACCCACCTCTGTCGTCAGGCATGGGGGAATTGACATGTTCCTTCCCCCTAGGCTTATAAAATTTGTGTATGGTATGCTAGTGTGTATGATTGGTTTTTAACTTGTGGTGTTCTTAAAATTAATTTAATATTGGATTTGTCTTGTATTGCTGTTGCTGTGAGCCGCCCCGAGTCTGCGGAGAGGGGCGGCATACAAATCTGATTAAACTAAACTAAACTAAACTCTCTGGGACCTAACCGGTCGCTGGGATTCGTGCGGCAGAAGGCGGTCCCGGAGATATTCTGGTCCGATGCCATGAATGGCTTTATAGGTCATAGCCAACACTTTGAATTGTGACCGGAAACTGATCGGCAGCCAATGCAGACTGCGGATTGTTGGTGTAACATGGGCATACCTGGGGAAGCCCATGACTGCTCTCGCAGCTGCATTCTGCACGATCTGAAGTTTCCGAACACTTTTCAGAGGTAGCCCCATGTAGAGAGCATTGTAGTAGTCGAGCCTCGAGGTGATGAGGGCATGAGTGACCGTGAGCAGTGACTCCCAGTCCAATGGGAACTTATGTTCCCATTGTTCTCTATTCATGTTGCCTCCAAAGTGACAACTCAGAAAGGGGGGGGGGGAACCTTATCTTAAAATCAACAACATCCCTTATTAATCAGCTGTGGTCTGTGGAAGGAGTCTTCATAGCCGAAATGATAATATTCTCTCTTGGCTCCGGAAGCAATGCCAGGTCTGTCTATCACCTCCCAAATAATAACATTTTGTGTTCTTTTCAGCAGAGTTGAACAAAAATAATAACATTACAGCCTCAACATTTCACTTTTGCAAATTTAATATATATTAGCTATTTCTTTTTTAAAAAATCTTTATTAAGTTTCTACATATAAAAATAGAAAGAAAAGAAAAAAATTAAACAAACAAAACATGCAAAGAAAAAACAAGAAAAACAGACATGAATATATATGTATGTATGTATGTATGTATGTATGTATGTATGTATGTATGTATGTATGTATGTACAGACATTTCTATAGCCAGAAACATTTTAACCAACAAAATCCAAAAGTGGTTTCCAAGTAGAAAGGAAACTGGATGTATTCTTGCCTTTGATTAAAGCACATCATCTGGTCATTCTCGCTGCTGTCAACATAGATAGCAATGAAGTTATCTTTCTTTTGAAAAGTTATCATTGTTAAAATAAAGCCATTTTTTTTCAAGTGCTTTGCGCACTACTCCTAAAAGAAATGTCTCTGGTTTAATTTTTATACTGTATTTATTTTGAGAATCTTCTTTTATTAAAATATGAATTTTACCCCAATAGTTTAAAAACATTGTGCAATTTTTATTGAGTCATTTTTTTATTAGTCGGTTATTAATTTTGCAAATTAATATGTATTAGCCAAAGGTTGTCCTGAGCTGCCTCACCCTCTCCCTATTTGAAAGATTTTCAAAGCTTTCAATTCTTTTATGGTCTATAGTTTAATACCATCCCAGTCTAACAGTTCTCCAGTCTGTTTTTGAAAACTTCCAGTGACGAAGCTCTCACAATTATTTATTTATTTATTTATTCATTTGTCCAATACACAAATACATAGGAAGAAAGATAGACATGTGATAATATAAAATAGGGTGAAAGTGAACTTAGAGGAGAGGATATATGAAAGGAAGAGAATACATGATAGGTGAAAGAAAGGAAAGACAATTGGACAGGGGACGAAAGGCACACCAGTGCACTTATGTACGCCCCTTACTGGCCTCTTAGGAACCTGGAGAGGTGAATTCCAGGATGTCCCGTATTTTAATCAGTATGAGACGCACCAATGTAAGACAACCCTAAATTTTAGAGGTGGAAAACAAGGAAAAAAGTATTCTGAACGGAATAGTGTAGCAATATATTATTTAATAAAATACCAGTGTAACTGAATACTTTTTACAAACATGTACACCTTTTTCAAACTTCAAACTTGACAGCTTTAAGACTAGTGGACTTCCACTCCCAGAATTCCTCTTCCAGTCATGCTAGAAGGAGTAACTAGAAGGCAAACCAGCCTCTTTTTGTTTAAAAAATGGCCTTTTTTGCCCTTTTTTTTTTGCAAAAATGGGATAGGCAAAGGGTCTGGGGAGCCTGCAGGGAGCTCCTGGGTGCTGGGGGATGGCAAAAATGCCCCCTTTGCTCCTCCCTTTGCCTCCCCATATCACCCAGGCAAGGTTTGAGTTTCCTATTAAAGATTCCACAGCCTCTGGTCCCACCCAAATCCCCCCCTCCCCTTCCCTATTTTATAAAATCCCCCCCTCAGATCTGCATAACAATCCATGTTGGGCCTCAGTGAAGTCAGAATGTTATTTTTTCCTCTTGGGGGGACCAGATGGGGTTTCCTGTTGCTTTTGAGCTTCTGAAGATGGAGCCCCCCTTCTTCCTGTGGGGCCCCTGCAGCCTCCTTGGGCAAAGACTGAGCAATGTAGAAGGGGGGTATTGATGGAGGCCCCACTGAAAGGGGGGGGCAATTGGTGGGGATCACATAATGTTTGGGGATCCTGCTCTGTCTCTCCTTTCCTTTCCTACCCCCCCCCAACCTCTCTGCCCCACAACCCTTTAGGCCCTCCAGAAGATGCTCCTTTGTCTCTTGGCCACTCCCTCTTTCCACCCTTTGTTTTTAATTTCTCTTCCATCATCACCCACTTCATTTTCTCTTCTTCCTCCTCTACCCCGAATTCTCTTCTTTGTTCCAGACCTGGAAACGGGGCCTTCCACGCCCCATATAGAATCCCCCTAACTCTGCCCCTCTGGGTTCCTTCCACGCACCTCCTCCCACTCCCTGAAGTTTTTATACACCGCCATCTCGGAGCCCAGTCAGGGGCAGCCCCACTATGTCCTTCTGGGATACGTGGACGGTCAGATCTTGGTTCGCTACGACAGCCACAGCCAGAACCTGCAGCCTCAAGTCTCCTGGATGGAGAAGTTGGGGATAGAGGATCCAAAATATTGGGAGAGAGAGACCCAGAAAGTTCGTGGCCAAGAGGAAATGTCCAGAGATAACCTGGAGACTCTGAGGAATCGCTACAATCAGAGTGAAGGTGGGTGATGGGTCAGGTGATTTGATTTGATTTGATTTGATTTGATTGATTGATTTGATTTGATTTGAGTCTACGGAAAGGGGCGGCATACAAATCTAATAAATAAATAAATAAGATTTGATTTATTAGATTTGTATGCCGCCCCTCTCCGCAGACTCAGGGCGGCTCACAACAGCAACAAAAACAATATATATTAACAAATCTAATAATTAAAAAATCTAAGATAACAATTACACATTTAAAATCTAAAAGCAAGAAACCCCAATATAACAAACACACATACAGTCATATCATGCACTAGAACTACATAGGCAGGGGGAGATGTCTCAGTTCCCCCACACTTGACGACAGAGGTGGGTTTTAAGGAGTTTACAAAAGGCAAGGAGGGTGAGGGCAATTCTAATCTCTGGGGGGAGTTGGTTCCAGAGGGCCGGGGCCGCCACAGAGAAGGCTCTTCCCCTGGGCCCCGCCAAACGACATTGCTTTGTTGACGGGACCCGGAGAAGGCCCACTCTGTGGGACCTAACCGGTCGCTGGGATTCGTGCTGCAGGAGGCGGTCTCATGGCTCCTCCGGCCCCATATTCCCCTCCTCAGGAACCAGAGGGTTGAGATAGGGGGGTTCCTTCAAAGGGAAAGGCTTCTTTCACATCTTTTAAAAAGTATTTTTTATGTTTATTCGTTAAAAAAATATATGAAATTGTCCTTGCCTCCATAACTGACATTTTCTGCCAATTGCAGTTAATGAAAGCATGTTTAAATCCATCTGTCTTTCTGAATGTTGATATCAATATTAATATAAACTGAGATGAGAAGAGACTCAAATCCTCCCTCTCCCCCCATGAAAGTTGGAGGGTCTGATCTTGGTGGATCTCCTGCTGTGGTTAAAGAAAGGAATCACAGTCTCCCCACCAAACAAAATGGCAGTAGATCCAGTGAAGGGCTACCAAAATTTTTATACCACACGGTGGGCGTGGCTTATACAGGACACCCTGCATTTTCTTTCAACATCTTTCAGTGCAAATTGGGTGCTCTGGGGTGGAACTCCATTTTCGCTACCCCACTGCGCCCCCCCCCCCCCATCCGGGCAGTAGCCCACCACTGAGTGGATCCTAATTAGATCCTGGGGAAAGCAGGTCCTCGTCCTTCTCTCTATTTCCACCCCAGAGAAATAAGGGATCAGGTGCAGCTCCACCTGGGTAATATTCTAGATCCCTTCACCCCTCTTTGGAGGACAAGCAGGCCCCAAATGCCAGGAGCTTCTGCTCATCCTCCAGTTGGAAGGAGATGCCAAGAAGGCCCAAATGGGGTGGGGGCTCTTGAGGGGGGGGCACAGGGCCAGGATCCTCCCAATCCTGAGAGGGAAAGACAGAGAAGAAAGGATCCTCCATCTGGGGCCCTTCCAGAGTCACTCAGAGCCTTCGTGGCTTCCCATCCTTGGTCCCTCAGTCCAAACCCCTGTCCTGCCCTCTTGGTGGGGCTGCCCTGGAGGGTGGGAGGCCTTCTTTAGCAGCCCCCCCTTTTCTGCCATTTTTGGGGGACAAGCATGAAGGGTTACCAAAAAATTTTACTACCACACTGTGGCTTATGCATTTTCTTTCAACATCTTTCAATGCAAATTGGATGCTCTGGGGTGGAGCTCCATTTTTGGTACCCCACTGCGTCCCCCCCCCCCACATCCGGACAGTAGCCCACCCCTGGGGACAAGTTTCATCTTCAAGGAACCTTCAGAGAGGGGTGGCATACAAATCTAATAAATAATTATAATAATATTATAATAATTATAATTATAATTATTATTTGTGGGGAGGTGCAGCCCCCCTTCTCCCCCTCCATTTCCTTGCCCGTCCCCCCCACAGGCAGACCCCAGAGCTCTGCCAGTCCTGACCCTGACCCCCTCCAGGATCTCCCCAGATCCCGAACCTGGAGGCGTCACATTCACCAGCTACTTGAGTGCCTACAGCTGGACGACACATCTCCCCCTGTAACCGCTCTTCCTGAAACAGCTCCAAGATCTATGCGTTCACCCAATGTCGGTTCATCCCTCTCAGCCACGCTGCCGGTTGACTCACCAGCTAGGCCGTTGGCCTCTGCGAGCCTCCTAACTCTGATTCCAAGTCCCAACGTTCCATTCACGGCCAACTGCCGCTCCTCAAGCTGTTCCCGCTGTTTATCAAGAGTTGCCCCATTTAGCTAGGTTGCGCATGCGCCTAGCTTATCTGGGCGACTATGTTTATGCCTGCCGGGAGGGGGGGGGAGTGTTACGTCCCTTCAGGGTGTTGCTAGCTGCTGCTGCAGCCGCTGATTGGTTAGAACCAACTCAGCTGCTGAGCGGGAAAACTTGGGCCGGGTTGACAGTTGCATGTAAATTGCGCTGTCAGAGACAGCTCAGGTAATTCTGTTCTGAGCGGCTCCGTTTGGCTTTCTGTTGTGCTGTTCCTCGTTCGAGTGTTAAATGGCACTCGCCTCTCCTCGTTATTTCCCGGATTCAGACACAACATCATCCTATCTGTAAGTCATGTTTCTTCAGAGTCAAAAGCCTTCTGTTTTTTAACAGGATCCATTCTCTCATCTATGTTATTGTTGCTGTATAATAATATTTCCTCTATTTCACCTATCATATATATTCTCTTCCTTAAATATATCCTCTCATCTAAGTTCACTTTTACCCTTATATATATTACCACATGTCTATTTTCTTCCTATGTATTTGTGTTTTGGACAAACAAACAAACAAACAAACAAACAATAAATAAATAAATAAATAAATAAATAAATAAATAAATAAATAAATAAATAAATAGCTCCCAATTCGGAAGTCCAAATCCTCCCCTAATTTTGGTATCTTGTAACATTCTTCTGCCGCACGAATCCCAGCGACCGATTAGGTCCCACAGGGTGGGCCTTCTCCGGGTCCTGTCAACTAAACAATGTCGGTTGGCGGGCCCCAGGGGAAGAGCCTTCTCTGTGGCAGCCCCGGCTCTCTGGAACCAACTCCCCCCGGAGATTAGAACTGCCCCTACTCTCCCTGCCTTCCGTAAAGTTCTTAAAACCCACCTTTGTTGTCAGGCATGGGGGAACTGAAACATCTCCCCCGGCCACGTACAATTTATGTATGGTATGTTTGTGTGTGTGCTTGTTAATATAGTGGGGTTCTTTTTTAAACTATTTTAAATACTTAAATTTATTGAATTTATTTGGATTTGTGCGATTGTTTATATTTTTGTTGTGAGCTGCCCCGAGTTCGCGGAGAGGGGCGGCATACAAATCTAAATAATAAATAAAATAAATGAATTCTTATGCTTATCCTTGGGGGTTTTTTTGCCAGGCAAATTTGAGAATCGTTTTGTTTATCTCTTTAAAATAGATTTTATCTACTCTTATTGGAATGGAAGTTTCCTCTTCGAGGAACCTTATTTGAACCTTATTGAATATTAGATTTGTATTTTACATTGTTTTCTACTATGGCTGTGAGCCGCCCCGAATCTACGGAGAGGGGTGGCATACAAATTTAATAAATAAAATAAAAATAAATAAAATAAAATTTGGGGATGGGGTTTGAAAGCAAATGTGTGTTTAAAGATAGGCTGCTTTTGGCTGAGGTAAACCTTCTCCACAAACATCAGCCCCTCCTTTCAGCCTAAGGAGCTGTAGCCCCCCTTCTTCCCCGCTTTCCTTGCCCCTCTTCCCCTCCAAGCAGACCCCAGAGCTCTGCCAGTCCTGTCCCTGATCCCCGCCAGGATCTCCCCAGATCCCTCCAGGCCCCTTGCTGTCCTCTCAGGGGAGCATAGCTGGACCCAAAGGGCTCCCCCTAGTGGGGGAAGGAGGAAGGAGACTGGCCAAAGTGGAGGGGAGTCTCCTTTCCAGGCTAAAGAGCCCCAAATGTCCCAACCTTTCCTCAAAGGGAGGCTGCTTCCACCCTCCCATCACCTGAATCGCCTCCTCTGAACCTACTCCATCTCCCTCCTCTTCTTTTGGGGGTTGTTTGACTATAATTGCTCCCAATATTCCAGATGTGGTTGCTCTACTTTGAATCACATAAAAGCTATGTTTTTCAAATTATTTTAATGACAGCTGACATTCTGTTGGCTATTTTAACTTTTTAATATAATTTGTGTTTAACCTTTTGAACAAAAGATAAAAAACAATAGAAGTTAACATAAAAAGCAAAGTAGATGAAAGAAAAAATCAAAGAATTTTTTTTAAAAAGTACAGTGGTATCTCTACTTACGAATTTAATTCATTCTGTGACCAAGTTTTTAAGTAGAAAAGTTTGTAAGAAGAAACAATTTTTCCCATAGGAATCAATGTAAAAGCAAATAATATGTGCGATTGGGGAACCCACAGGGAGGGTGGAGACCCTGTTTCCTCCCAGGAGATTCCTAGAGAGGCTCCATGGAGGCTTCTCCCTGCCTTTTCTGGCCCTGTTTCCTCCCAGGAGATTCCTAGAGAGGCCCCATGGAGGCTTCTCCCTGCCTTTTCCGGTTACAGTTTCGGAAGCTCGGGTTTGTAAGTGAAAAATGGTTCTTGAGAAGAGGCAAAAAAAAATCTTGAACGCCTGGTTCTTATCTAGAAAAGTTTGTAAGTAGAGGCGTTCTTAGGTAGAGATACTACTGTGCAAGAAAAGAAAACAGTTGATGAAAATAAAATAAAAAAGACATCAATAATTGATTTCTGATATTCTTCACAGCAGTTGTCAATAAAGCTATATTTCAGCCCCTCTAAAACAGCCTTTCTGAACCTTTGACTCTGGAGGAGCCCTTGAACTATTTTGCAGACCTGAGGAAACCTCTGAACATCCAGCCTCAGAGATAGGGTGAAATTGTTTCATGCAGAGACCTGTAGAGATGCATTAATAGTGTTCTTACACTAATAATAAAAAAAATGAAACTTGCCTTTTCAATGAGAGCCCTGTGGTGGTTTTTTTGTTTTTTGTTTGCTGAATAAATATTCAATTCTGTGCCAAACTTGAGATAAGAACACATTTCATCTTCAACTGAAATAAGATAATTTCTGTCTTATTTTGATGCTTCAGAAATAAGACAGAGTTTTTTCTCAGAAGCTGAAAACTGCAGCCAAATATTTAGTGCCTTCCCGTGAATGGCAGGAGATTCTCCTTGGACAGGAATCCAGAACCTTTTTTTCTCAGGGGGAGATCAGGGAATCTCCTCTCGAGGGAAGGATCAGACTGCAGCTCATGAGGATCTTCCTCTTCCTCCAAAGGGAAGATCTCTGGCTGAGCAGAAGATGCAGAGAAAGGATCCCCTCACCCGGACATTCCTGAGTGTAGAAAGGGGGGTGGAAACACTGGTCAGTTTAGTTTAACTGTACCTCCAGGTGGTTTTCCCTTAGATTTGAGAGTTTCTGGCATCCTTCCTGCCTCTTAAGCCCAAATAGGAGTAATTTTTGTTTTTTTCAAACATTCAAGTTTTTTAAAAAAATTAAGAATCTGGTCATATGAGGTTGGAATATTTTCTCTAGAGTCATTTCAAAGGTCCTTTGGGTGTCCAGATCAGTTTAGGCCATTTCTGCTGTTGCTGAGGAAAATATTCCATTGTGGACCTTCAAGGCTTCATTCTCACATTGCCCTAAACCATGGTTTGTTTCTGCTTAGCCCAGAGTGGGAAGCAACCCTTGTGACTTGGTGCTATTGGTGAACATAAACCAAGATTTATGGTCACAGAGATCCCTGCAAGCTTTTATGTAGATCAATTAGATCCTCTTTGAGAGCACAAGATTCTCACTCCCTCTTTGCAGCTGTAGATTCAGGCTATTGTTCCCTCTCTGGAATCCCTTCCTCCCCATCCCAAGAAAGATGGAAGGAGCTCTATCCTTCTGTTTCTTTTACACTTCCTCCTTTTCTCCATCTCCCTTAGGATCCTCTGCAGGCTTTTCCAGATTCCCTTTTCCTGGGAAGGTTCAGGGACTCTGTCCTGGGGGAGGGAATGCAGGGGGAGGAGGGAGGTGAGAAGGGAGGTTAGTGATGGGGGCTTTCTTTCCCTTGAATTCTAGGGAGGAAAAGGGAGTATCATTGCCTCTTTCAAAGTCCCTGCAGGAAGGGGGCAGCTCTGTCTATCGTTAGGACTCCTGAAACCATCTTCCTGTCTGTTTTTAGGCCTTCACACACGGCAACTGCTGTGTGGCTGTGAGCTCCGGAGAGATGGGAGCAAAGGAGGGTTTCGGCAGTATGGCTACGAAGGGAGGACCTTCATCACCTTTGACAAAGAGACCCTCACTTGGGTGGCTCCTGAACCCCAGGCCTAGATCAGTCAAAGGAAATGGGATGCTATTCCAGGATTGAATCAAAGATATAAGGCCTACCTGGAGGAAACCTGCATTGAGTGGCTGGAGAAGTACCTGTCCTATGGGAAGGAGACACTGCTGAGGACAGGTGATAATCTGAATGCAGACTGGACTTTCCTCCTTTAAGGCCAGATCTCTTGTACACATTCAACCCCTTTGAGTCCCTGGTCTACAGACGGTTTGCCCTGGTGGGAATCCTCGACACCACCACCACCACCCCGCTTTCAGCCTCTCTCTAGGACATGGGAAGCCCTGATTGGTTCTCACTACCAGGCAGCCATTCAGTAGACCAGGAAATGCATCCTCTGCCTGGCAGATGACTGGGTGGGTCAGGCAGGAAAAGCACTTAAGGGCGTCCTGTTCACTACCAACAATGAGCCAATCATTTGGGGCTATTCAATGAAACCCCCATTAGCCAAATTGCAGTAGAGAGTAGTGGTCACTCTTAATTTCCCCCATTAACCCTGCTTCTCCCCACATCCCATGGCATAGGGGGCTCCCTCCCTGCCTTGCACCTAATGGTGCACCTCCCACTCCCATCACTAGAGGGCTCTACTTCTACCATTAAAAAGACACTATAATCTAGAACAGTGTTTCCCAACCGGTGTGCCGCGGCACACTGGTGTGCCGCGAGACATGGTCAAGTGTGCCGCGAGGCGGAGGCCAGCAAAGGTTGTTTTAAAAGTCGGCCCCCTCGCGCGCATGGCTTCTCCTCGCTAATAGCGGCGGGCAATAGCCAGGGGAGGGGCGGCTTCTGCAAGTGGGAGCTCCAAGGCTGAGGCTTCCACTTGTGGCTGTCCCCGCCCGATCCGTCCTTCTCTCCGGCTTTCTTGGGGCGCGGCTCCTCCCACAGCTGTGGCTGCAGCGGCACTGGCGATCCGTCCGCTAGCCGCTCCGAGCGCTGTGGGAACGCCCACCCCTCTCACAGTCCCGCTCGGTCTTCTCGGCCACCTACATGCTGCGGGAAGCCCGGGAAAACCAAGCAGAGCCCCAGGCCAGGCAGAAGAATGCCGCTGCCTTGCTATCCCGCTTCTCTCTGGCCATGCGGTTGCAGAAGCAAGCTCTCCCCCCTCACACGCACACTTTCGGCTGGGCAGGGGGCGAAGCCGACCCCCTGGCTGCTGGCGAAGGAGGTTCGCTCGAGCCTCAGAAAGGAGGTGGATTCAGGCAAAGAGCCTGGCGCAACGGGCACAGCGTTGGAAAGCGAGCGGGCGGTGGGGGCGCTTCGCTTCTGCCTTCCTGAGGCGCTTTTTTTGGGCTCCGCGTCCGGCGAGTTTCTGCCTTGCCTTGCCTACTTAACGCGGCGGGAGAGATGCTAATTCCCATCCCAAACAGTCCGTCTTTTCCCTCAGGAGTGGGTGGGCGTTTTGTCCCTGGCAGCATCAGAAGGACAACAGATGACTAATCCCGCCAGAGAACAAGAGAGAGAAAGCATGAGAGAGAAAGAAAATAAGAGAGAGAACGAGAGAGAGCAAAAGAGAGAGAGAGAGGTGCTTCTTGAAGCATATGGTAAAAAGCACCCAAATAATAAGAACCCCCCCCAGCCCACACCTGTTTTTGAAAAGAATAAAAGAGGAAAAAAACCCAGCCCTCAACTGGTTTTGGAAATGGTTCGAGTGTGTATACACACACACGCATAAAGAGGGGAGAGAGACAGGGATGGAAAAAGAGGAGAAGTGAGAGGGAGAAGGAATGAGGGGAAAAGGGAGGAAGAGAGAGAAATGAGAAACATGAGAGAGAAAAGGGGGAAAGACAGGAGAAGTACCCAGAAATGAGAGAGCGGTATAAATTTGAGGAGGGATGATTGATGATTGACTGTATTTATAAGAGGATGTTACATGGGATTGTATATATGAGGGGGTTATGTATGTATGTATGTATGTATGTATGTATGTATGTATGTATTTATTTATTTATTTATTTATTTATTTATTTATTTATTTATTAGATTTGTGTCATTTTGGTTGGTGGTGTGCCCCAGGATTTTGTAAATGTAAAAAATGTGCCGCGGCTCAAAAAAGGTTGAAAATCACTGATCTAGAACACCCCTCTCCCCTGGGGGTCCTTGAACTCTCCACAATTACCTGCATGAGATTAGGATCAATGGGGCAATCCCCTCCCCCACTAAATATTGCCAACAACTATTCCCTGTCTGGGGAGGATCCTCTCTCTCTTCCATTGGCATCAATCTCTCTCTGTCTTCCCCCCTTTTGAGAGACAAAATCTCTTTTCCAAATTCATCAGTATGAGATTCCCCTTGATCTCTCTTCACCTTAAAATTGGAGTTGTGTCCCTTGGAAAAAGGCCTGGAGCAGCCTCAGATTCAGGAGAGCAGGATGCATGAAGTAGGGAGATTACACATCTCAATCAGGGCAAATCAATAGATGCAATCTGACTTCTGTAAAGCCTTCGACTCAATGGTTCATGACAAATTACTTCTAAAACTCAAATCCTATAGCATCTTAGGATCCCTCCATATTTGGATAACTGCATTCCTATCAAACAGACAACAAGTTGTCAAAATAGAAAGTGCCATATCTAATACTGTTCCAGTTAAGAACGGCGTACCCCAAGGCATCATACTTGGACCAACACTCTATATAAATGACCTTTATGATCACATTACAAACAACTTGGTTTTCTTTGCTGATAATATAAAACTTTTCAACACCACCGATAATACAGCTACTCTCCAGAAAGACCTTGACTTTGTGTCTGAATGGTCAAACATCTGGCAACTCCAAATCTGAACCTACACATTGGCAAAAAGAATCAGAACACCAAATACAAGCTGATTAAACAAGACCTTACAGACAACCCTCACTATGTAAATGATCTTGGAAAACTCAAATCAAATGACCTAAGTGCCAAAGCCCACTGCAACAAAATCAAAAAGGCGTCAAGAGTTGTTAACTTAATCCTATGTACCTTCTGCTCCAGTAATTTCACACTAATTTCAATTACAATCAGAGCATACAAAACTTTCGCCAGACCAATCCTTGAATACAGTTCATCTGTCTGGAACCAACATCGCATTTTGGACATAAACACTCTAGAAAATGCCAGAGATACTTTATCAGAAGAGACCTCCACTCCTCTACTCGCAACAGAATACCTTACGAAACTAGACTTACAATCCTAGCTTTAGAAAGCTTAGAACTACATCGCCTTAAACATGATCTAATCATAGCCCATAAAATCATCTGCTACAACATCCTTCCTGTCAATGACTACTTCAGCTTCAACCACAACAACACACGAGCACACAACAGATGCAAACTTAAAGTAAATCGCTCTCTAACTCGACTGCAGGAAATACGACTTTAGTAACTGAGTAGTTGATGCATGAAAGTCACTACCAGACTCTGTAGTATCATCACTTAACCCCCAAAGCTTTACCCTTAGACTGTACACTGTTGACCTCTCCCGATTCATAAGAGGTCAGTAAGGGGTGTGCATAAATGGAGGAGGCAATAATAAATCTTGAGTTGCAAAGGTCCGCTTTCTTACTAAGTTTCCAAAACGTTACTGAAACAAATGATGAAGACCTACCACAAATTATGGTGGAGATCCTGGCTACCATTACCAATAAGACAACACATGAAATGATCCAACAGATAGATGAGATCAACAGTTACGCAAGGAGGAACCGACTTCCCAGAGAAGTACACATTAGGTTTATCAGGGATGTGTATAAGTGCACCAGCGCGCCTTCCATCCCGTCCTAATGTTTCTTTTTTTACTAGTATCATGTATATAAATATTATTATATATTTGTATACCAGCAATATGTACTTGACAAAACAAACAAACAAATAAAATAGAATCTTCTATGTTGTACCATCTCCACTCTCCCTCCCCTGAAGGGAGCAGCCCAACATCAGTCAGAGTTCAAAGCAGTCAGAGAGGAATTTCCTTGGACCCTCAATTTGCTGCCAGATGTTTTTCAGGCTGAGTCCCTGGGAAGGACTCAAAATCAGGAGTTCTTGTGGCTGAGCGTTTTCCAGATTTGGAGCATTTCCCAAAACCCCTTGAGATGCTTCAGGTGTGGAAAAAAGAAACTTTGATCCATCTGTATCCTCATGCTGACTCTGCCTTCTGGCTTTGTGTGATATACATACAAATTTTAAAAAATTATTTCCGATGCCTTTTAGCCAAAGTAGTTTGGTCCAAACACTCTCCATGTATTTGTCAGTCTTTGATTGTGTGCACGAGAGAAAGGGAGGGAGGGGACTGGAGTCAGAAAGAGCTGAGCTTCTCCACCTATAAGCCAAGAGAGAGACTTTCTCACCCTCTTTTTCTTTCCTTCTTTTCCAGCAAGTGACAAAGGATCCAGCAGTTCAGACCAGGGTAAGTGGGAGGGAGCAGCAGCTGCTGCTGCATGAGCTATTTGCTCTGCAGAGGAGAAGGAAACTCTCCCTGTTGGTTTCAAGCAGGGGAGGCAACCCAGAGTCTGAACGGTGGAGCTTTGGCCCCCATTGGAGAAAAGGGGCCCCAATTCACGGAGGGGAAATTAGAACTTTGCCATCTTCGGTCTAACCTAAGGATAGTACATAAAACCATCTGCTTCAATCTCCTTCCTGACAATGAATACTTCAGCTTCAACCAAAGCACATAATAGATACAAAATATGGTATACTGCTCCAAACTTTATTGCAGAAAATACGACTTCAGTCACAGAATTCTCAGTGCCTGGAAAGAACTACTGTGGTTTCTTCCCCAAAACTTTAACTGTCTACTGTCGACCTCACCCCATTCCTGAGAGGTCTTTACCAACGTGCCTACCATCTCTGTCCTAATATTCCATTTTATTTGTATACATTTTGTTCTGCCTGACTGGGCTCAGGCAATGCATAACAGTCCAAGGAAAAGAAATCAAACACACATGTGCTCTGCTAATCAGCAAACATGTATTAGATAAAGAAAAAAGGGTTACTGAAAAACAGTTCTTAGTGTCCGAAAACAATGATAGTGCAAGGCTTACTTCAGCCGCATACAAAAACACAGGAAAAAACAAACAAAGACAACCTGGAATGAGCCAAGACGCTTCAGGAGTCCTTTTGAATCTTTGGAGCAAACAGCAAGTCCCAGAGTTTTCACCTCCCACTTGTCTGAAAAAGCTGGGTTGAAAACTCCAACGGCACGGAACAGAAACTTCAGAGCAGGAACCACAAAATAAAACAGATAAGCAGCCACAGTTTGCCTTGGCCTTTGTTCCCTTTTATCCCTTTAGCCCTCATTAAGGGAACCACACCCAGCCCTCAGTATAAGAACCACACCCAGCCCAGGTGCTACTATGATGACTTGTAATACTCCTTAAAGCGATCCCTTCTTTGCATAGCTCTTCGGCTATGCAGATCAATATATTGATCTGCAGAAGAACCCAGAGATGAAAGATTGTCTGAGGGACTGCATGCCAAATCTCCTGGGCTGTCTGCTGAATCCTGCGTACCAGTGGCCTCGTCCTCCTGGCTGTCTGCCACATCTTCCTGGCTGTCTGCCACATCTTCCTGGCTGTCAGCCAGGCTTTCGCATTCACTTTGTGCCGCGTCTCTCCCATCTGTGGGAGCAACGGCTGGCCCAGACCCAAAAGCAACACATTTTATGTATTTATGTAAAATTATGTTTATAATTTTATCTGTTTTCCAATATATGCTTGATGAAAATATATTTTTTTTAAAAAAAGGAAAGAGGGAAACCAGTAGCAATGCCATGACCCCTGATGATTAGAGACGTTTCTGGTGGCATAGCTGAGACCTGCCTGACTCTGGAAGTGGTTGTGTTGGGGAGATTCCCTCAGAGATGTGCTCAGCTAGGTTTAGGGTTTGACCCCAGTCAATAGGCCAGGCAGAATTGGTGGGGTTATAGCAGTCCCTTGAGAATCTCTTCTGGCACTCAGGATGCTCCCACTCCACATTTCTGGCTGTGAATCCCTGATTCTGACTCTGGTCTGACATGATGGGCTTGGTGCTACTGTACCAGCCTCTCTGCTGCATGGCCACCTCCCTGCCTCAGCTGCTGGCGGTCATCTCTGGGTTGGCATGGAGTTGCCCAGGATGATGGTCCTGGGAGACTTCAACCGGCCATCCCTGGGTTTGGCCTCAGAAGCAACCCAGGAGTTCATGGCCTCCATGGTGTCTGTGGGTCTCTCTCAAATCATCTTGAGTCCGACTCGAGACCGCAGTCACCTGCTGGACATGATCTTATTGTCGGAGCAATGGCAGCATGATCTGATGGGGGAATCTGGTTTTTATTTATTGATTTAAATGTTCTACATGGCAGTTTATTGAATTTTACTGTGAGCTGCCGAGAGTCACCTTAATGAGATATTTGGGTTGGAAGCTTAATAAATAAATAAATAAATAGAAAGCTTTATGTCCTCTGAGAACTTTGTGAAGATGAAGAGGATTTATATATATATATATGTGTGTGTGTGTGTGTGTGTGTGTGTGTGTTTATTTATTTATTTATTATTAGATTTGTATGCCGCTCTTCTCCACAGACTCGGGGCAGCTCACAACAACAATAAAACAGTATACAATAAACAAACTTAATATTTAAAAAATATCTAGAAACCCATTATTTGAAAAAACATACAACATAAGCCTACCATACATAACACTATATAAGCCTGGGGGATATGTCTCAATTTCCCCATGCCTGACGGGAGAGGTGGGTTTTAAGAAGTGAATGGTGAAAACAGAGATTTGTCCTCCTCGCAGGACAAGACATTGATTCATTCTGTGTCTTTCTCTCTAATCCAGGGATCAGCCAGTCCATTTAGCAGCCTCCTTGCAGGTTAGTTGACTGGTGGGGGCCGTGGGGGGATGAGAGGGAGGAAGGGAGGGGAGGGCTTTGGAGTCCAAGGACCAAGTGAGGATGAAGATACTTTGGAAATCCCTCTTCTCTCTCCTATTCATCTCAAACACTGGAAGGTAAGGAATATGAGGGAGAGGGGAGAGGTCTCCTGGCAAACTACTTTGGACAGAACCGGTGCATAATGTGTTTGTAATATGTTCTGAAGCGTTTGCCAGGGAATTGTTTCCACCGCCATTGGCTCAGCTAGTGATTCAGCTGTGTGGACGACTTTGTGGCCTCAATAGCTAAGGAACAAGGGTTGCTTACTGTTGTTGGTTACACCCTATAAGTCATTCGCCCCTAGGAAGCATCTGAAATGAGTCATGTAGGACCCCCAGTTCTCTTTTGCTGGGTTGAATGGAGTTGGTGGGTGGAAGGCTGACATGGCTTGCTTGGCAATTTGAATTTGCTGTGTAGAAATGGCCATCATCATGTTTCTCGCTGGGCTGGATCTTCGGTGCTGAATGGAGGTCTCTTCAGTATCCCACCTTCGTCACCAATGTTAAGTTCTAGTACTGAAGAGACTTGGAGACAGTAGTAACTAACAGCTCTTTATTGTAGAAGTCATAGATCCAGCAAAGGAACCAGCTGGGACGTTCTCTCTTTAAATAGAGGGCTGCCGGCTGGTTCAACCAATCAAACCTCAATACATAACCCCCCTTGACCCAACTAACCCTTGGATACTTTCTCCCTCCTCTTTGCAGTGGACACACCCAGCATAAAGACAGATGAAGCAACAAAGAGTTAAAATCAATAGATTAGGGAAGATTATCACTGAGTTCAATAGTAGAAGACATTTAAAATTAGGGATAATATATAGATTAGGGAAATATATAGATTAGGGAAGATTATGACACTGCATTTATTATTATTATTATTTATTAGATTTGTATGCTGCCCCTCTCTGAAGCAGTGGAAGCAGTGAAAACAATTAGAATAGGGAAGATTATTGCACTGATATGACAGTGACACATAGATTAGGGAGGATTATTACGCTGGGTTTGGCAGAGGGGCCTATAGATTAGGGAAGATTAACACACTAAGAACGGCAGGGGGAAATATCTCGATTAGGGAAGAATATTAATATTTTGTTAGGAAGTTAGGAATGGAGGAGAATTATGTGTTTATAAGCGTGGGATCGAAAGGATTCAACTTGTGTTTAGTAGATATTTCTTATTTATTTGCATCCTGACGAAGATATTGAACATGTCCAACGCACCTTCCTCCTCCTATTTTCACAGCAACAGCAACAACCCTGTGAGGTGAGCTCGGCTGAGAGAGAGTGACTAGGCCCAGCTGTCTTTCATGGCTGATGCGGGATGTGAACTCACAGTCGCTTTTTAAGTTGGTGCCTTAACTACTAGATCAAAGTGCCTTGTATAGCTTGTAATATACTGTATATTAGCTATTTTTATAAAAAGAAACTGGACTAATCAATAAAACTCAAAGACAAAAGTTTTCATTTTTTTTCTGTCTCAACAACAATATGCAGAAATAGTTTCCAAGTAGAAATAAAGTTGGATGTATGCTTTGTATTATTGTTGTTGTTGTTCTTATCAAACAACACAGAAAGCCAGATCACTATGCTGGATTTCGTATTTCATCACCAGTTGGATCAGTCTGGCCTTGTAGGAGAAGAGTTTGGGGGCAGGCAGACCCTCCCCCCCCCACAGAGCCCCACTGCCTCTCCCCCAAATTCCTTCCCTTGCAGTGCCTTGCCTTGCAGGGAAACTCACCTGGGAGGGGGCTGCTCAATGGCCTGGTTGCTTCCTGCATTGGGGAGAAAGACACAGAGTGAGTCTCTGCTTTGTCTGGATCCTCTGAGGAGAAGAAATCTCTCCCTTCGCCCTTCGACCTCTGCAGCTTCACAAACTTCTCACAGACTTTTTATTCATTCATTATTCAACTCCTATGCCACCCCTCTCACCCAGGACTGGGTGAGGACTGGGTGAGCACCGAGGACTGCGTGATGTAGCGGTGAAGTATACCGATCCCAGTAAAGCAGCCTTTTGCAATTGATGGAGATTTTGTCAATTCTGATGGTTTTCAAATGCCCGCTGAGATCCATTGGCACTGTGCCCAGCATGCCAATGGCCACTGGGACCACTTTCACTGGCTTATACCAGAGTGGTTGCAGCTCGATTTTCAGATCTTCGTATTTCACCAATTTCTCTAGCTGATTCTCCACAATTCTGCTGTCTCCTGGGATTGCAATTTCGATGATCCATACTTTCTTTTTCTCCATAATCAGGATGTATAGTGTATTATGTTTCAAAATTCGGTCAGTCTGAAGTCAGACATCCCACAGTAGTTTTGCTTACTCATTTTCAACCACTTTTTCGGGCTTATGGTCCCACCAGTTATTTGCCTCTGATAGATGGTAGTTCTGGCACAAGTTCCAATGGATCATCTCTGCCACAGCATCATCCACTGGAATTTGTGCTAGAACTACCATTATTATTATTATTATTATTATTATTATTATTATTATTATTATTATTATTAATTGTTTGTGGGCAGGCTGTGATTTCTGCACTGCACCCTTGATACAAGTGCAGGAAAAATGATTCTTTTTTCAATAAGCATCATTTTTTAAAAAAATAAAGAACACATTATATTATAAGACTGTGTTCAAGAAAACTAAAAAACAAGAATGTTTGTTAGGAAATGGAAGGGTGAGGCCAGGTTTCGTAACGTTTGAAGAAATCTTCAGCCAGTTAGGTTGGCCGACCTTCTTCTGACTGTTGCTGGGGGTTTTGACTTTTAAGCCATGCCCGGTGACAGGATCGTCAAGCCACTCCTATACAGTCAAATGATCATAAAGCCACACCCACACAATAAGCCACTCCCACAGCGTGGTAGTCAAATTTTTTGCAGCCCTTCCCTGCAGGAGATGTGAGATACATTTGGCCTTGTTCCTCCTGAGAGAAGGGATGGATGGGGCCCTTTGCGGGAGAGGCTCTGCCAAATATTCTCTGCATTTCCTGCCCTTACTGGCTGCTGAAAACCTCTGCCGTTGACAGGAAACTAGGCAACAACAAATGGTTCCTTGCTTCCTTTCACACACACACACACACACACACACACACACACACACACACCTCTATCTTCCTTCCCCTCACTGCAAGGATTTGAATGTATGGCTCTGAATAGCCCCACAGTTTGTTTGTTTGTTTGTTTGTTTGTTTGTTTGTTCGTTCAATTTTTATGCGGCTTACAACATGTTAGCAATAGCACTTTTTAAACAGAGCCAGCCTATTGCCCCCACAATCCGGGTCCTCATTTTACCCACCTCGGAAGGATGGAAGGCTGAGTTAACCTTGAGCTGGTGATGAGATTTGAACCGCTGACCTTCAGATCTACAAGTCAGCTTCAGTGGCCTGCAGTACAGCACTCTACCTGCTGCGCCACCCCGGCTCAGTGTTCACCAACCCATTTCCTTGCAGGTAAGGCAAAGATCTCTCTTTGCTCCATGGACACAACCAAGAAGCTTTCTTGACCATGAGGCAGGAATGGCCAATTGCACCTTCTTTCAGGCTGGTTTTGTAGGGCCACCCTGGAGAAATAATAAACGGCCTGACCCAGTTTGTATTTTTGGATTTTAAAAGTCTTGAAGGGAACGTGCTAATTCAGGTTGTAGCCAGGGAGAGTCTTGACCACCTGAAGCAAATGAGTTGAGGGTTCTTTCGCATTTAGCTCCCATTAAAAACACCTTTCTATCTAGATATACAGAGCTACGCAGTAGGACTTGTCAAGATACCAGAATTTATAGTGTGGCAATTTAGGAACCAGTGCAGAGAAATTTTTATTTATTTATTTAATTTGTCCAATACACAATACACATTGAAGATAAGAGACAAGTAGTAATATATATAAAGAAAAGGATAGAAGAAAAGATATAAAAATAGAGGAGAAGATATATGAAAGGAAGAAAAGATAAAGGAGAGACAATTGGACAGGGGACGGAAGGCACACTAGTGCACTTATGCACGCCCCTTACTGACCTCTTAGGAACCTGGAGAGGTCAATCGTGGATAGTCTAAGGGAAAAATGTTGGGGGTTAGGGGTTGACACTACTGAGTCAGGTAATGAGTTCCACGCTTCGATAACTTGATTGCTGAAGTCATATTTTTTACAGTCAGGTTTGGAGCGGTTAATATTAAGTTTGAATCTGTTGCGTGCTCTTGTATTGTTGCGATTGAAGCTGAAGTAGTCGTTGACAGGTAGAACGTTGCAGCATACGATCTTGTGGGCAATACTTAGATCGTGTTTTAGGCAACGTAGTTCTAAGCTTTCTAGACCTAGGATTGATAGTCTGCTTTCGTAGGGTATTCTGTTTCGAGTGGAGGAGTGAAGGGCTCTTCTGGTGAAGTATCTTTGGACATTTTCGAGGGTGTTGATGTCTGAGATGTGGTATGGGTTCCAGACAGATGAACTGTATTCAAGGATGGGTCTGGCAAAAGGTTTGTAGGCTCTGGTGAGTAGTGTGTGTACTTCAGACAAATGGGTATCTGACAGCTTAAAAACCTCTAGTGTTGGAGCATTCACAACCTCCAGAGGCAAGCTGTTCCACTGATTAATTGTTCTAATTGTCAGGAAATTTCTCCTTAGTTCTAAGTTGCTTCTCTCCTTGATTAATTTCCACCCATTGCTTCTTGTTTTACTCTCAGGTGCTTTGGAGAACAGTTTGACTCCCTCTTCTTTGTGGCAACCCTTGAGATATTGGAACACTACTATCATGTCTCCCCTAGTCCTTCTTTTCATTAAACTACTCATTATTATTATTATTTATTATTTATTGGATTTGTATGCCGCCCCTCTCCGCAGACTCGGGGCGGCTAACAACAGAATAAAAACAGCATGTAAATCCAATACATATTGGGGAAAAATTGAAACTATACTAGAACAAATTACTTCTCAGACTATCCATGCGAAACCCGAACTATTTCTACTAGGAATCACAAGACAAAATTTTAGTAAAGAAAACAGATATATTATAATCCATATTATTACAGCCGCACGGATCTTATATGCACAATTTTGGAAGCAAGAAAAAAACCCAACTACCCTATCACTCTTGATTAAAATAATGGAATGCACAGAAATGTCCAAACTAACAATGGAACTGCAAAACAAGGATGAGACAGATTTCTACAAAGCTTGGGATAAATGGTACCTCTGGTTAAAAAAAAGGAATTATCTAAAAATTATCCATCAAGAAAAATATCCAACAAAAACAACTTGAAAAAATAGCAATTTACATCACAAATCATAATATCAAATTGAAACAACAAACTGTAAACATCGATCGACACGAACTCAAACTATACAAAGAAAATAAACCCCTAAATCAATTATACATATTGGCACTAAAAACTACATACAAAACATATCGATAAAGCCTTAGGGTAAAACACACCAACTACGAGCTCAAACTACAGGCCGCAAATCATGAAAGACCCAGCTCTAACGCTGGTTTTCGCTTCTCTATCCCCCCCTCCTTCTTCTCCCTATCCCCCTTCCTTCTATATCTACTTCCCCCCCTTCACAACCCCCTTCTCCCACTCCCCAATTACTACATAAGTAGAGTGTAAATGCTAAAATGTACAATATGTATATCTCTTTTGTCTTTCTGTATTTGGTTTTTATTGTATATATTTAATAAATTTATTTTCTGTAAATCCAATACAAAACAGCTAAAAAACCCTTAATTCTAAAACCAAACATACATACAAACAAACATACCATGCATAAATTGTAAAGGCCTAGGGGGAAAGAATATCTCAGTTCCCCCATGCCTGACGGCAGAGTTGGGTTTTTAGGAGCTTGCGAAAGGCTAGGAGGGTGGGGGCAGTTCTAATCTCCGGGGGGAGTTGGTTCCAGAGGGTCGGGGCCGCCACAGAGAAGGCTCTTCCCCTGTGCCCCGCCAAACGACATTGTTTTGTTGACGGGACCCGGAGAAGGCCCACTCTGTGGGACCTAACAAGTCGCTGGGATTCGTGCGGCAGAAGGCTGTCTCGTAGATACCCTGGTCCGGTGCCATGAAGGGCTTTATAGGTGATAACCAACACTTTGAGTTGTGACCGGAAATTGATCGGCAACCAATGCGGACTGCGGAGTGTTGGTGTGACATGGGCATATTTGGGAAAGCCCATGATTGCTCTCACAGCTGCATTCTGCACGATCTGAAGTTTCCGAACACTTTTCAGAGGTAGCCCCATGTAGAGAGCGTTACAGTAGTCGAGCCTCGAGGTGAATAACTCATACCCAGTTCCTGCAACTGTTCTTCATATGTTTTAGCTTCCAGTCCCCTAATCATCTTTGTTGCTCTTCTCTGCACTTTCGCTAGAGTCTCAACCTCCTTTTTGCATTGTGGCGACCAAAACTGGATGCAGGATTCCAAGTGTTACCAAGGCCTTATAAAGTGGTATTAACCCTTCACATTGTAAAGGAAGGGAAGTTCAGGCAAGGCTCAATTTAGGGTCACTTGTTTGGCAACTGCTCCAAATTATGGCTGCACTGAAAACACTGACTGGTCCTTGCGCCTACAACCATTACAAAGTCCCCACTGTCATATCATTGTGATTCAGGTGCTTGGCAACTGTCACACACTTGTAATGGTTTTCCCGCTGTCACATGAGTGCCCTTTGTATTGTTATTGCTTTTGATTCCGTACTTGCTATTTTATTATGACTGTATGTCACCCAGAGTCCGGAGGGAGTTGGGCAACTTAAAAATTTAATAAATTAAATTAAATTAAACTTGTGGTTTTCCCTTCCAGCTTTTGTATAATTTTGTTCATAAAAAGAATGGAAGGGTAGTAGTAAAAGCTTTGAGTAAATAATATGGAATAAGGAAAAATGAATATAATAATTAAGAATGTGTTTATTTGTATTGAATTGTATGATACTCCAATACCATTCACATGATGATATGTATAAACTATTACAAAATTTAAAAACTTGATTTTTAAAAAAATATGTTTTGGTCATTGCCTAGCAACAGAGTAAATGTTCTAATGAGTGACAATTGGCTGCAGCCTACATAAGAGTTTCAAGTTTCAAGTTTTATTGGATTTATATGCCGCCCCTCTCCGAAAACGCGGGGCGGCTAACAACAATCATACACAGTATACAATAATAATCCAATACAAAAAGCGAATTAAAAACCCCTTAATATAAAAAACCAAACATACATACATACAAACATACCATACATACAATTGTAACAGCCTAGGGGGAGAAGAAATCTTAATTCCCCCATGCCTGGCGGCAGAGGTGGGTTTTAAGTAGCTTACGAAAGGCAAGGAGGGTGGGGGCAATTCTAATCTCTGGGGGGAGTTGGTTCCAGAGGGCCGTGGCCGCCACAGAGAAGGCTCTTCCCCTAGGTCCCGCCAAGCGGCATTGTTTAGTTGACGGGACCCGGAGAAGACCCACTCTGTGGGACCTAACTGGTCGCTGGGATTCGTGTGGCAGAAGGCGGTCCCTGAGATAATCTCGTCCGGTGCCATGAAGGGCTTTATAGGTCATAACCAACATTTTGAATTGTGACCGGAAACTGATCGGCAACCAATGCAGACTGCGGAGTGTTGGTGCGACATGGGCATATTTAGGGAAGCCCATGACTGCTCTCGCAGCTGCATTCTGCACAATATGAAGTTTCCGAACACTTTTCAAAGGTAGCCCCATGTAGAGAACGTTACAGTAGTCGAGCCTCGAGGTGATGAGGGCACGAGTGACTGTGAGCAGTGACTCACAGAGGTTGGGTTGGCTCTGTTTTTTTCTGCTGGAAGCAAAATTTATGCTCAGGTGTGTATATAATTTACTCCTGAACCATAGACCCTTGGACTTGATAACAACAACTGGCCCTTGGACCTAATTTGAATGATTCTTGTAAGCTTCTCTCTGAAAAACAGGTTTTGCAGGCAAAGCTTTGCTACGTTTCTATTCCCTAAAAATAAAACTAACATAATGTGTGGTCCTCTGTGGAACTACATTGACACGGAGGGAAGTAAGCTGTGGGATGCCCCATGTTTTAGGTCCAGTATTCTTCGGTATCTTCATAAATGACTTAGATAAGGGAATAGAAGGAGAATGAAACCCCTCTTAGCAGCAGCGACTGCGAAAGAGACCTCGGAGTCTTGGTGGACAATCAACTAAACATGAGCCAACAATGTGCAGCAGCAGCTAAAAAAGCCAACACAATCCTAAGCTGCATCAACAGGGGAATACACTCCAAGACCAGGGAAGTCTTAATACCACTCTACTACGCCCTGGTCCGACCACACCTGGAGTACTGTATTCAGTTCTGGTCACCACACTTCAAAAGAGACATTGAAACTCTGGAGAAGGTGCAAAAAAGAGCAACCAAGATGATTAAGGGATTGGAAACCAAGACTTACGAAGAGAGACTGAGGGAACTGGGCATGGGTAGCCTAGAGAAAAGGAGGGCCAGAGCGGACATGATAGCAGTCTACAAGTATACAAGGGGTTGCCACAGAGAGGAGGGGATCACTTTATTCTTCAGGGCACCAGAGGACGAGGGCACCAGAGGACGAGGAACAATGGCTGGAAGCTGACCAAGGAGAGATTCAACATGGAGATAAGGAGTCTTCGGAGAGGGGCGGCATACAAATCCAAATAATAAATAAATAAATAAATAAATAAATAAATAAATAAATAAATAAATAAATAAATAAATAAACTTCCTGACGGTCAGAGCGATCAACCAATGGAGCAACCTACCAGTGGACGTTGTGAACTCCAACACTCTGGACATTTTTAAGAGAAGATTGAACTGCCACTTGACTGATGTACTATAGGGTTCCTGCTTGGGCAGGGGGTTGAACTCGATGGCCTTCATGGTCCCTTTCAACTCTAACAATCAATCAATCAATCAATTTTGCAGATGACACTCAGCTGGTAGGAGTAGCCAACATCCCAGGAGAGAAGCTCAGGAGCAAAAGGATCTTGAGAGTCACGAACTTTCATCCTTATCTAACAAAATGAAATTCAAGGTAGATAAAAATAAGGTTTTATACTTAGGCAATTAAAACCGAGAGCATAGGTACAGACTAGGTGAAACTTGATTTAATGCCAGTAACTGTGATAGGGATCTTGGAGTTCCAGTGGACAAGCACTTAAATATGAACCAAAAGGCCAATGCACTAATAGAGGAGTAGAATAAAATTGTGTGAACTTCTAGTATCGCTTTATAAAGATTTAGTGAGACCACAGTTGGAAAGAAAACAGTTCTCTCAAAGGAGAGAAGCCACCTAGAACTAAGTAGAAATTGACTAACTATGAAAGCAACCAGCCAATGGAACAGCTTGCCAAAAATGCCAACATAGTTCTAGAGAGCAGCTGCCAAAAAAGCCACAGTTCTAGACTACATTAACAGAGGGATAGAATCAAGACCATGTGAAGTGTTAATATCACTTTATAATGCATTGGTAAGGCCACACTTGGAATCCTACATTCAGTTTTGGTCAGCACAATGTTAAAAGGATGTTAAGATTCTAGAAAGAGTGCAGAGAAGAACAACAAAGATGATTAGGGGACTGGAGGCTAAAACATGTGAAGAATGACTGCAGGAACTGGATAATGGCTAGTTTAATGAAAAGAGGGACCAGGGGTGAGATGATAGCAGTGTTCCAATATCCCAGGGGTTGCCACAAAGAAGAGGGAGTCAACCTATTCTCCAAAACACCTGAGGGTAGAACAAGAAGCAATGGGTGGAAATCAAAAAAGGAAAGAAGCAATTTAGGAAAAGTTTCTTGACAGTGAGAACAATTAATCAGTGGAACAATTTGCCACCTGAATTTGTGAATGCTTAAAGAATATGTTGGATAACCATTTGTCTGAAGTAATGTAGGACTTTCTGCCCAAACAGGGGGTTGGACTAGAAGACCTCTAAGGTTTTTCCAACTCTGTTATTGTTGTAGAATAACAGGAAGTGGGTAATTAATTTGGTAAGATGACACCCCATACACCTTCATTTTGAAGATTACACAGGAGCCTTTTCATCCAGAGGGAAGATCTGACCTGGAACATAGAATTCTTGGGCTGGAAGGGACCTCGGAGGTTTTCTAGTCTAACTCTCGGCTCAAGGAAGGGGAGACCTTATACCACCCCAATCAAATGGTTGTCTAGTCCAGTTTTGAACATCTCCAGTGATGGAGCACCAACCAACTCCAGGAAGGAAGCTATTCCGTGCATATTGTATATAGTTATATTTTTAACAGTTTTTAGTGTTTTTAAATTGTTATTAACTGTCATTTTATACTATTATTAATTTAATTGATTTTTAACGTTATTAGGGTTCTAAGTAATGGATGATTGGGATAAATTTGCTTGTGGTTACGAATCGAATGACTGGTACGATTGGATGGGCGAGGGCGGGGGCGGGGGGGGATATGGTATGGATGAGTGTATCGATAGTAGTGTGAATGATATGTCTGGCCCACCTGACGCCCGGGAGACAGGAGAGGGAGGGGCACCGATCTCTGGGGTGGCAGGGGGTCGGAATATCCCTGTGTTGTTGGGGAGAGGCAGATATGGCGGGGGCCACAGAGTTAGCCGTTCCAGGGGAACGAGGGACCGTTGCTTAATAACGGTCCCCTGTTCTGGCTCTGTGAGCCCAATCTTGGGTACTGGTGATGAGTGTAACTCTGGCCCTGGGCTCAGGTTGCTGCTGTTGAATGCCAGGTCGGTGGTTAATAAAGCTCTCCTCATCCGGGATCTGATCCTGGATGAGGAGGCCGACCTGGCATGTATTACTGAAACCTGGCTGGGCCCGGAGGGAGGTGTTCCTCTCTCTGAAATTTGCCCAGCCGGGTTTCAGATATGGCATCAACCGCGACCCCAGGGGAGGGGGGGAGGAGTGGCTATTGTAGCCAGGGAGAGCCTTTGCCTGCGTAGACTCATTGCTCCGGAAATAGCGGGTTGCGAGTCTCTCTTGATGAAGTTGGACTTAGGAGTTCAGGTGGGCTTATTTCTCACGTACCTGCCTCCCAGCTGCGTGTCAAAAGCCCTGCCTGTGCTACTCGAGGAGGTAGCCGGGTTGGCGGTAGAGTTCCCCAGACTTATTGTCTTGGGGGACTTCAATCTGCCGTCACTCGGCGAAACCTCTGGGTTGGCACAGGAGTTCATGGCCACCATGACAGCCGTGGACCTGACTCAAGTAGTTCAGGGTCCGACTCACGAGGGAGGGCACGCACCTGACATGGTATTCCTCTCCGAGCAATTGAGTAATGGTCTGAGACTAAGGGGCTTAGAAGTGTTGCCTTTGTCATGGTCAGACCATTTTCTACTACGGCTTGACTTCCTGGCTCCAATCCTCCCCCGCAGGGAGGCGGAACCAATGAAGATGTTCCGCCCCAGGCGCCTGATGGACCCAGAGGGCTTTCAGACGGCGCTTGGGGTTATTCCAGAGGCACTCGTCCACAGTTCGGCGGAGTCTCTCGCGGAGGCCTGGAACAGGGCTGCAGCGGGGGCTCTTGACCGGATTGCGCCTTTGCGACCTCTCCATGGCGCTAGACCCCGTAGAGCCCCATGGTTCAACGAGGAGCTCCGGGAGTTGAAACGCCAAAAGAGACGTCTAGAGAAGCGATGGAGGAAGAGTAGGTCTGAATCCGATCGAACACTTGTAAGAGCTTTTATTAAGACTTACAAAGTGGCGCTCAAGGCGGCAAGATGCGCGTACCATGCCGCCTTGATTGCATCAGCGGAATCCCGCCCGGCCGCTCTGTTTAGGGTGACCCGCTCCCTTCTCAACCATGGGGGAGTTGGGGAGCCCTTACAGAGTAGTGCCGAGGATTTTAACACGTTTTTCGCTGATAAAGTCGCTCGGATCCGGGCCGATCTCGACTCCAATTGTGTAACAGAGTCGACTGACAACGAGTCAGTCGAGGTGACTGGGGCACGTACTTGTCCACCTGTCTGGGAAGAGTTTGATCTGGTGACACCTGATGAAGTGGACAAGGCCATCGGAGCTGTGAGTTCCGCCACCTGTTTACTGGATCCGTGTCCCTCCTGGTTGGTTTCGGCCAGCAGGGAGGTGACACGGAGCTGGGCCCAGGAGATTACCAACGCTTCCTTGGGGAGGGGAGTTTTTCCATCACTCTATAAAGAAGCGCTTGTGCGCCCCCTCCTCAAGAAGCCCTCTCTGGACCCAGCCGTACTTAACAACTATCGTCCAGTCTCCAACCTTCCCTTTATGGGGAAGGTTGTCGAGAAGGTGGTGGCACTCCAGCTCCAGCGGTCCTTGGAAGAAGCCGATTATCTAGGTCCCCAACAGTCGGGTTTCAGGGCCGGTTACAGCACGGAAACCGCTTTGGTCGCGTTGATGGATGATCTCTGGCGGGCCCGGGACAGGGGTTTATCCTCTGTCCTGGTGCTCCTTGACCTCTCAGCGGCTTTCGATACCATCGACCATGGTATCCTTCTGCACCGGCTGGAGGGGTTGGGAGTGGGAGGCACTGTCCTTCAGTGGTTCTCCTCCTACCTCTCTGGCCGGTCGCAGTCGGTGTTAGTGGGGGGCCAGAGGTCGACTCCTAGGTTTCTCCCTTGTGGGGTGCCTCAGGGGTCGGTCCTCTCCCCCCTGCTATTCAACATCTACATGAAACCGCTGGGCGAGATCATCCAAGGACATGGGGTGAGGTATCATCAATATGCGGATGATACCCAGCTTTACATCTCCACCCCATGCCCAGTCAACGAAGCGGTGGAAGTGATGTGCCGGTGCCTGGAGGCTGTTGGGGCCTGGATGGGTGTCAACAGACTCAAGCTCAACCCGGATAAGACGGAGTGGCTGTGGGTTCTGCCTCCCAAGGACAATTCCATCTGTCCGTCCATCACCCTGGGGGGGGAATTATTGACCCCCTCAGAGAGGGTCCGCAACTTGGGCGTCCTCCTCGATCCACAGCTCACATTAGAACAACATCTTTCAGCTGTGGCGAGGGGGGCGTTTGCCCAGGTTCGCCTGGTGCACCAGTTGCGGCCCTATCTGGACCGGGACTCATTGCTCACAGTCACTCATGCCCTCATCACCTCGAGATTCGACTACTGTAATGCTCTCTACATGGGGCTACCTTTGAAAAGTGTTCGGAAACTTCAGATCGTGCAAAATGCAGCTGCGAGAGCAGTCATGGGCCTACCTAGGTATGCCCATGTTTCACCATCACTCCGCAGTCTGCATTGGTTGCCGATCAATTTCCGGTCACAATTCAAAGTGTTGGTTATGACCTTTAAAGCCCTTCATGGCATCGGACCAGAATATCTCCGAGACCGCCTCCTGCCGCACGAATCCCAGCGACCGATTAGGTCCCACAGAGTGGGCCTTCTCCGGGTCCCGTCAACTAAACAATGTCGGTTGGCGGGCCCCAGGGGAAGAGCCTTCTCTGTGGCGGCCCCGGCCCTCTGGAACCAACTCCCCCCGGAGATTAGAATTGCCCCTACTCTTCCTGCCTTCCGTAAACTCCTTAAAACCCACCTTTGCCGGCAGGCATGGGGGAACTGAAACATCTCCCCCGGGCACGTTTAATTTATGCATGGTATGTCTGTGTGTGTGACTGTTAGCATATGGGGTTTTTTAAATATTTAAATATTTTAAATCTGTCGGATTGCTTATGATTTGTTTTTTACATGTTGTGAGCCGCCCCGAGTCTTCGGAGAGGGGCGGCATACAAATCTAAGTAATAAATAAATAAATAAAATTAATGGTTTTCAGAGTCGCTTCACTGCGCCTCTCCCTCCCCTCCCAGCGCCAAATAATCCTGCCGCTTTTCTCAGCCCCGCAGTTCTGCCCCCTCAGCCCCCCCCCCCCATAAGCGTAATCCCTGGAAGATTTCCTGATTGAACTTTCGCTTTCCCCCCACCTCCCCCCACCTGTGCGCCCCATGACATTTGCCAAGGAAATACTGTATAACGAGACGGGAATACTTTTTTTCTATTGGTTAAGCTTGGGCCAATCGCCAGCCGGCTCTGGATTGTTGAACTGCGGATCAACAGGAGCGCCCTTTTGTTTTTCTGTGCCACTTCCGCAAATCTGGGCGCAGGTTGTGAATCGCCGTCAGGATGGCTCTGCGCTCTGCGCCCGTCTTACTCCTGGTGTGGGTGGCAGTGGCTTTCCGGGGGAGCAGCTTCGGTGAGTCCCTTTGAGGGCGTCGGGGATTCCGCCCCCTTTTTCTTCCCCTCCCGGAAGGGTTAAAGGGAATCTTGATTCGGTCCTCTTTCTAGTCCGTTCCCCTTTCCCATCTGGATCCTTTCGGAACGGCCCTTAAAGGCTGATTGGACTCTGTTGCCTCCCATCCCATCCCAGCGGCTTTGGGAGCGGGACAACGGTCGCCCCTCCAGGGGCCAGGCAAGTCTACCTGGGCGACCCCAAGCGCAGTGGAGGTTGCCGGAAAGCAGCGTTTGCAGGAGATCCCTGGCTGCCTTCACCCAGCCCCTCCGCCTGGGTCGCCTTTCCTGCCTTTGGGCCGGTGGGGGTGGAAGGGCTTTTTGTTTTTTTCCCCCCGGCTTCTGGCGCTGGGAGGACCCGGGTATTTGCAGGCTTGGAGGTGGGTGCAATGGAGCGGCTGGGTGAAGGTTGCAGTGTGAATGCTGCAGGGTCAGAGTCTAGAGAGAAACGGACCTTGGAATAAAAGGAGTGCCACCGGCTCATAAAAGGATAAATTCAGCATGTTGAGTTTCGTTGTGTTCCCACTGTTCTCTATTTATGTTGCCTCCAAAGTGAAAACTCAGAAAAAGAGGGGAAACACTTATCTTAAATTAAGTCTTTGGAAGGTGGGAGGTGTCTTCTTAGCTGAAATGATAAACATGGGGTGGGAGATAATTATTATTATTATTGTTATTGATTGGATTTGTATGCCGCCCCTCTCCGGAGACTCGGGGCAGCTAACAGCAATAATAAGACAGCGTATAACAATAATCCAATACTAAAAACAATTAAAACCCATTATAATAAAAAACCAAACATACATACAGACATACCATGCATAAAATTGTAAAGGCCTAGGGGGAAAGAGGATCTCAATTCCCCCATGCCTGGCGGCAGAGGTGGGTTTTAAGTAGCTTACGAAAGGCAAGGAGGGTGGGGGCAATTCTAATCTCTGGGGGGAGTTGGTTCCAGAGGGCCGGGGCCGCCACAGAGAAGGCTCTTCCCCTGGGTCCCGCCAAGCAGCATTGTTTAGTTGACGGGACCCGGAGAAGACCCACTCTGTGGGACCTAACTGGTCGCTGGGATTCGTGCAGCAGAAGGGAATAATATTCCCTCTTGGCTATGAAAGCAATGCCAAGCTTTCTGAGACAACCCAAGACAGGGATCTTGGGGTTTTGGTGGACAGCTCGATGAAGATGTCAACCCAATGGACAGCAGCAGTATTTTAAAAAAAAGAAGAAGCAAATTCCATGCTTGGCATGATTAGGAAGGGAATAGAAAATAGGTCAGCAAGTTTTATGCCTCTGTATAAATTGATAGTGAGACCACACTTGGAGTACTGTGTACAGTTCTGGTCACTTCATCTCAAGAAGGATATAATGGAACTGGAAAAGGTGCAAAAAGGGCTGATAAATAAAATTAAAAGGGCAACAAGAATGATCAAGGAAATGGAGCACCTCCCTCAAGAAACCAGGTTTGCAACACCTTGATCTCTTCAGCCTTGAAAGAGGACATTTAAGAGGTGACTAGATCGAAGTGTATAAAATCATGCATGGGATAGAAAATAGATACTAGGACGAGGGAGCACTCCCTAGAACTCATAGGTAAGAAAGTGAGGACAAATAGAGGGAAATATTTCTTCACCCAGAGGGTCCTTGGTTTATGGAATTCACTTCCAGAAGAGGTCGTGACAGCTGTCAGCCTGGATAGTTTCAAGGCAGGATTAGACAAATTCATGGATGCCAAGTGTATCGGTGGTTATTGAAATGGATGTCCAAGTGCCGCCTTTATGTTGGTTGAGGCAGGCAGGATTCCCTTGAGTACCACTTGTTGGGGTCAAGGGAAAGGGAGGGTTTTGCCTTCTCTTTCTGCTCAAGATCCCCATGGACAATTGGTGGGCCACTGTGTGACACAGAATGCTGGACTCGATGGGCTTTGGCCTGATTCAGCATGGCTCCTCTTATGTTCTTATACCAGGTCTTTTTTATCACCTCCCAAATAATAACACTGTGTGTTCTTTTCAGCACAGTTGAACAAAAATAATAACGATACAGCTTCAACATTTCACTTTTGCAAACTTAATAGGTATTAACCATTTTTATAACAAGTAACTTTTTGTAACCAACAAAATCTAGTCAATGTAGCAAATTTTACTACCCCAACCACAAAATCCAGAAGTGGTTTCCAAGTAGGAAGGAAACTGAATGTATTCTTGCCTTTGATTTAAGCACTTAATCTGGACATTCTTGCTACTGTAGACATGGATAGCAATGAAGTTATCTTTCTTTTAGAAGGTTATCATAGTTAAAATAAAGCAATTTTTTCTTGTTCTTTGTCCACTACTCCTAAAAGAAATGTCTCTAGTTTAATTTTTATATTTATTTTGAGAATCTTCTTTATTAAATTATGAATTTTACCCCATTAGTTCAAAAACATTGTGCAATTTTTATTGAATCATTTTATTATTAATCAGCTATTCATTTTGCAAATTAATATGTATTGGCCAAAGGCTGTCCTGAGCTGCTTCCACCTCTCTCGCATTTATCTCCTTTCCAAAATCCTGGCCCACATCTCATTTGCCAGAGATTCTCCTGACCCACAAAGGCCAGATTCACACACCTTTGCCAGGACTTGCCTGTCACAAGTCTGTAATTGGTCTGTCTTTGTCTTCCTCACAAGGAAGCCAGCAAACAGAGGGAGAGCATAGGCAATCCAGTAGGTCATTTGTTCAGTTCCAGCTGTTCTGGCAAAACACTCACAGCATGGGTCGAGGAGGCAGTGGACAAAGCCCCACCCGTGTCTATCTGGGCCAGTGACTACATCGATAACTCCACTGCTTGCGCTTCAGCTACCACCACCAAGTCGGCTATCTCGCACGCCAAAAACTAGGCGGTCCAGGAAGTAATCTTCCAAATTCTGGAATTCAGAGTGCAAAGCTGCTTTCTGCAACGCATCTATATACAGTGATACCTCATCTTACAAACGCCTCGTCATACAAACTTTTCGAGATACAAACCCGGGGTTTAAGATTTTTTTGCCTCTTCTTACAAACTATTTTCACCTTACAAACCCACTGCCGCTGCTGGAATTCCTCTGAGGCTTCCCTCCATGGAAAACCCCACCTCCGGACTTCCGTGCTTTTGTGATGCTGCGGGGGAATCCCAGCAGCCCCAAAACGGGCACCTAGCTGGCAACGGAAGTCTGGAGGTGGGGTTTCCCAGCGAGGGGAGCCTCAGCGAAATCGCAGCATCACAAAAATACAGAGGTCCGGAGGTGGGGTTTCGAGGACTTCGGTGTTTTTGCGATGCTGTGATTTCACTGATGCTCCTTTCACTGGGAAACCCCACCTCCGGACTTCCGTTGCCAGCGAAGCGCTCATTTTTGCGATGCTGGGATTCCCCTGCAGCATCGAAAAAACACAGAAGTCCGGAGGTGGGGTTTCCCATGGAGGGGAGCCTCAGGGGAATCCCAGCAGCGCAAAAACGGGCGCTTCGGCTGACAAAAGGGGTGAGTTTTGGGCTTGCACGCATTAATCACTTTTCCGTTGATTCCTATGGGAAACATTGTTTCGTCTTACAAACATTTCACCTTAAGAACCTCGCCCCGGAACCAATTAAGTTTGTAAGACAAGGTATCACTATATATTCATTAATTGTCTCCCTCTCCCCTGGGTTCCGATGGTAAAATAAATAGCGACGAGTGCAGCGGGATGGTGGTGGTGAGCAAACTGGTCCTGTAATTTTGCAAGAAGGTCTTCCCATTTTACTGAGTGGATGAAGGTGGGGACGCACAAAGCATGGGCTGTTTCTAAAACTTCAGTCCCACAAAATGTGAGAAAAGAGGCCCTCTTCCTGTCTCCTGAAATCTCTGTATAATCGTGGGCAATTTAAAAACAGTCAAACTTGGCTATATAGGTAGTCCCTGACTTACGACGTCGTTCCGTTCCTACGGAGCGTCGTAAGCCAAATTTCCATGTAAGTCGGAGTACTGTACTGTACAGTATTCCGACTTACACGAACGGAGGCGGAGGCGGCTTCAAGGGACCAACAGCCGGTCCTTCTTGGTGCTGCTTTGCTGCAGCCTCCGAGGCTGCCTCCGTTCAGGCAGGGGATCTCCGCAGTGGGCGGCCTCGGAGGCTGCAGCAACACAGCGCCGAGGAGGACCGGCTGTTGGTCCCTTGAAGCTGCCGCCTCCTCTGTTCTGGTGAGGGGGTCTCTGCAGGGTCCCCTAAGCTGCCACTGCCGCCACCGCCCACCGTCGCCCACTGTGGAGATCCCCTCGCCCAGACAGAGTTTAAGTTTAAGTTTAAGTTTAAGTTTAATCAGATTTGTATGCCGCCCCTCTCCGCAGACTCGGGGCGGTTCACAGCAACAGCAATACAAGACAAATCCAATATTAAATTAATTTTAAGAACACCACAAGTTAAAAACCAATCATACACACTAGCATACCATACACAAATTTTATAAGCCTAGGGGGAAGGAACATGTCAATTCCCCCATGCCTGACGACAGAGGTGGGTTTTAAGGAGCTTACGAAAGGCTAGGAGGGTGGGGGCAACTCTGATATCTGGGGGGAGTTGATTCCAAAGGGTCGGGGCCGCCAAAGAGAAGGCTCTTCCCCTGGGTCCCGCCAAACGACATTGTTTAGTTGACGGGACCTGGAGAAGGCCAACTCTGTGGGACCTAATTGGTCGCTGGGATTCGTGCGGCAGAAGGCGGTCCCGGAGATATTCTGGTCCGGTGCCATGAAGGGCTTTATAGGTCATAACCAACACTTTGAATTGTGACCGGAAACTGATCGGCAACCAATGCAGACTGCGGAGTGTTGGTGTGACATGGGCAAATTTAGGAAAGCCCATGATAGCTCTCGCAGCTGCATTCTGCACGATCTGAAATTTCCGAACACTTTTCAAAGGTAGCCCCATGTAGAGAGCGTTACAGTAGTCGAGCCTCGAGGTGATGAGGGCATGAGTGACTGTGAGCAGTGACTCCCGGTCCAAATAGGGCCGCAACTGGTGCACCAGACGAATCTGGGCAAACGCCCCCCTCGCCACAGCTGAAAGATGTTTCTCTAATGTGAGCTGTGGATCGAGGAGGACGCCCAAGTTGCGGACCCTCTCTGTGGGGGTTAGTGACTCCCCCCCCCAGGGTGATGGATGGACAGATGGAATTGTCCTTGGGAGGCAAAACCCACAGCCACTCCGTCTTATCCGGGTTGAGTTTGAGTCCGGTAATGAGTTCCACGCTTCGACAACTCAGTTACTGAAGTCATATTTTTTACAGTCAAGTTTGGAGCAGTTAATATTAAGTTTAAATCTGTTGTGTGCTCTTGTGTTGTTGTGGTTGAAGCTGAAGTAGTCGCTGACAGACAGGACATTGCAGCATATGATCTTGTGGGCAATACTTAGATCTTGTTTAAGGCGTCTTAGTTCTAGGCTTTCTCGGTCCAGGATTGAAAGTCTAGTCTTGTAGGATATTCTGTTTCGAGTGGAGGAGTGAAGGGCTCTTCTGGTGAAGTATCTTTGGACATTTTCAAGGGTGTTAATGTCTGAGATGCGACATAGGTTCCAAACGGATGAGCTGTATTTGAGGATGGGTCTGGCAAATGTGTTGTAAGCTCTGGTAAGTAGTGTGAGATTGCCAGAGCAGAAGCTACGGAGGATTAGGTTTACAACTCTTGAAGCCTTCTTGGCTATATTGTTGCAGTGGGCTTTGGCACTTAAATCTTTTGTTATTAGTATACCAAGGTCTTTAACCGAGTGGGGATTATCTGTGATAATTTGATTATTCAGTTCGTATTTGGAGTTCAGATTCTTCTTCCCAATGTGTAGGACAGAGCATTTTGCTAGTTGAGATTTGGAGTTGCCATGTGTTAGACCACTCAGAAACAGCGTCAAGGTCTTTTTGGAGAGTAGTTGTGTTATCGGTGGTGTTGAAGAGTTTTACATCGTCGGCGAAGAGGACACAGTTGCTTGTGATGTAATCGCAAAGGTCATTGATGTAGAGAATGAAGAGCGTTGGTCCCAGTACACTACCTTGGGGAACACTGCTTTTAACTGGGACGGGGGTGGATATGGTGCTTCCTATTTTGACCACTTGTTGTCTGTTTGACAGGAATACTGTAATCCAGCTATGGAGGGATCCTGAGATGCCATAGGATTTGAGTTTTAGGAGTAGTTTGTCATGGACCACTAAATCAAAGGCTTTGCAGAAGTCAATATACTTTGCATCTGTAGATTTCCATTGATATAGATGAGTTGTCCATATATTTTTGCAGTGGAGGAGCTGCAGGTTTCAGGATAGTTTTTTTCTGAAACCAAATTGTTTGTTAGAGAGCAAATTATTAGTTTTTAGATGGAGAGTAATTGATTTGTTTATAATCTGATCCATTTGGATTCTGAAATGTCCCCAGAGCAGGAAGTGGATCTGGGGATCCTCAAAAGCTCTGAGCATCCCCTGGAATTGTGGGGAGGGAGCAGGAAGGAGGAGGCCCAGGCTTTTGCCTTGAACTGGGAAGGATTGGGAGACCATACTGGAAGGAATGGGCAGCACCTGGGAATTATGCTTTCAGACCCTAATTGGTTAGCTGAAATTATTCATTTATTCTCTCTTGGGATGGATAGTGTTGTGGTTAGCTCTGGCCCAGCTCCTGCCCCAAGGACTGTGGATGTGGGGGAGACATCAACATGCTGCAGGCCTGTTTTGCCCCTGGTGGAATCTGATGATGAAGGCTCCTCTGACCAAGAAGACATGAGTGACAGGGAGGAGGAGAGTGTGGCAGACAGCTCAGAAGGAGATAAATTATCTAGCTCCTCCTTGGATTCAGAACAAGAGTTAATGATACAGCCATGCATGCGGAGAGGGATGCATAAGCAACAACAACTGAGAGATTATTATCAAAGAAAATGAGGCCACCTGTGGTTGGGTGGGGCTGTGGTAATTAATGAGGCTGCTATAAATAGCAGCCTGTGGGTTTGGCCATTGTGGAGGATTATCTGATCGTTGTGTTTCGTGCCTGCTTTACTGACTTTGACCTTTTGTGTGCTGATTTTTCCCCACTTTGAAACTAAACCAGAGCAAAGTGTGTTTCACTTTGTGAAAGCAGAAGGACTGTGAATTGCCTCACAGCTGCAAGCTAAGAGCCAGGGTGGCGCAGCAGGTAGAGTGCTGTACTGCAGGCCACTAAAGCTGACTGTAGATCTGAAGGTCAGCGGTTTAAATCTCATTACCGGCTCAAGGTTGACTCAGCCTTCCATCCCTCCGCGGTGGGTAAAATGAGGACCCGGATTGTGGGGGCAATAGCCTAGCTCTGTTAAAAAGTGCTATTGTTAACATGTTGTAAGCCGCCCAGAGTCTAAGGAGAAGACTCTCTCTTTTTCTCTTGTTATGTCTCTCTTTCTTTCTCTCTCTCTCTGCCTCTCTTGCTATGTCTCTCTTTTTCTCTTGCTATGTCTCTCTTTCTTTTTCTCTCTCTCTGCCTCTCTTGCTGTCTCTCTTTTCCTCTTGCTATGTCTCTCTTTCTTTTTCTCTCTCTCTGCCTCTCTTGCTATGTCTCTCTTTTCCTCTTGCTATGTCTCTCTTTCTTTTTCTCTCTCTCTACCTCTCTTGCTATGTCTCTCTTTTTCTCTTGCTATGTCTCTTTCTTTCTCTCTCTGCCTCTCTTGCTATGTCTCTCTTTTTCTCTTGCTATGTCTCTCTTTCTTTTTCTCTCTCTCTGCATCTCTTCCTATGTCTCTTTTTCTCTTGCTATGTCTCTCTTTCTCTCTCTCTCTCTGCCTCTCTTGCTATGTCTCTCTTTTTCTCTTGCTATGTCTCTCTTTCTTTTTCTCTCTCTCTGCATCTCTTGCTATGTCTCTTTTTCTCTTGCTATGTCTCTCTTTCTCTCTCTCTCTCTGCCTCTCTTGCTATGTCTCTCTTTTTCTCTTGCTATGCCTCTCTTTCTTTTTCTCTCTCTCTGCATCTCTTGCTATGACTCTCTTTTTCTCTTGCTATGTCTCTTTCTTTCTTTCTCTCTCTCTCTGCCTCTCTTGCTAAGTCTCTCTTTTTCTCTTGCAATGTCTCCCTTTCTTTTTCTCTCTCTCTGCCTCTCTTGCTATGTCTCTCTTTCTCTCTCTCTTTCTCGATCTCTCTTTCTCTGCCTCTCTTGCTGTCTTTCTTTCTTGCTCTGTCTCTCTTTCTCTGCCTCTCTTGCTATGTCTCTCTTTCTCTCTCTCTCTGCCTCTCTTATATGTCTCTCTTTCTTTCTCTCTCTCTCTCAGCTGACTGCAAGCGGGAGCCCTGACGGCGGCAGCTGGACGTGCTGCTGGACACCGTATATGCCAGGCCCATATCGCCAGCAGGGCCGCCGTTAGACGGGTACTACTGAAAGTCCCGTACCGGGCCCGGTGATTAGAGGGGCCCCGCAGTGAGTTAACGCCGTCAATCAGAGCTTCCCTTCGGTAAAAGAAAAATAACCCGGATGAATGGATGTGAGGGAAACTCGAGGCGCCTTCCCAAAGCAAAAGAAGGGAGGTTTGTTGTCGTGTGGGGCTGGTCTTCAGAACCCGGTTGTAACTTATACCAGCGTTTCCCAACCGGTGCGCTCCTGTTCGATGCCGTGGTTTTTGGCGCTCTCCTGCTGGGCCCCAAAGAAGGAAGGCAGGAAGAAGGAGAGCTTCATTCTTAGCGCCTTTTTCCCGCCTTCCTTCTTTGGGGCCCAGCAGGAGAGCGCCGAAAACCGCGGCATCGAGCAGAAGCCGGGGGACAGCTGCGAGCGGGAGCCCCAGGACGGAAGTACCGGCAGCGCCCCGCCCAGCTGGAGCTTTCCTGGCGTCAGCGGCAAGTGTCCTTTGTGGCCCGGTGGGAGGGCACTGGCGGTAGGAGGGGGGGTGGCTGCAGCGGCCGCAGGCAGTTGCGGGGAGATGGCGGCGGCGAGAGGGAGCGCGCTCTCCCTCTCTCTCTCTCTCAGCTGACTGCAAGCGGGAGCCCTGACGTGGCGGTTGGACGTGCTGCTGGACGTCGCACATGCTAGCGCTACGGGCCTGGCATATAAGGTGTCCAGCAGCACGTCCAGCTGCCGCCGTCAGGGTTCCCGCTTGCAGTCAGCTGAGAGGGAGAGAGAGTAAGAAAGAGAGACATAGCAAGAGAAAAAGAGAGACATAGCAAGAGAGGCAGAGAGAGAGAGAAAGAGAGACATTGCAAGAGAAAAAGAGAGACTTAGCAATAGAGGCAGAGAGAGAGAAAAAGAGAGACATAGCAAGAGAGGCAGAGAGAGAGAGAAAAAGAAAGAGAGACATAGCAAGAGAAAAAGAGAGACATAGCAAGAGAGGCAGAGAGAGAGAAAAAGAAAGAGAGACATAGCAAGAGAAAAAGAGAGACATAGCAAGAGAGGCAGAGAGAGAGAAAAAGAAAGAGAGACATAGCAAGAGAAAAAGAGAGACTTAGCAAGAGAGGCAGAGAGAGAGAAAAAGAAAGAGAGACATAGCAAGAGAAAAAGAGAGACATAGCAAGAGAGGCAGAGAGAGAAAAAAGAAAGAGAGACATAGCAAGAGAGGCAGAGAAAGAGAGACAGAGCAAGAAAGAAAGACAGCAAGAGAGGCAGAGAAAGAGAGATCGAGAAAGAGAGAGAGAAAGAGAGACATAGCAAGAGAAAAAGAGAGACATAGCAAGAGAGGCAGAGAAAGAGAGATCGAGAAAGAGAGATCGAGAAAGAGAGAGAGAAAGAGAGACATAGCAAGAGAGGCACAGAGAGAGAAAAAGAAAGAGAGACATAGCAAGAGAAAAAGAGAGACATAGCAAGAGAGGCAGAGAGAGAGAGAAAGAAAGAAAGAGAGACATAGCAAGAGAAAAAGAGAGACATAGCAAGAGAGGCAGAGAGAGAGAAAAAGAAAGGGAGACATAGCAAGAGAAAAAGAGAGACATAGCAAGAGAGGCAGAGAGAGAGAGAAAGAAAGAGAGACATAGCAAGAGAAAAAGAGAGACATAGCAAGAGAGGCAGAGAGAGAAAGAAAGAGAGACATTGCAAGAGAAAAAGAGAGACATAGCAAGAGAGGCAGAGAGAGAGAAAAAGAAAGAGAGACATATCAAGAGAAAAAGAGAGACATAGCAAGAGAAAAAGAGGGACATAGCAAGAGAGGCAGAGAGAGAGAGAAAGAAAGAGAGACATAGCAAGAGAAAAAGAGAGTCATAGCAAGAGAGGCAGAGAGAGAGAAAAAGAAAGAGAGACATAGCAAGAGAAAAAGAGAGACATAGCAAGAGAGGCAGAGAGAGAGAAAAAGAAAGAGAGACATAGCAAGAGAAAAAGAGAGACAGCAAGAGAGGCAGAGAGAGAGAAAAAGAAAGAGAGACATAGCAAGAGAAAAAGAGAGACATAGCAAGAGAGGCAGAGAGAGAGAAAAAGAAAGAGAGACATAGCAAGAGAAAAAGAGAGACATAGCAAGAGAGGCAGAGAGAAAGAGAAAGAAAGAGAGACATAGCAAGAGAGGCAGAGAGACATAGCAAGAGAGGCAGAGAGACATAGCAAGAGAGGCAGAGAGAGAGAGAAAGAAAGAGAGACATAGCAAGAGAAAAAGAGAGACATAGCAAGAGAGGCAGAGAGAGAGAGAAGAGAGACATTGCAAGAGAAAAAGAGAGACTTAGCAATAGAGGCAGAGAGAGAGAAAAAGAAAGAGAGACATAGCAAGAGAAAAAGAGAGACATAGCAAAAGAGGCAGAGAGAGAGAGAAAGAAAGAAATAGAGACATAGCAAGAGAAAAAGAGACATAGCAAGAGAGGCAGAGAGAGAGAGAAAGAAAGAGAGACATAGCAAGAGAAAAAGGGAGACTTAGCAAGAGAGGCAGAGAGAGAGAGAAAGAAAGAGAGACATAGCAAGAGAGGCAGAGAGAGAGAAAAAGAAAGAGAGACATAGCAAGAGAAAAAGAGAGACATAGCAAGAGAGGCAGAGAGAGAGAAAAAGAAAGAAAGACATAGCAAGAGAAAAAGAGAGACATAGCAAGAGAGGCAGAGAGAGAGAAAAAGAAAGAGAGACATAGCAAGAGAAAAAGAGAGACATAGCAAGAGAGGCAGAGAGAGAGAAAAAGAAAGAGAGACATAGCAAGAGAAAAAGAGAGACTTAGCAAGAGAGGCAGAGAGAGAGAGAAAGAAAGAGAGACATAGCAAGAGAAAGAGAGAGACATAGCAAGAGAGGCAGAGAGAGGGAAAAAGAAAGAGAGACATAGCAAGAGAAAAAGAGAGTCATAGCAAGAGAGGCAGAGAGAGAGAAAAAGAAAGAGAGACATAGCAAGAGAGGCAGAGAGAGAGAGAAAGAAAGAGAGACATAGCAAGAGAAAAAGAGAGTCATAGCAAGAGAGGCAGAGAGAAAAAGAAAGAGAGACATAGCAAGAGAAAAAGAGAGACATAGCAAGAGAGGCAGAGAGAGAGAGAGAAAGAAAGAGAGACATAGCAAGAGAAAAAGAGAGTCATATCAAGAGAGGCAGAGAGAGAGAAAAAGAAAGAGAGACATAGCAAGACAAAAAGAGAGACATAGCAAGAGAGGCAGAGAGAGAGAAAAAGAAAGAGAGACATAGCAAGAGAAAAAGAGAGTCATAGCAAGAGAGGCAGAGAGAGAGAAAAGGAAAGAGAGACATAGCAAGAGAAAAAGAGAGACATAGCAAGAGAGGCAGAGAGAGAGAGAAAGAAAGAGAGACATAGCAAGAGAAAAAGAGACATAGAAAGAGAGGCAGAGAGAGAGAAAAAGAAAGAGACATAGCAAGAGAAAAAGAGAGACATAGAAAGAGAGGTAGAGAGAGAGAAAAAGAAAGAGAGACATAGCAAGAGAAAAAGAGAGACATAGCAAGAGAGGCAGAGAGAGAGAAAAAGAAAGAGAGACATAGCAAGAGAAAAAGAGAGTCATAGCAAGAGAGGCAGAGAGAGAAAGAAAGAAAGAGAGACATAGCAAGAGAAAAAGAGAGTCATAGCAAGAGAGGCAAAGAGAAAAAGAAAGAGAGACATAGCAAGAGAAAAAGAGAGACATAGCAAGAGAGGCAGAGAGAGAGAAAAAGAAAGAGAGACATAGCAAGAGAAAAAGAGAGACATAGCAAGAGAGGCAGAGAGAGAGAAAAAGAAAGAGAGACATAGCAAGAGAAAAAGAGAGTCATAACAAGAGAGGCAGAGAGAGAGAAAAAGAAAGAGAGACATAGCAAGAGAAAAAGAGAGTCATAGCAAGAGAGGCAGAGAGAGAGAAAAAGAAAGAGAGACATAGCAAGACAAAAAGAGAGACATAGCAAGAGAGGCAGAGAGAGAGAAAAAGAAAGAGAGACATAGCAAGAGAAAAAGAGAGTCATAGCAAGAGAGGCAGAGAGAGAGAAAAGGAAAGAGAGACATAGCAAGAGAAAAAGAGAGACATAGCAAGAGAGGCAGAGAGAGAGAGAAAGAAAGAGAGACATAGCAAGAGAAAAAGAGACATAGAAAGAGAGGCAGAGAGAGAGAAAAAGAAAGAGACATAGCAAGAGAAAAAGAGAGACATAGAAAGAGAGGTAGAGAGAGAGAAAAAGAAAGAGAGACATAGCAAGAGAAAAAGAGAGACATAGCAAGAGAGGCAGAGAGAGAGAAAAAGAAAGAGAGACATAGCAAGAGAAAAAGAGAGTCATAGCAAGAGAGGCAGAGAGAGAAAGAAAGAAAGAGAGACATAGCAAGAGAAAAAGAGAGTCATAGCAAGAGAGGCAAAGAGAAAAAGAAAGAGAGACATAGCAAGAGAAAAAGAGAGACATAGCAAGAGAGGCAGAGAGAGAGAAAAAGAAAGAGAGACATAGCAAGAGAAAAAGAGAGACATAGCAAGAGAGGCAGAGAGAGAGAAAAAGAAAGAGAGACATAGCAAGAGAAAAAGAGAGTCATAACAAGAGAGGCAGAGAGAGAGAAAAAGAAAGAGAGACATAGCAAGAGAAAAAGAGAGTCATAGCAAGAGAGGCAGAGAGAGAGAAAAAGAAAGAGAGACATAGCAAGAGAAAAAGAGAGTCATAGCAAGAGAGGCAGAGAGAAAAAGAAAGAGAGACATAGCAAGAGAAAAAGAGAGTCATAGCAAGAGAGGCAGAGAGAGAGAAAAAGAAAGAGAGACATAGCAAGAGAAAAAGAGAGTCATAGCAAGAGAGGCAGAGAGAGAGAAAAAGAAAGAGAGACATAGCAAGAGAGGCAGAGAGAGAGAGAAAGAAAGAGAGACATAGCAAGAGAAAAAGAGAGTCATAGCAAGAGAGGCAGAGAGAAAAAGAAAGAGAGACATAGCAAGAGAAAAAGAGAGACATAGCAAGAGAGGCAGAGAGAGAGAGAGAAAGAAAGAGAGACATAGCAAGAGAAAAAGAGAGTCATATCAAGAGAGGCAGAGAGAGAGAAAAAGAAAGAGAGACATAGCAAGACAAAAAGAGAGACATAGCAAGAGAGGCAGAGAGAGAGAAAAAGAAAGAGAGACATAGCAAGAGAAAAAGAGAGTCATAGCAAGAGAGGCAGAGAGAGAGAAAAGGAAAGAGAGACATAGCAAGAGAAAAAGAGAGACATAGCAAGAGAGGCAGAGAGAGAGAGAAAGAAAGAGAGACATAGCAAGAGAAAAAGAGACATAGAAAGAGAGGCAGAGAGAGAGAAAAAGAAAGAGACATAGCAAGAGAAAAAGAGAGACATAGAAAGAGAGGTAGAGAGAGAGAAAAAGAAAGAGAGACATAGCAAGAGAAAAAGAGAGACATAGCAAGAGAGGCAGAGAGAGAGAAAAAGAAAGAGAGACATAGCAAGAGAAAAAGAGAGTCATAGCAAGAGAGGCAGAGAGAGAAAGAAAGAAAGAGAGACATAGCAAGAGAAAAAGAGAGTCATAGCAAGAGAGGCAAAGAGAAAAAGAAAGAGAGACATAGCAAGAGAAAAAGAGAGACATAGCAAGAGAGGCAGAGAGAGAGAAAAAGAAAGAGAGACATAGCAAGAGAAAAAGAGAGTCATAACAAGAGAGGCAGAGAGAGAGAAAAAGAAATAGAGACATAGCAAGAGAAAAAGAGAGTCATAGCAAGAGAGGCAGAGAGAGAGAAAAAGAAAGAGAGACATAGCAAGAGAAAAAGAGAGACATAGCAAGAGAGGCAGAGAGAGAGAAAAAGAAAGAGAGACATAGCAAGAGAAAAAGAGAGTCATAGCAAGAGAGGCAGAGAGAGAGAAAAAGAAAGAGAGACATAGCAAGAGAAAAAGAGAGTCATAGCAAGAGAGGCAGAGAGAGAGAAAAAGAAAGAGAGACATAGCAAAAGAAAAAGAGAGTCATAGCAAGAGAGGCAGAAAGAAAGAGAAAGGAAGAGAGACATAGCAAGAGAAAAAGAGAGACATAGCAAGAGAGGCAGAGAGAGAGAAAAAGAAAGAGAGACATAGCAAGAGAAAAAGAGAGACATAGCAAGAGAGGCAGAGAGAGAGAGAAAGAAAGAGAGACATAGCAAGAGAAAAAGAGAGACTTAGCAAGAGAGGCAGAGAGAGAGAAAAAGAAAGAGAGACATAGCAAGAGAAAAAGAGAGACATAGCAAGAGAGGCAGAGAGAGAGAGAAAGAGAAAGAAAGAGAGACATAGCAAGAGAAAAAGAGAGTCATAGCAAGAGAGGCAGAGAGAAAAAGAAAGAGAGACATAGCAAGAGAAAAAGAGAGTCATAGCAAGAGAGGCAGAGAGAGAGAAAAAGAAAGAGAGACATAGCAAGAGAAAAAGAGAGACTTAGCAAGAGAGGCAGAGAGAGAGAGAAAGAAAGAGAGACATAGCAAGAGAAAAAGAGAGACATAGCAAGAGAGGCAGAGAGAGAGAAAAAGAAAGAGAGACATAGCAAGAGAAAAAGAGAGACATAGCAAGAGAGGCAGAGAGAGAAAGAGAAAGAGAGACATAGCAAGAGAAAAAGAGAGACTTAGCAAGAGAGGCAGAGAGAGAGAAAAAGAAAGAGAGACATAGCAAGAGAAAAAGAGAGACATAGCAAGAGAGGCAGAGAGAGAGAGAAAGAAAGAGAGACATAGCAAGAGAAAAAGAGAGACATAGCAAGAGAGGCAGAGAGAGAGAAAAAGAAAGAGAGACATAGCAAAAGAAAAAGAGAGACATAGCAAGAGAGGCAGAGAGAGAGAGAAAGAAAGAAAGAGAGACATAGCAAGAGAAAAAGAGAGACTTAGCAAGAGAGGCAGAGAGAGAGAAAAAGAGAGACATAGCAAGAGAAAAAGAGAGACATAGCAAGAGAGGCAGAGAGAGAGAAAAAGAAAGAGAGACATAGCAAGAGAAAAAGATAGATATAGCAAGAGAGGCAGAGAGAGAGAGAGAAAGAAAGAGAGACATAGCAAGAGAAAAAGAGAGACTTAGCAAGAGAGGCAGAGAGAGAGAGAAAGAAAGAATGAAAGAGAGACATAGCAAGAGAAAAAGAGAGACTTAGCAAGAGAGGCAGAGAGAGAGAGAGAAGGAAAGAGAGACATAGCAAGAGAGGCAGAGAGAGAGAAAAAGAAAGAGAGACAGAGCAAGAGAAAAAGAGAGACATAGCAAGAGAGGCAGAGAGAGAGAGAAAGAAAGAGAGACATAGCAAGAGAAAAAGAGAGACTTAGCAAGAGAGGCAGAGAGAGAGAAAAAGAAAGAGAGACATAGCAAGAGAAAAAGAGAGACTTAGCAAGAGAGGCAGAGAGAGAGAGAAAGAAAGAAAGAGAGACATAGCAAGAGAAAAAAAGAGACTTAGCAAGAGAGGCAGAGAGAGAGAGAGAGAAAGAAAGAAAGAAAGAAAGACATAGCAAGAGAAAAAGAGAGACTTAGCAAGAGAGGCAGAGAGAGAGAGAAAGAAAGAAAGAGAGACATAGCAAGAGAAAAAGAGACATATAGAAAGACAGTGAAAGAGAGAGAAAAAAGCAAGAAAGAGATAGCAAGGGAGAGAGAGAGAGAGAGAAAGGGAGAGAGAAAGACAGTGGAAGAGAAGGAGGGAGAGAGAAAGAGAGCAAAAAAGAGAGGAAGAAAAAAAGAAAGAGGGATGGAGAGAGAGAAAGAAGGGAAGGAAGGAAAAGAGAGAAAGAGGGAGAAATAGAGCGAAAGGGAGGCAGAGAGGGGTTTTTTGTCCAAACTTTTCTTTAGCCCCCCCCCGCCCCCCCCTTTAAATGTTCCCCAGGATTTTGAAAATATGAATAATGTGCCGCGGCTCAAAAAAGGTTGGGAAACACTGACTTATACAATGATAGAATCCCTGTATTATCAGAGGGTCTCCAACCTTGGCGACTTTAAGACTTGCGGACTTCAACTCCCAGAGTTCCCCAGGCAGCTTCGCTGGCTGAGGAACTCTAGGAGTTGAAGTCCGCAAGTCTGAAAGTCGCCAAGATTGGAGACCTCCTGCTCTATCTACACTGCTCAAAAAAATAAAGGAAACACTTAAACAACACAATATAACTCCAAGTAAATCAAACTTCTGTGAAATCAAACTGTCCACTTAGGAAGCAACGCTGATTGACAACTTGGAGTTTATATTGTGTTGTTTAAGTGTTCCCTTCACTTTTTTTTGAGCAGTGTACTTTGAAATTAACTTGGATACCACGGGCTCGTTCAGACCTGCGTTCACCGATGGGCGTAAAAACTAGATCGAAAAGGATATTGAGATGTGAAGCAATATGAAATTGTATTTGGTTTTTTTTTAACAGCTCCTATTTTAATACCACTGATAACTACACAACCCCCTGGATAATTAGAATAGAATAACAGTGGGAAGGCACCTTGGAGGTCTTCTAGTCCAACCCCCTGCTTAGACAGGAATCCTACACTACTTCAGACAGATGATTTTTTTTTAAAAAAGTAGTTATTATGTAAACATTAAAAAAATAAGATAGTACATAATCTATCATTTTACAATATACTTATTTGTTTGTTTAAATTTTGTATTTGCATTTTATAAGACAAGCAACAAAACAACACAACATAACAAACACCACCCCTGTCCCTTTTGAACTGTTATCCTCAGTTCCTTCTTTATATAGTTATACGGCCTGTAACATCAGCGGTTATTATATGATTATTCTATAGTTCCAGTAAAACTAAGGTCAAGTTGTTGCTATCATAATGTTATGAATAAAGTTAATTCTGGGAACATCGGGTTTTATTTACAGCTATTTTCAGATGATTATCTAACATCTTCTTAAAAACTTAAAAAAAGTAGTTTTAAAATGGCGGGGGGGGGGCCCAGACACTTAGGCTGTATGGGGCCCCAAAATTCCTGATGGTGGCCCTGAGCGCCAGCATGTACGACGTCCAGCAGCACGTCCAACCGCCACGTCAGGGCTCCCGCTTGCAGTCAGCTGAGAGAGAGAGAGAGCGCTCCCTCTCGCCGCCGCCATCTCCCCGCGACTGCCTGCGGCCGCTGAAGCCACCCCCCCTCCTACCACCAGTGCCCTCCCACCGGGCCACAAAGGACACTTGCCGCCGACGCCAGGAAAGGTCCAGCTGGGCGGGGCGCTGCCGGTACTTCCGTCCTGGGGCTCCCGCTCGCAGCTGTCCCCCGGCTTCTGCTCGATGCCGCGGTTTTCGGCGCTCTCCTGCTGGGCCCCAAAGAAGGAAGGCGGGAAAAAGGCGCGAAGAATGAAGCTCTCCTTCTTCCTGCCTTCCTTCTTTGGGGCCCAGCAGGAGAGCGCCGAAAACCGCGGCATCGAGCAGGAGCACACCGGTTGGGAAACGCTGGTATAAGTTACACCCGGGTTCTGAAGACCAGCCCCACACGACAACAAACCTCCCTTCTTTTGCTTTGGGAAGGCGCCTCAAGTTTCCCTCACGTCCATTCATCCGGGTTATTTTTCTTTTACCGAAGTGAAGCTCTGATTGACGGCGTTAACTCACTGCGGGGCCCCTCTAATCACCGGGCCCGGTACGGGACTTTCAGTAGTACCCGTCTATCGGCGGCCCTGGACAGAACAGATAGTCACAGATTTTCTGCGGCATAGCAATAGCACCAGCGCTTAGACTTATATAGCTAGTCCTTGACTTGCGACCACAATTGAACTCAGAATTTATGGGTGACAAATGTGTGAGTTTTGCCTCAATTTGCCACTTTCCTTGCCACATTTGTTAAGCAAATCACTTGCACTTGTTAACTAGTGACATGGTTTTTAAGTGAATCTGCTTCCCCATTGAGTTTGGTTGTCAGAGGTTTGCAAACCGAGATCAAATGACCCCGGGACACTGCAGTCGTCGTAAGTGTTTGAATTTTGATCACGTGAAAAACATGGGGATGCTACAATGGTCGTAAGTGTGAAAAAGGAGCATATGTTACTTTTTTCAGTGATGATGTAACTTCGAACAGTCACTAAATGAACTCTTGCAAGTGGAGGACTACCTGTATACCACTTCACAATGCTTTCAAGCCCACTCGAAGCACTTGAAAATCTCAGCCTAACAATCTGGGTCCTCATTTTATCGAACTAGGAAGGAATCGACCTTGAGCAGCTCAGGATTGAACTCCTGGCTGTGGGCAGAATTAGCCTGCAATGCTGCATTCTAACCCCTGGGCCTCCATGGCTCAAGGTAATAGTAATAATAATAATAATAATAATAATAATAATAATAATAATAATAATAATAATAATAATAATAATAATAATATAATTAATTAGATTTGTATGCCGCCCCTCTCTGAAAACTCAGGGCAGCTCACAACAACAATAACAAGAACAGTGTGACAATGTAAACAAATCTAATATTAAAAAAGCATGTAAAAAACCCATCATTTAAAAACCATGCAACACACGCATACTATACATAAAACTATAAAATCCTGGGGGAGATGTCTCAATTCCCTCATGTCTGGCGATACAGGTGGGTCTTAAGTAATTTGCGAAAGATACGGAGGGTGGGGGCAGTTCTGATCTCTGGGGGGAGTTGATTCCAGAGGGTCGGGGCCGCCACAGAGAAGGCTCTTCCCCTGGAGCCCACCAGATGACATTGTTTAGTCGACGGGACCCAGAGAAGGCCAACTCTGTGGGACCTTATCGGCCGCTGGGATTCGTGCGGCAGAAGACGGTTCCGAAGGTATGGGGTTGAGCCCCAGTGAGTTCAAAGCCAATTCCTGTTCGGATGCCTGAATTCTGGGATGAGAGGGGGAATTTCCCAGTCGGGGTGGGTGGGTCAGGACGAAGATCTAGGGGGGCTACATGGCATCAATATTGATCCTTCCACTCCCCCCTTCGCCTCCCCATAAATCCCAGGGAAGCAGTTTCGGTTTCCTGTAAGGATCCTGCGGCCTCTGGTCTCACCTGAATTCCCCCCTCCCCTTCCCTATTTTATAACCCCCCCTCAAATCTGCACATATTCACAACCCATGTTGGGCCTCAGTGAAATCAATGTTTTTTTCTCTCTTGGGGGGACCAGATGGGGTTTCCTGTTGCGTTTTGAGCTTCTGGGGATGGAGTCCCCCTCTTCCTGTGGGGCCCCTGCAGCCTCCTTGGGGCAGAGACTGAGCAATGCAGAAGGGGGAGGGGGTGGAGGGAGGCCTTGCTGGAAGGGGGGGAAACAATTGAAGGAGAGCAGAAAAAGTTTGGGGGTCCTGCTTTCCTTTCCTTTCCCCTCTCTCTCTCCCAACCCTCCAGAAGATGCTCCTTTGCCTCTCGGTTGTTCCCTCTTTCCACCCTCTGTTTTATTTCTCTCTCCCATCACCTCCCCCTTCATTTTCTCTTCTTCTTCTTCCTTCTTTCCAGACCTGGGAATGGGGCCTTCTGTGCCCCATAGAGCATCAGGGTCCTTGACTGAAGCCCCCTAACTCTGCCCCTCTGGGTCCCTTCCAGGCGCCTCCTCCCACTCCCTGAAGTATTTCTACACCGCCATCTCAGAGCCCACTCAAGGGCAGCCCCACTTTGTCAGTGTGGGTTATGTGGATCATCAACTCTTCAGCTACTACGACAGCAACAGCCGGAAGAGGCAGCCTCGAGTCTCCTGGATGGAGAAGGCGGGGAAGGAGGATCCCCAGTACTGGGACAGAAACACCCGGATGGCTCGTGCCTCTGAGGAGATATTCAGAGAAGGCCTGGAGACTCTGAGGAATCGCTACAATCAGAGTGAAGGTGAGTGATGGGATGGGTGGCTCCTCCAGCCCCATATTCCCCTCTTCAGGAACCAGAGGGGGGAGAAAGGGGGGAGGAGTCCCTTCAAAGGGAGAGGCTGCTTCCACACCTTTAAAATAGTCTTTTTAAATATATTTATTCTTTTTAAAAAATCCATATAAATTGTGTTTGTCCTTTTCTGCCAATTGCAGTTAATGAAAACTTGTTTAAATTTATCCATCTGTCTTTCTGAATTTTGATATTGATATGAACTGAGGTAAAAAGAGACCGAAATCTCCCTCCCCCCCCATGAAAGTTGGAGGGTCTGACCTTGGTGGATCTCCTGCTGTGGGGGAGGAAGGGAATCACAGGTCTCCCCCGCCCAAAAAAGGCAGTGGATCCTAATTAAATTCTGGGGCAAGCAGGTCCTCATCCTTCTCTGTTTCCACCCTAGAGAAATAAGGGATCAAGTGCAGATCCACCTGGGATGACCAGATCCCTCTTTCCTTCACCCCCTATTTGGAGGGACGAGTGGGGCCCCCAAATGCCGGGAGCTTCTGCTCATCCTCCAGTTGGAAGGAGGGGCCAGGAAGACCCAAATGGGGTGGGGGCTCTTGAGGGGGGGGCACAGGGCCAGGATCCTCCCAATCCTGAGAGGGAGAGACAGAGAAGAAAGGATCCTCCATTTGGGGCTCTTCCAGAGTCACTCAGAGCCTTTGTGGCTTCCCATCCTTGGTCCCTCAGGCTGAACCCCTGCCCTGCCCTCTTGGTGGGGCTGCCCTGGAGGGGGGGAGGCCTTCTTCAGCAGCCCCCCCTTCTGCCATCTTTGGGGGACAAGATTCACCTTCAAGGAACCTTGTTTGGGGGCAGGGGCTGAAAGCACCTGTGTGTCTAGTGGGAGCCTCCTTTCCAGGCTAAAGAGCCCCAAATGTCCCAACCTTTCCTCAAAGGGAGGCTGCTTCCCCCCTCCCCTCGCCTGAGTCGCCTCCTCTGGACCTTCTCCAGCTCCCTCCTCTCCTTTTGGGGGTCTTTGGGCCACAACTGCTCCCAGTATTCCAGATGTGGTTGCTCTGCCTTGATTCATGTAAAGGCTTTGGGACATCAGCCTCTCTTGGGTTCTCAATACAATTTTAATGATACCTTGTTTGCCTTTTGAACTTTTAAATATAATTTGCATTAAACCTTTTGAACAAAAGATAAAAACTAGTAGAAGGTAACATAAAGTAAAGGAGCAAAAGGAAACTAATCAAAGAAAAATAAATAAAAGTCCATTTTTCCCATGGGGAGATCAGGGAATCTCCTCTCGAGGGAAGGATCAGGCTGGAGCTCACGAGGATCTTCCTCTTCCTCCAAAGGGAAGATCTCTGGCTGAGCAGAAGATGCAGAGAAAGGATCCCCTCACCCTACATTCCTGGGTGGGGAAAGGGAGGGAAAACGCTGGTCAGTTTAGTTCAACTGTCCTTCCAGGTGGTTTTTCCCTTAGATTTGAGAGTTCCTGGCGTCCTTCCTCCCTCTCAAGCCCAAACGGGAGGAGAAACATTTCAGGATTTCCTTTTGGTTTTTCCAAAGATTCAGTTTTCTTTTAAATCCACGAATCTGGTCACTTGCAGTCTAAATATCTTCTCCAGGGCCTTGCAAAGACTGTGGACTTCAAGCTCATTTCAAAGGCCAAAAACCCTTCAGGTGTCCAGATCAGACTGGGCCACTTGTTGCTGTTGCTGAGGAAAATATTCCTTTTTGGCCCTTCAAGGCTTCATCCCCACATTGCACTAAACCATGGTTTGTTTCTGGTTAGACCAAAGTGGGAACCAGCCCTTGTGACTTGCTGCTATTTGTGAACATGGACCAAGATTTATGGTCACAGGGATCCCTACAAGCTTTTTTTTTTTTTAAATAAATCTTTTTATTAATTTTCATAAAAGGACGCACAAACTTACAAACATTAAACATATAGTTTGGGGAGGTATCCTCCCCACTTATCTCAAAAGTGTAAATGCAGATATAGAAAAAAGAATACAAAATTGAATACATAGTTGAATACTAATACATTAAAAAATAGCTAATAATAGACAAAAAAAACTAGTAACAAGTAATTTAAACTAAGATAAAATCAAACATTCTTCTCATCTTATTACTATTGTATATATAAACTAATTCTAGTACCATTCTTTAAAAAAACAAAAACAAATCTCAACCATTACATATATATTTACTTCTTACATATTTTGACTTTAATTTTCTTTAATTTTTTTCTTGTCTATCCATATATAGACTTTGTTCCATGTTTCATAAAATTTTGATTCTTCTTGGTCATTTAATCGTCTTGTCATCATATCCATTTCCGCGCAGTCTAATATTTTTATAATAACTTCGTTTTCTTTAGGGATATTTTCCCCTTTCCAATTTTGCGCGTATATAATTCTTGCCACGGTTAAAATATGTACAATTAAATATAAAATTCCTTGCTTATAAACCTGGTTAGTAATTCCTAACAAACAAAACTCCGGGGTGATTTCTATATTTTGCATAACTATTTCTTTTATCATTCTCTCTATCATTTTCCAATACGTTTTAGCTTTACCACATGTCCACCATTGGTGGTAGTAGGTCCCTATTTCTTTCTTGCATTTCCAACATAACGGGGAGGTCTTGGGAAACATTTTTGCTATTCTGTATGGTGGGAGATGCCATCTATAAAACATTTTAATTTGGTTTTCTTTCATAGACACTGATTTTGTCATTTTCCAATTATTTATCCAAACTTTCTCCCATGTGTCTATATCTATATCTTTCCCTATATTCTTACACCAAACTATCATGTTATCTTTTAAAGTTAATTCAATGTTCTTATGGGCAATCAAATATTTGTATATTTTCCCAATTGTTCTATTTGGATTGATGGTAATTAAATTACTCAATAAATTTTTATTTTTATTAAAAATATAAAGCGTGGTATCCTTCTGGTATCTAGATCTAATCTGTGCATAATGCCACCAATCAATTATTGTTCCTTGTTCTTGTAATTTAATTCTAGATTTTAACTTCATTTGATCATCTAACAAATCTTTATATCTTATTGTTTTTGTATCCTTAATAGAATTTGAATGTATAATTGCTTCTAGGGGGGCCACCCAATCAGGGATAGTTAAAAAATGGTTTTTCCTTATATGTTTCCATACCTCCAGTAGGTATTTTCTTAATGTATGTCTTTTGAAATATGAATGATTTTTATCTTTATCATACCAAACAAAGGCATGCCAGCCAAGCATAAGGTCATGACCTTCTAATTTTAATGTTCTTTTATCTTCCAAAGTTATCCCGTCTTTAATCCATGTTAGGGCGGCTGCCTGATAATATAGTTTCTTTTATATTCTCTTTTATATTCTCTAGCATATTTATTTTTATTCTTGCCTTTTTACCTTGCCATAAGAATTTTTTAACCATATTTGTTAAATCTTTGAAAAAATTCCCTCCTGGATTTATTGGGATTACCTGAAACAAGAACAAGATTTTGGGTAGAATATTCATCTTGATTGTGGCAATTCTACCCAGAAAAGATATTTTTAAATTATTCCATATTTCTAAATCTTTTTTAATTTCCTTAATTAATTTTATATAATTATCGTTTTTTAATGTTATTGTTTTGGAAGTTAGCCAGATTCCCAAGTACTTAACTTTTTTAACTATCTTAATTTCAGAAATGCATTCCAAGTTACTTTCTTGAGTTTTATTCATATTTTTTGTTATAAATTGTGTTTTATTTTTATTTATTTTTAGACCTGCTACCTTACGATATTGTTCTATTGTCCAGATTAATCTTGGGGCTGTTACAATCGGATCTTCAATGACAAAAGTCAAGTCATCTGCAAAGGCTTGAACTTTGTATATCTCTTTTCCGACAGTTAAGCCTTTTATCCTTGAATCTGCTCTAATCTTTATTAGTAGGGTTTCTAAAGACATAATAAAGAGTAAGGGTGAAATGGGACATCCTTGTCGAACTCCTTTATTTATTGTAAAAGCTTCTAATTGGTTGTTATTTAATATAATTTTAGTTGTTTGCTCTGAGTAAATAGCATCTATTAAATTAACAAATTTGGGACCGAATCTCATTTTATTTAATTGCATTTTTATAAATATCCAATTAACGTTGTCAAAGGCTTTTTGGGCATCTAAAAACATTAATGCTAAAGTTTTTTCTGGGTGTTGTTCGTAATATTCTAATACATTAATAATTGTTCTAAGGTTATTTCTGATCTGTCTACCTGGCAAAAAACCATTTTGGTCTTGATGAATTTTACTATTTATAATTGTTTTTAACCTATCTGCATATATTGCAGTAAATATTTTATAATCGACGTTTAATAACGATATTGGTCTATAGTTTTTAATTTTTTCCGGTGCTGTACCTGGTTTATGAATTAGGGTTGTCAAAGATTCAGACCATGTTTTAGGAATTTTACCGTCTTGCCTGCATTCATTAAAAATTTGTAATATATTCTTTCTTATTATCTCATTTTCTATTTTATACCACTCTGCTGGAATGGCATCTGGCCCAGTAGCCTTATTATTTTTCTGCCTTTTAATAATTGTAAGGAGTTCTTCCATTGTTATAGGACTTTCCATCCTCTCCTGTTGTTCTTCTGTTAGTTGAGGTAACTCCGAGCTTTCTAAATATTTAAATACTTCATCTTCCTCAATATTATCATTTTTATATAATTCTTTAAAAAAGTTTTGTACTATATTTGCTTTCCCTTCTGAATCGTATTTTATTGTTCCATCTTTGTCTTCTAATTTTTTAATTAATTTAGATTGTCTCTGTTTCCTTAATTTATATGCTAACCACCTACCTGGTTTATTGGCATGTTCAAAATAGTATTGTTTGGTTCTTTTTATTTTTTCTACCATTTGATTCTGGTCCTACAATCTAATTTTATGTTTAATAATATTTATTTTTTTCCCTAAATCTTTGTCTTTTATATTTTGTTGTGATATTAATTCTAACTGTTTTAATTCTTTTATTAATTGTTCGTATTTACTTTTCTTTCCCTTATTATATTTTGCTGTATAGGATATTGTTAATCCTCTTATGTATGCTTTAGTTGCATCCCATAAATTTTGGGGAGTAGTGTCTGTGGTTTTATTAATTTCAAAAAAATATTTTTAATTCTTTCTCAATCCATTCTTTATACTCTTTCTCTTTCAGAATATTTCTATTCATTTGCCAGTTATAACGCTTTTTACTATTTCTCATATAAACTATTACTGGATTATGATCCGCCCATGTATTAACATCTATCTCAACCTCTTTTATATATTCTGCTGTTATTTTCGGGGCCCATACCATATCTATTCTCATCCAGATTTTATGGGGATTTGAATAAAAAGTATACTGCCTTTTTTGGGGAAATCTTTCCCTCCAAATATCATTCAATAATAATTCTGTTTTCATTTTTTGGAAAGTGGAGGGTAATAAATTCTTTCCCCCCCCCCTTTTTATTGTTTTTCCCCCCTCCCGAGTGATCCAATTGTCTATTTGAAATAGCATTAAAATCTCCAATAATTAACATATTTTCCACATTTAATTCAATAATTTTTTGATGCAATTTTTTATACAATGTCATTTGATCTTCATTTGGGGCATATATAGAAACAATAGTAAGAGGTCTAGGTTCAATACTAACTTGGACGATCAAAATTCTACCTTCATCATCACTAAATAATTGTTTGGAATTTATAGAGTTCTCCACATACATCGCTACTCCTCTTTTTCTTTGGTCCGCTAATGCAGCATACATGTTTCCAATTTTGGTATTTAATAATAAATTCCAATTACTTTTTTTTATATGTACTTCTTGTAATATCACAATTTGAGCCTTTTGGTTCTTAATTTTAGAAAACATTTGCTTCCCTTTTTTTGGTTCATTTAGTCCATTAACATTTACAGAGAAGATTTTTAAGTCACTCAATGTAGTCATTTATTGTATTTTTTGGTTTCTCGCTGCGGTTGCTTTCTTCTCGCGCCTTGGTCCTGTTCTTGCTCTTGTGATAGAACCCCCATAGCTTCCGCCTGGAGTGCTGTCAGTTCTTTTGTTATTAGCTCCATTTGGCTTATTCCACTGTTTTTGTAAAAGTCTCTTGCTTGATCTAAATTTTCCAGTTTGTATCTTGTAGATTTCCATGTCAATGACAGTCCTTGTGGAATAAGCCAACGAAAAGTTATGTTCTCTTTAATCAAAATTTTGGTCAAGAAGTGGTAGTCTCTTCTGTTCTCTCTGACGCTTCTTGGAACCTGTTTCAATATTTTTATATCTTTACCCTTGAATTGCGGTTGTCCAGATCTTGCCCAATGTAGAATGTCATCTCTCAGCGTTCTTCTTACAAATTTGATATGAATCTCTCTTGGAAGATTATGGCGACGAATGTAGCTATTAGAAATTCTGTAAACTTCATCGATTTCTTTTATTATTTCTGCGGGATCCATTTGTAGGATTCCTCCAATAATTTCGGCCATAATGGCCTTTAAGTCTTCATCCTTCTCTTCTATAATATTTTGAAACCATAGCCCATACGAAGCACGTTGCATTTCCAAGTGTGTAATCGATTCGTCATATCTTCTATAACGCAGGTGCGCGCTGTCATCAAGATGGTCCATTCTTTTCTCAATTTTCTCTGTTTTTTCTTCAACTGCTTTCATTCGATCTTCACTCTCCTTCAAAGTTTGTTTAATCTCCTTCATCTGGTCCTTCATCTCTGCTGTATCTGCCTTCATCTCAGCCATTTCTGCTTTTATGGCTTCTCTCTGCTGGGATGCATCATTTTGTGATTGGAGCATAAAGGCTTGCAATGCATTCAATGTTTCTTGTATTGTAGTAAGTGAGGATTGTTGTGGCTTTTCTTTCTCCTTCTCCTTGGTAGACATAGTTACAGACAAAACCTGGTGTGCCGGGGAAGAATGGGGTGATCCTTGGGGCGATGATGCCGCAGACATTTGTTTGTAGGATCCCTACAAGCTTTTATGTAGATGATCAATCAGATCCTCTTTGAGACCACCAGATTCTCAGTCCCTCTTTGCAGCCGCAGATCCAGGCTCCTGTTCCCTCTCTGGGATCCCTTCCTTTCCCCCCAGAGGAACAGCAGAGAGAAAGATGGAAGGATCTCCGTCCCTCTGTTTCTTTTCCCCCTCCTCCTTCTCTCCGTCTCCCTTGGGATCCTCTGCTGCCTTTTCCAGATTCCCTTTTCCTGGGAAGGTTCAGGGACTCCGTCCTGGGGGGAGGGGAATGCAGGGAGGGAGGGGAAGGGAGGGGGGAAGGGAGGTTAGTGATGGGGGCTTTCTTTCCCTTGAACTCTGGGGAGGAAATGGGGGTGTCAGTGCCTCTGTCAAAGTCCCTGCAGGAAGGGGGGCAGCTCTGTCTATCTTCAGAACTACAGAAACCATCCTCCTCTCTTGTCTTTCAGGCCTGCACACATTGCAGTGGATGTTTGGCTGTGAGCTCCGGAGAGATGGGACCAAAGGAGGGTTTGAGCAGTTTGGCTATGAAGGGATGACCTATATCACCTTCGACAAGGAGACCCTCACTTGGGTGGCTCTCAACCCCCAGGCCCAGATCACCCAGAGGAAATGGGATGGTTTACCAGGATATAATGAGCATTTGAAGGCCTACCTGGAGGAGGAATGCATTGACTGGATGAAGAAGTACCTGTCCTATGGGAATGAGACGCTGCTGAGGACAGGTGAGCATCTGAATGGAGACTGGACTTTCCTCCTTTATGGCCGGATCTCTTGGACACATTCAGCCCCTTTGAGTCCCTGGTCTGCAGCCTGTTTTCTCCCTGGTGGGAATCCCCCTCCCCCTTCCAGCCTCTCTCCAGGACACGGGAAGCCCTGATTGGTTCTCACTATCAGGCAGCCATTCAGTGGACCAGGAAATGCAGCCTCTGCCTGGCAGATGTCTGGGTGGGTCAGGCAGGAAAAGCCCTTGAGGGTGTCCAGTTCACTGCCCACAAGGAGGGAACCATTTGGGGCCATTAAAACCCCCATTAGCCAAACTGTAGTCGAGAGTGGTGGGCAGCCTTCATTTCTCCCCCAATTAACTCTGCTTCTCCCCACATCCCATAGGGGGCTCCCTCCCTGCCTTGCACCTGATGGTCCACCTCCCATCCCCACCACTAGGGGGCTCCACTTCTACCATTAAGAAGGCATTATCCGTGTCCCAGCTGGGGTAAAAGGGCCAGGGATGGGGGGTTCTTTTGTTTCCAGGGGGTTCAGTGGGGAACAAAGTTTCTGTTTTTCTTTTAAGCCTCAAACAGGTTCCCACAATTCTCAGTCAGCCTTTCTCAAAACAACCCTCTCCCCACTTTAGGAAGTACCCCTCACCCCACAGGGGAGGTCACATTATATTTTTTTCCTACAATTTTAAAATTAATTTACTATCTAGAACACCCCTCCCCCCTCGGTCTCTCCCTTCCCTGCTGGGGTCCTTGATCCCTCCAGGATCAGCTGCATGAGATTAGGATCAATGGGGGAATCCCCCCCACTGATGATTGCCAACAGCCCCTCCCTGCCTGGGGAAGAGGACCCCCTCTCTCTTCCCATTGACATCATTCTCTTCCTGCCCCCCCCCCCCCCTTTTCAGAGACAAAATCTCTTTTCCAAATTGATGAGTGTGAGATTCCCTTTGATCTCTCTTCCCCTCAAAATTGGGGTTGTGTCCCTTGGAAAGAGGCCTGGAGCAGCCTCAGATTCAGGGGAGCAGAAGAGAATGCAGAAAGTAGAGAGAATCTTCTGTGTTGTTCCTGTTTTGAGAGGGACCTTAAGAGACCATCTCCACTCTCTCTCCCCTGAAGGGAGCAGCCCAAGATCAGCCAGAGGTCAAAGCAGACAGAGAGGAATTTCCTTGGACCCTCAATTTGCTGCCGGAGGTTTTTCAGGCTGAGTCCCTGGGAAGGACTCAAAATCAGGAGTTCTTGTGGTTGAGCGTTTTCCAGATTCGGAGCATTTCCCAAAACCCCTTGAGATGCTTCAGGTGTGGAGGGGGAAATAGGGGGAGAGTTTCCTGCCCCTGATTTTCTCACCCACCTTTCAGTCTCTGGAGGGGCTCAGAGTCAATTCCGGTGTTTCCGCAGAGCCTCCAGTGGTGACGATGAGCAGCAGGACGGAGGTGGAGGATGGGATGGAGACGCACATCTGCCGGGTCCACGGCTTCTACCCCAGGGAGATCGATGCCTCCTGGACGAGGGACAGGGAGGTCTGGCTGCAGGACACCTTCCATGGGTTTCTGACCCCCAATGCAGATGGGACCTACCATTACTGGCTCAGCATCCAGATCGATCCCAAAGAGAGGGGCCGCTATCGGTGCCACGTGGAGCACGACGGCCTGCAGGATCCTCTGGACTTGGAGCTGAAGGGTGAGAGGCTGCAGGGAGGGAAAGGCCAGGCTCTTGAGCAGCCTGGAGGGGGGTGGGAGAGAAATCTGACCCCAGGTGTGTCCAGATGTGAACATACCTGAGCGTTTATCCATTGGTTTTTCCGTTGTTTGAGGTTGGTGAAGCTGCAGGGACCAGACCCTAGAACTGACTTCAGGGGATAGAAAGGAAACTACAGAATCCTATCACAATACTTGGCCGATCCTGATGAAATGTCCTTAGATCCTCTCTTAGGCCTCCCCTGGTTCTTCCTCCCAGCAGAAAAGCAGCAGTTACGTTGAGCACCAGAAATAGATTTGCTTTTGTTTACAATTCCTAAAGTAGAAGAATCAGGAGGAGTCTGGTAGCCCCTTTTCTGAAGGCAGATTTTGGCTGGACTGATGGACATCAGGAGTCAGAAAAGAGGCTCCCAAGTCTGAGCTTTCTCCCATCAGAGACAAACAGGGTTTCCTGCTTTAAAGGTCAAAAGGTCACTCTCTGTTGCTTCTCTAAGAAAGAAGTTGCACATTATTTTATGATACGATATGTGAATTCCTGAGGCTCAGCATAAAACCCAAGGAAAAAATCCCCCTGACAAAGAACTCTGCATATGCTCAGAAGTTTCCCTATCGTACATTGGATTCCCAAAGTTCCAAAACTCAAATTGAAATCCAATTTTTATTGATGATTGTCACCATGATATAGGAAATAATTAAATTTAATTGCTCTTTCTCCCAATTCAGAACCCACTGATTCAAAATCCAACCTTGGGCTCGTCATTATCGGCTGTGTTGTCGCTGCCCTAGTTGTGGTGGGTGTGTTTGCTGGAATTGCTGGGATCGTGGTATTCATCAGTAAGTATTTTGGGTGGGGGAGGGGTGATGGAAGGAAGATGGGGAGATTCCCCGCAAGTCTTTCCCTTTGGGGAGCTCCTTCTGGGCTCCCTTCTGTCCTGTTGTCCCATCCCTCTTGGGGAGCCTTTGAGATCTCAGCCTCTTGCAGGGACTCCACTCTCGGTTCAGCTGAGTCTGAGATTCAGGCAGTCTGAGGTTCTTCTCAGTTGGGAAGAGGCCTCCCAGTTCCTCTGTCCCCCTCAAAGGCTTTGACCAAAGAGCAGCAGAGAAGGATTTCCATGGGAACCTCCCTCCCCTCCCAGCTGCTTCCCCCAATTCCCCTCCATCCATCTCAGAGGCAGCAGGTCTCTCTTGGGGCAAATCAGGAGACACATTTGTATTTTGAAGATCTTTCTGTCTTCATTGATGGGACAAGGCGACTGTGAAATATCTCCTATGGAGACAGAGTTTGGATGCTCTCTGCGTAGAAGATCCAAGGTGTCACAGTGGGTAGAGTGCAGTCCTGCAGGCCACTAAAGCTGCTAGATCTCATCACCGGCTGAAGGTTGACTCAGCCTTCCATGCAGGGGTGGGCTACTGCCCAGATGGGGGGGAGCGCAGTGGGGTAGCAAAATTGAAGCTCCTCCCCATAGCACCCAATTTGCAATCAAAGATGCAGAAAGAAAATGCCGGGTGTCCTGCATAAGCCACGCCCACAGTGTGGTAGTAAAAATGCTGGTAGCCCTTCACTGCTTCCATCCTTCCCAGGTGGGGAAAATGAGGACCCGGATTGTGGGGGCAATGTGGTGGCTCTGTCAAAAAGTGCTTTTGCTCACATGTTGTTTTTATAATTATAATAATATATATTATGTACATATCTGGTTTATTCCTTCGAGCTCTCACTGATTTTTGTCCTTGCAGAGAGACGTCAGGATGGCTACAGAGCAGCATCAAGTGAGTGATTTGTCCTCTTTCCGTGTAGTCTCCAACTTAGAGCAGGGACCAGAGGCTCCATCACTTGAGGGGTCTGTGTCTGTATGTGTGTGTGTGTGTGTGTATGCTTGTATATGCTATCTTCCTCTTCCTCCTAAGAACCAGGCTGGGGAAGATGGGCCCCCCTTTCCTTACAGCCAGGCTGTTCTTGGGAGTGGAGTCCTCAAGGAGAAACATCTGGGAGAAGGAACCTTCAAGAGGATGAGAAGATCCAGCTGTTGGAAGGTCCCTCTGACTGAGAACATGCTGTTTCCCAAGTAGGCAGAAAGAAAAGGCTTGGCCAAATGAGAGTCAAAAGCTCCATAAAATTAGGCCTCAAATGTTTAGGGAAAAGGAGCTTGGGGGCATGCCAGCTGGATCTCCTCTTGGTCTCCCATCACAAGGGTTCTCTAAGTAATAACTGATTACACAAGGAAACTTTGGATCCATCTGTATCTTTTTAGGTCAGTTCTGCCTTCTGGTTTAGTGTGATATACATATAAATTTTAAGAATTATTTCCAATGCCTTTTAGCCAAAGCAATTTGGTCCAAACTCTCTCCCTGTATTTGTGAGTCTCTGATTGTGTGTGAGAGAGAGAAAGGGAGGAGGAGGGAAAAGGAGGGAGGGGGAGGGAAAAGGAGGGAGGGAGCTGGGGTCAGAAAGAGCTGAGCTTCTCCACCTCTAAGCCAAGAGAGAGACTTTCTCACCCTCTTTTTCTTTCCTTCTCTTCCAGCAAATGACAAAGGATCCAGCAGTTCAGACCAGGGTAAGTGGGAGGGAGCGACTCCTGCTGCTGCATCAGCCATTCTGTCTCTTTGCAAGACTTTGGGTGGGTGGGGGGATGGAAAGAGGGAAAGGCCCCCACTTTTTTAAGGCCCCCCCCCCCATTCATCCTCCCTGGGGGCCCTCTGAGTCTCCTTCTGGTGGAATAATAAGAATAATTGGAGCCACTGGCTTAGTGGTGAGGGCACCAGATCAGGGCATGAGTTCTAGTCCTGCCTTAGTCATGAAAGCCGGCTGGGTGTCACAAAATCCTCTCTCCTTGCACTGGTTCATTCTGCAGAGGAGAAGGGGAACTCTCCCTGTTGGATTCAGGCAGGGGAATTCAGGCAGCCCGGAGTCTGCATGGTGGAGCCTTGACCCCCATTGGAGGAAAAAGCCCTCAAGTCCAGGGCAGAGGAAGTGGGGTTCAGTGGTCATCTGAGAATCTCTTTTGGCCCTAGGGTTTTTGAAAAATAGAAATATAGAAGATTGACAGCAGAAAAAGACCTCATGGTCCATCTAGTCTGCCCTTATACTATTTCCTGTATTTTGTCTGGATGGATATATGTTTATCCCAGGCATGTTTAAATTCAGTTACTATGGATTTACCATGTCTGCTGGAAGATTGTTCCAAGCATCTACTACTCTTTCAGTAAAATAATATTTTCTCACATTGCTTCTGATCTTTCCCCCAACTAACCTCAGATTGTGCCCCCTTGTTTTTGTGTCCACTTTCCTATTAAAAACACTTCTCACCTGAACCTTATTTAACCCTTTCACATAAATGTTTCGATCATGTCCCCCCTTTCCCTTCTGTCCTCCAGACTCTACTTTTGCTTCCCAGGTTTCTGGTTGTGACTCTTTGTTTCTGACTTTGGGCTCAGAGGACCAGTTGGGCCTGTTGCTACTGTACCAGCCTCTCTGATGCATGGCCACCTCCCTGCCTCAGCTGCTGGGGACCATCTCAGGGTTGGCATGGAGTTGCCCAGGATTATGAGTCTCCTGGGAGACTTCAACCGGCCATCCCTGGGTTTGGCCTCGGAAGCAGTCCAGGAGTTCATGGCCTCCCTGGTGTCTGTGGGTCTCTCCCATATCGTCCTGGGTCTGATTCGAGACCACAATCACACACGGGACATGTGTGATTGTCAGACCAAAGGGAACATTGATCTGATGGGGGAATCTGGTTTTTATTTATTGATTTAAATGTTCTACATGGCAGTTTATTGAATTTTACTGTGAGCTGCCTAGAGTCACCTTAATGGGATATTTGGGGTGGAAGCTCAATTAATGAATAAAAAGTTTTACATCCTCTGAGAAATTTGTGAAGCTGAAGAAGTTTAATGGTGAAGAGAGAGATTTGTCCTCCTCACAGGACAAGACTTTGGTTCATTCTGTGTCTTTCTCTCCCATCCAGGAAGCAACCAGGCCATTTAGCAGCCCCCCCCTTGCAGGTGAGTGGAGTGGTGGGGGCAGTGTGGGGGGAGAGGGAGGGAGGGAGGGGAGGGCTTTGGAGTCCAAGGACCACGTGGGGGTGAAGATACTTTGGAAGTCCCTCTTCTCTCTCCTATTCACAAACACTGGAAGGGAAGGGATTTGGGGGAGGGGGCTCGGGGGAGGGGTCTTCCTGCCCCCAAACTCTGATCCTCTGGCAGCTCTCAGGCTCTGTGACTGTCTGGATCCAACTGACCCTTGGATACTTTCTCCTTCCTCTTTGTAGTGGACAGCATAAAGAGAGAGGAAGGAAGATGGATCTGCCTTCTCCTGAATTGGGCCGGACTCTTAGGTGACCCTTCCTGCATGCTGGAACCAGGACAGATTTTGGGGTCTTTCATCATTCAATCAGTGACCTTTTAAAATGATGATTGAGGAGCAGTTACTAATTGTCGGATCAAAATATTTCAAATTGTTTTTTATAAATAATAGTTTATAATAGGTACTGTAGGTTGCGTAACCCCCTTAATGGGCTTCTGCTGATTATTCTTAGTGGAGAAAGATTAGAGGTTAAAGATGAGATTTTAGAGATGCGTTTATAGAGAATGGGGTGAGGAATAAGATGGAGAGTTTCTTGGTTTTACTTTAAGAGAGATTTATAAGTTGTTAATTTCATGATGCTTGTGGGGGATAAAGGTGGAGGTTTCTATCTTTTTTCCTTGTGTGTGTTTTATGTGTTTAACGCAGGGGTCCTCAAACTTGGCAACTTTAAGACTCATGGACTTCAACTCCCAGAATTCTCCAGCCAGCTATGCTGCCTGTTGAATTCTGGGAGTTGAAGTCCACAAGTCTTAAAGTTCGGAGAAGGGTGGCATACAAATCTAATAAATTGAAGTGAATTGAATTTGAAAGAATTCAGTGCATATTTTTGCCTCTTCTACTGATTCACAAGTTTTAGAAATTTATGTCTTAAGTAGAATATATGACTGCCCAGCTCACATAAGAGGCTCTGGTCAGCCAACGCAATAAAAATATAAATACAAGAACCAAAATCCTCAGAGAGGGGGGGCATCAGGGATGGGCCACACCCCAGAATGCAGGAACCACCGTTCCAGTGGCAGAAATGGAGCGTGTAGCCTCCCTCCATTGCCACCAGGCATCCATGCACCATGCACATGCAACCAGTGTGATTCTGGCGATTCTGGCGTGGTTTTTCTGTGTGGCCTGCCTACTGCTTTCCCGCGCCACTGTGGGAGAATAAAACAGGCCATGCAGCTGGAGCTCGGACCCTGCATGGTGGCCCATCTTCTCAGCAGGAGAGCAGTGCACTCAAGGTAAGGCCGGCGGCCGGGCAGCGGCACAATGGAGCTGATGGGAGCCAAGCGGACTACCCGATGGGATGAGCAGTGAGGTGAAGCAGGCGAGCAGATGGGATGAGTGGCGGCTGTCTACTTACCTGCCGGTTTCTGTGGGTTTTTGTGCTTCTGCGTGAGATTGAGCTTCTGCGCATGCGTTCTGGTAGCACCGGGAATGGTGGCTGGGTAACATATAAATCCAAAATAAAATAATAAATAAAATACAATAAATAAAATGCATGAAAGAAAAATGAGCACCAAGGATAAACCAGTCAGCCACAAATTCATTCAGTTTAGTCTACAGGGAGTCCTTGAATTACAACGGTTCATTTAGTGACGGTTCGAAGCTACAACAGGATTGAAAAAAATGGTCTGACAGTTTTTCACCCTTAGGCCCCTTGCAGCCTTTCTGTGGTCATGTGATCAAATTTTGGATGCTGGGCAACTGGTTCATATTTATGACGGTTGCAGTGTCCTAGTGTCACGTGACCCTCTCCTGTGTCCTTTTGACGAGCAAAGTCCATGAAGGAGCCAGCTTCACTTAACAACCCTGTTACTAACTTAACAATCTCAGTGATTCACTTAAAAGCTGTGACAAGAAAAGTCGTAAAATGGGGCAAAAGTCACTGAACAAAAAATTCACTTAAGAGAAATGTTGTGCTTAATTCGGATCGTAAATTGGGTCGTAAATCGAGGATTATCTGTACTAAGCTTGAAATCAGGAGTGAGTTCGAATCACATGCTACCTGAGGGAGGAGCTGGAAAGTCCCTTCATTTGAGTCCAAGAGTCCTGGAGCCGTCATGGGTGAAACTGTGTCTTTTGAAGAAAGAAAAGGGAGGGGCGCCCCCCTTGCCTTTCTTCCTTCCCACTCACCCTTTAGCCTAGCCTTGCTTCTTCCACCCGCCCCCTTTAGCTGCTCCTCCCTGCCCTCTGTTCGCCTCCCTTCTAAACTTTGGGATTTTCCTGAAGGATTTGCACGTATTATTTGCTTTTACATTGATTCCTATGGGAAACATTGTTTCATCTTACAAACTTTTCACCTTACGAACCTCCTCCTGGAACCAATTAAGTTCGTATCATGAGGTACCACTGTAGAAATAAAGTTGGATGTATGCTTTGTATTATTGTTGTTGTTGTTCTTATCAAACAACACAGAAAGCCAGATCACTATGCTGGATTTCGTATTTCATCACCAGTCGGATCAGTCTGGCCTTGCAGGAGAAGAGTTTGGGGGCAGGCAGACCCCCCCCCACAGAGCCCCACTGCCTCTCCCCCAAATCCCTTCCCTTGCAGAGTTTGAGATGAACAGGAGAGAGGAGGGGGATTTCCCAAACTATGTCTCCCACTCCCCTCCCTCCCTCTGCCCCCACGCAGCCCCCACAGGGGGAAACTCACCTGGGAGGGGGCTGCTCAATGGCCTGGTTGCTTCCTGCATTGGAGAGAAAGACACAGAGTGAGTCTCTGCCTTGTCTGGATCCTCCGAGGAGAAGAAATCTCTCCCTTCACCCTTCGACCTCTGCAGCTTCACAAACTTCTCACAGACTTTTTATTCATTCATTATTCAACTCCTATGCCCAGTGAGGACTGGGTGAGCACCGAGGACTGTGTGACGTAGCGGCAAAGTATGCCGATCCCAGTAAAGCAGCCTTTTGCAATTGACAGAGATTTTGTCAATTCTGATGGTTTTCAAATGTCCGCTGAGATCCTTTGGCACTGTGCCCAGCATGCCAAGGGCCACTGGGACCACTTTCACTGGCTTATGCCAGAGTTGTTGCAGCTCGATTTTCAGATCTTCGTATTTCACCAATTTCTCTGATTCTCCTCAATTCTGCTGTCTCTTGGGATTGCAATGTCGATGATCCATACTTTCTTTTTCTCCACAATCAGGATGTATAGTGTATTATGTTTCAAAATTCGGTCAGTCTGAAGTCAGACGTCCCACAGTAGTTTTGCTTGCTCATTTTCAACCACTTTTTCGGGCTTATGGTCCCACCAGTTATTTGCCTCTGATAGATGGTAGTTCTGGCACAAGTTCCAATGAATCATCTCTGCCACAGCATCATCCACTGGAATTTGTGCTAGAACTACTACTACTACTACTACTACTACTACTACTATTATTATTATTATTATTATTTATTTATTTTATTTATTTAATTAATTGGATTTGTATGCCGCCCCTCTCCAAGGACTCGGGACAGCTCACAACATATACAAAAATATAAAACAACAATATGAATCCAATTAATTAATTAATTAATTAATTAATTAATTAATACTACATTAAAACAACCAATTTAATTTAAACAAGGAAAACCAATCAAACCAATCATTCAGCACTTGTACTTAAAACAATCATTGGTCAGGGGAAGATTTAAAAGTCCCAAGCCTGGTAGCAAAGGTGAGTTTTTAAGCTCTTTCAGAAGGCAAGGAGGGTGGGGGCAGTGCGGATCTCTTTTTTTAATTAATATTTTTATTGATTTTTATATTATAAAACACACACACAACATATAACATATACATGTGCTCAGTGATCCCACCACCAGACAATCAATCATACCCCACCACCAGTTGGGGGTATTTCTTGTATAAATCATTTAAACCCAAGAGTGAAATATTTCTTTACATATTATAGAGTGATGCCAACTTGTTTCTTATAGCTTGGTCTCAGATCCTACTCGCCATGGGACAAGGTAAGACGATATATGGCGAGTATGGGCAGTGCAAATCTCTGGGGGGAGCTGATTCCAGATGGTCGGGACTCCCACAGAGAAGGCTCTTCCCCTAGGTCCCACCAGCCGACATTGTTTGGTCAACGGAACCCTAAGGAGGCCAACTCTGTGGGACCTCACCGGTCACTGGGATTCTGAGATAATCTGGTCCTATGCCATGACGGACTTTATAGGTCATAACCAACACTTTGAATTGTGCCCGGAAATGGATCGGTATAGCCAATGCATTCCGTGGAGTGATGGCGAGATGTGGGCATTTCTTGGAAGGCCCAAGACTGCTCGTACGGCTGCATTTTGGACGAGTTGAAGTTTCCGAACACTCTTTAGAGGTAGCCCCATGTAGAGAGCATTACAATAGTCGAACCTCGAGGTGATGAGGACATGAGTGACCGTGAGCAAAGGCTCCCTGTCCAAATAGGGCCGCAACTGGTGCACCAGGCGGACTTGGGCAAACACCCCCCTCACCACAGCCGAAAGATTATGTTCTAAGGTTAGCTGTGGATCAAGGAGGATGCCCAAGTTGCGAACCCTCTCTGAGAGGGTCAATAGTTCCCCCCTGTTGTGGTTAGCTCTGGCCCAGCTCCTGCCCCAAGGGCTGTGGATGTGGGGGAGACATCCACATGCTGCAGGCCTGTTTTGCCCCGGTGGAATCTGCTGATGAAGGCTCCTCTGACCAAGAAGACATGAGGAGGAGAGTGTGGCAGACAGCTCAGAAGGAGATCAATTATCTAGCTCCTCCTTGGATTCAGAACAAGAGTTAATGATACAGCCACGCATGCGGAGAGCGATACATAGGCAACAACAGCTGAGAGATTATTATCAAAGAAAATGAGGCCACCTGTGGTTGGGTGGGGCTGTGGTAATTAGTGAGGCTGCTATAAATAGCAGCCTGTGGATTTGGCCATTGTGGAGGATTATCTGATCGTTGGGTTTCGTGCCTGCTTTACTGACTTTGACCTTTTGTGTGCTGATTTTTCCCCGCTTTGAAACTAAACCAGAGCAAAGTATGTTTCACTTTGTGAAAGAAGAAGGACTGTGAATTGCCTCACAGCTGCAAGCTAAGTATCACAGAACTGATAAGGGACTTGTACAAATTACCAGTTTGTTTGGAGACGAGTGCTCTTTGCTATACCAAAAGAGGGCTTAGTTTAAGTGAATTTTCATTATAAAGAACATTGTTTTGAATTTTAAAACGTGTGTGTGTCTGAAATTTGTACCTGTGAATTTTCGGGAGGAGTCTACCAGAGAGCCCGACAGAACACCCCCCAGGTATTATTATTATTATTATTATTATTATTATTATTATTATTATTATTATTACACTTAATTTGACCATTCTTGCTGCTGTCAACATGGATAACAAAGTTCCTTTTTCCCCCCAAGTTCCTTATCCATTCAGCCTAAAAGAAATGTGTTCGGTTTAATTTTTAGGTAACAAAAATTAAATTGACATTTAATTAAATTAAAAATTAACCAAAAAAATTCTAGGGCAACACTATTGGTGGGCTGGGCCAGGCAGAGGTTCCAATCAGCTTCAAAGAGTTCAAAAGGGAAGCTGCCATTAACAGTCGTCGATGGCCACCAACCAACTCTGCTGGGAGTGGAACAGCTCAAGCCTCTCAGCATCGGCAGGACCACTCTGCCACCACAAAGCTCTCCAGATATGAACTGATTGGAAAAAGAGACTTTGGACCCCTCTGTACGCTGTGCTCCTTCCGTGTCTGGTTCTGTTGAAACCCGAATTTATTTGGTTAGTTTGGGACAATTTTGTTAGGGAACGCGAGGAGCAAATAATTCAGAGAGAGAGAAGAGTGAAGAGACCTGGGGAAGTCAGGAGAGGATGACTGAGATTTTGTCTTTTCAGGAGATCAGTGATGGGCTGCTGCCCCCATCGGGGGTGGGGGAGCTGGCGTGGGGATAATAAGTGTATGCACTATTGAATATTTAATAGTTTTTTAAATTGTTCTTCCTCCTCTAGTGCCTTAGTATGATCCTTAATTTCTTTTAAAACAGGAAATAATTAAATAGTATGTTTTACCCATAAATGCTTTAGAGTCGTTTCATGTCAAGTGGACCAGTGGTCCCCACCTTACCATCTCAGATTTTGATGAAATTTGGCATATAGTTTCTTTATGATATAAAACTATGCTGTGCAAAATTTTAGTTCAAAAGACTAAAAATTGGGAGTTCTAGGAGACCTCAAGTAAAGGGTTGCAAAATGCGGAGTCAGCAAAAATGACATTTTGGGCCAACTTCCAGAAGCTGTAAACTTGGCAGTTTCAGTAGTATGTTGGAGATATTTGGAGAAACTGCACACCTTGTAAGGCTTTATAAACTGGCATACCCCCACGTACCTAGTCATCTTACTTTTTACATGGTTCAGGCTCAAACTTTGCAAAAGAAACCTCAAAAATGAATTTACAGCAATCTTCAGATTGTTGTAGTTTCAAAATTGCTTGGCCTTTCAGGTTGATTTTTGGCAGGTGTACTCAGTACACAGCTGCAATGAGGACTTCCAATTTGCAGAACTTTCCTTCAAGTTGTTGAAAAAATATAAGAGTTCAAAGTTGGTATTTAACAGGTTTTTGCCAAATTTTGGCTATCTTTGATGCCCTGCTTGATCCTGTGGGACAGCTTCAATCCTCTTCCATTTAGCACCATTAAAAGAGCAGATTCTCCTCTTTAAGAACATATTGTTTTAATTTTGGTGTCTCTTCATATAATTGAAAAAATGCCCTCAACTGTTTGATACAAGTGAGGGAAAAATGATTCTTTTTTCAATAAGCATCATTTTTAAAAAAATAAAGAACACATTATATTATAAGACTGTGTTCAAGAAAACTAAAAAAACATGAATGTTTGTTAGGAAATGGAAGGGTGAGGCCAGGTTTCATAACGTTTGAAGAAATCCTCAATCTGAGTATTGCATTGGCAATTCTGTGTTAGCAAAAACTTCAGAAGAGAAGGATTTAGGGGTAGTTATTTCTGACAGTTTCAAAATGGGTGAGCAGTGTGGTCGGGCAGTAGGAAAAGCAAGTAGGATGCTTGGCTGCATAGCTAGAGGTATAACAAGCAGGAAGAGGGAGATTGTGATCCCGCTATATAGAGCGCTGGTGAGACCACATTTGGAATACTGTGTTCAGTTCTGGAGACCTCACCTACAAAAAGATATTGACAAAATTGAACGGGTCCAAAGACGGGCTACAAGAATGGTGGAAGGTCTTAAGCATAAAACCTATCAGGAAAGACTTCATGAACTCAATCTGTATAGTCTGGAGGACAGAAGGAAAAGGGGGAACATGATCGAAACATTTAAAGATGTCAAAGGGTTAAATAAGGTTCAGGAGGGAAGTGTTTTTAATAGGAAAGTGAACACAAGAACAAGGGGACACAATCTGAAATTAGTTGGGGGAAAGATCAAAAGCAACGTGAGAAAATATTATTTTACTGAAAGAGTAGTAGATCCTTGGAACAAACTTCCAGCAGACGTGGTTGGTAAATCCACAGTAACTGAATTTAAACATGCCTGGGATAAACATATATCCATTGTAAGATAAAATACAGGAAATAGTATAAGGGCAGACTAGATGGACCATGAGGTCTTTTTCTGCCGTCAGTCTTCTATGTTTCTAAATCTTCAGCCAGCTAGGTTGGCCGACCTTCTTATTCGTGGACCATGTTGTTGCAAGGCAGAATTGACTGTTGCTGGGGGGTTTTGACTTTTAAGCCACGCCCAGTGACAGGATCGTCAAGCCACTCCTATACAGTCAAATGATCATAAAGCCATACCCACACAATAAGCCACTCCCACAGCGTGGTAGTAAAACTTTTTGCAGCCATTCACTGCAGGAGATGTGAGATACGTTTGGCCTTGTACCTCCTAAGAGAATGGATGGATGGGGCCCTTTGCGGGAGAGGCTCTGCCAAATATTCTCTGCATTTCCTGCCCTTACTGGCTGGTGAAAACCTCTGCCGTTGACAGGAAACAAGGCAACAACAAATGGTTCCTTGCTTCCTTTCACACACACACACACACACACACACACAACTCTATCTTCCTTTCCCTCACTGCAAGGATTTGAATATATGGCTCTGAATAGCCCCACAGTTTGTTTGTTTGTTTGTTTGTTTGTCTGTCTCTATCTGTCTATCTGTCTGTCTGTCTGTCTGTCTGACTGTCTGTCTGTCTGTCTGTCTGTCTGTCTGTCATCTATCTATCTATTCAATTTTTATGCCGCCCTTCTCCTTAGACTCAGGGCGCCTTACAACATGTTAGCAATAGCACTTTTTAAACAGAGCCAGCCTATTGCCCCCACAATCCGGGTCCTCATTTTACCCACCTCGGAAGGATGGAAGGCTGAGTCAACCTTGAGCCGGTGATGAGATTTGAACCGCTGACCTTCAGATCTACAAGTCAGCTTCAGTGGCCTGCAGTACAGCACTCTACCTGCTGCGCCACCCCGGCTCAGTGTTCACCAACCCATTTCCTTCCAGGTAAAGGTAAAGATCTCTCTTTGCTCCATGGACACAACCAAGAAGCTTTCTTGACCATGAGGCAGGAATGGCCAATTGCACCTTCTTTCAGGCTGGTTTTGTAGGGCCACCCTGGAGAAATAATAAACGGCCTGACCCAGTTTGTATTTTTGGATTTTAAAAGTCTTGAAGGGAACGTGCTAATTCAGGTTGTAGCCAGGGAGAGTCTTGACCACCTGAAGCAAATGAGTTGAGGGTTCTTTCGCATTTAGCTCCCATTAAAAACACCTTTCTATCTAGATATACAGAGCTACGCAGTAGGACTTGTCAAGATACCAGAATTTATAGTGTGGCAATTTAGGAACCAGTGCAGAGAAATTTTTATTTATTTATTTAATTTGTCCAATACACAATACACATTGAAGATAATAGACAAGTAGTAATATATATAAAGAAAAGGATAGAAGAAAAGATATAAAAATAGAGGAGAAGATATATGAAAGGAAGAAAAGATAAAGGAGAGACAATTGGACAGGGGACGGAAGGCACACTAGTGCACTTATGCACGCCCCTTACTGACCTCTTAGGAACCTGGAGAGGTCAATCGTGGATAGTCTAAGGGAAAAATGTTGGGGGTTAGGGGTTGACACTACTGAGTCAGGTAATGAGTTCCACGCTTCGATAACTTGATTGCTGAAGTCATATTTTTTACAGTCAGGTTTGGAGCGATTAATATTAAGTTTGAATCTGTTGCGTGCTCTTGTATTGTTGCGATTGAAGCTGAAGTAGTCGTTGACAGGTAGAACGTTGCAGCATACGATCTTGTGGGCAATACTTAGATCGTGTTTTAGGCAACGTAGTTCTAAGCTTTCTAGACCTAGGATTGATAGTCTGCTTTCGTAGGGTATTCTGTTTCGAGTGGAGGAGTGAAGGGCTCTTCTGGTGAAGTATCTTTGGACATTTTCGAGGGTGTTGATGTCCGAGATGTGGTATGGGTTCCAGACAGATGAACTCTATTCAAGGATGGGTCTGGCAAAAGGTTTGTAGGCTCTGGTGAGTAGTGTGTGTACTTCAGACAAATGGGTATCTGACATCTTAAAAACCTCTAGTGTTGGAGCATTCACAACCTCCAGAGGCAAGCTGTTCCACTGATTAATTGTTCTAATTGTCAGGAAATTTCTCCTTAGTTCTAAATTGCTTCTCTCCTTGATTGATTTCCACCCATTGCTTCTTGTTTTACCCTCAGGTGCTTTGGAGAACAGTTTGACTCCCTCTTCCTTGTGGCAACCCTTGAGATATTGGAACACTACTATCATGTCTCCCCTAGTCCTTCTTTTCATTAAACTACTCATTATTTATTTATTTATTTATTTATTTATTTATTTATTTATTTATTTATTTATTTATTTATTTATTTATTTATTTATTTATTTATTTATTTATTTATTTATTTATTTATTTATTTATTTATTTATTTATTTATTTGTTTGTTTATTTATTTGTTTGTTTATTTGTTTATTTATTTATTTATTGGATTTGTATGCCGCCCCTCTCTGCAGTCTCGGGGCGGCTAACAACAGAATAAAAACAGCATGTATATCCAATACTAAAACAGCTAAAAAACCCTTAATTCTAAAACCAAACATACATACAAACAAACAAACATACCATGCATAAATTGTAAAGGCCTAGGGGGAAAGAGTATCTCAGTTCCCCCATGCCTGATGGCAGAGTTGGGTTTTTAGGAACTTGCGAAAGGCAAGGAGGGTGGGGGCAGTTCTAATCTCCGGGGGAGTTGGTTCCAGAGGGTTGGGCCGCCACAGAGAAGGCTCTTCCCCTGTGCCCCGCCAAACGACATTGTTTTGTTGACGGGACCCGGAGAAGGCCCACTCTGTGGGACCTAACCAGTCGCTGGGATTCATGCGGCAGAAGGCGGTCTCGTAGATACCCTGGTCCGGTGCCATGAAGGACTTTATAGGTGATAACCAACACTTTGAATTGTGACCGGAAATTGATCGCCAACCAATGCGGACTGCGGAGTGTTGGTGTAACATGGGCATACATGGGGAAGCCCATGATTGCTCTCAGAGCTGCATTCTGCACGATCTGAAGTTTCCGAACACTTTTCAGAGGTAGCCCCATGTAGAGAGCGTTACAGTAGTCGAGCCTCGAGGTGAATAACTCATACCCAGTTCCTGCAACTGTTCTTCATATGTTTTAGCTTCCAGTCCCCTAATCATCTTTGTTGCTCTTCTCTGCACTCTTTCTAGAGTCTCAACATCCTTTTTGCATTGTGGTGACCAAAACTGGATGCAGGATTCCAAGTGTTACCAAGGCCTTATAAAGTGGTATTAACACTTCCCATTGTAAAGGAAGGGAAGTTCAGGCAAGGCTCAATTTAGGGTCACTTGTTCGGCAACTGCTCCAAATTATGGCAGCACTGAAAACATTGGCTGGTCCTTGCACCTACAACCATTACAAAGTCCCCACTGTCATATCATTGTGATTCAGGCGCTTGGCAACTGTCACACACTTATAATGGTTTTCCCACTGTCACATGACTGCCCTTTGTATTGTTATTGCTTTTGATTCCGTACTTGCTATTTTATTATGACTGTATGCCACCCAGAGTCCGGAGAGAGTTGGGCAGCTTAAAAGTTTAATAAATTAAATTAAATTAAATTTGTGATTTTCCCTTCCAGCTTTTGTATAATTTTGTTCATAAAAAGAATGGAAGGGTAGTAGTAAAAGCTATGAGTAAATAATATGGAATAAGGAAAACGGAATGTAATAATTATGAATGTGTTTATTTGTATTGAATTGTATGATACTCCAATACCATACCATTCACATAATGATATGTATAAACTATTACAAAATTTAAAAACTTGATTTTTTAAAAAGATGCTTTTGGTCATCGCCTACCAACAGAGTAAATGTTCTGATGAGTGACAATTGGCTGCAGCCTACATAAGAGTTTCAAGTTTTATTGGATTTATATGCCACCCCTCTCTGAAAACTCCGGGCGGCTAACAACAATCATACACAGTATACAATAATAATCCAATACTAAAAGCAAATTAAAAACCCCTTAATATACAAAACCAAACATACATACAAACATACCATGCATACAATTGTAAAGGCCTAGGGGGAGAAGAAATCTTAATTCCCCCATGCCTGACGACAGAGGTGGGTTTTAAGGAGCTTACGAAAGGCAAGGAGGGTGGGGGCAATTCTAATCTCTGGGGGGAGTTGGTTCCAGAGGGCCGGGACACCACAGAGAAGGCTCTTCCCCTGGGTCCTGCCAAGCGGCATTGTTTAGTTGACGGGACCCGGAGAAGGCCCACTCTGTGGGACCTAACTGGTTTCTGGGATTCGTGTGGCAGAAGGCGGTCCCTGAGATAATCTGGTCCGGTGCCATGAAGGGCTTTATAGGTCATAACCAACACTTTGAATTGTGACCGAAAACTGATCGGCAACCAATGCAGACTGCGGAGTGTTGGTGTGACATGGGCATTTTTAGGAAAGCCCATGACTGCTCTCGCAACTGCATTCTGCACGATCTGAAGTTTCCGAACACTTTTCAAAGGTAGCCCCATGTAGAGAGCATTACAGTAGTCGAGCCTCGAGGTGATGAGGGCATCAGTGACTGTGAGCAGTGACTCACAGAGGTTGGGCTGGCTCTGTTTTTTTCTGCTGGAAGCAAAATTTATGCTCAGGTGTGTATATAATTTACTCCTGAACCTTAGACCCTTGGACCTGATAACAACAACTGGCCCTTGGACCTAATTTGAATGATTCTTGTAAACTTCTCTTTGAAAAATAGGTTTTGCAGGCAAAGCTTTGCTACGTTTCTATTACCTAAAAATAAAACTAACATAATGTGTGGTCCTCTGTGGAACTACATTGTCATGGAGGGAAGTAAGCTGTGGGATGCCCCATGTTTTAGGTCCAGTATTCTTCGGTATCTTCATAAATGACTTAGATAAGGGAATAGAAGGGGAACGAAACCCCTCTTAGCAGCAGCGACTGCGAAAGAGACCTCGGAGTCTTGGTGGACAATCAACTAAACATGAGCCACCAATGTGCAGCAGCAGCTAAAAAAGCCAACACAATCCTAAGCTGCATCAACAGGGAAATACACTCCAAGACCAGGGAAGTCTTAATACCACTCTACTACGCCCTGGTCTGACCACACCTGGAGTACTGTATTCAGTTCTGGTCACCACACTTCAAAAGAGACATTGAAACTCTGGAGAAGGTGCAAAAAAGAGCAACCAAGATGATTAAGGGATTGGAAACCAAGACTTACGAAGAGAGACTGAGGGAACTGGGCATGGGTAGCCTAGAGAAAAGGAGGGCCAGAGCGGACATGATAGCAGTCTACAAGTATACAAGGGGTTGCCACAGAGAGGAGGGGATCACTTTATTCTTCAGGGCACCAGAGGACGAGGGCACCAGAGGACGAGGAACAATGGCTGGAAGCTGACCAAGGAGAGATTCAACATGGAGATAAGGAGGAACTTCCTGACGGTCAGAGCGATCAACCAATGGAGCAACCTACCAGTGGACGTTGTGAACTCCAACACTCTGGACATTTTTAAGAGAAGATTGAACTGCCACTTGACTGATGTACTATAGGGTTCCTGCTTGGGCAGGGGGTTGAACTCGATGGCCTTCATGGTCCCTTTCAACTCTAACAATCAATCAATCAATCAAATTTGCAGATGGCACTCAGCTGGTAGGAGTAGCCAACATCCCAGGAGAGAAGCTCAGGAGCAAAAGGATCTTGAGAGTCATGAACTTTCATCCTTATCTAACAAAATGAAATTCAAGGTAGATAAAAATAAGGTTTTATACTTAGGCAATTAAAACCGAGAGCATAGGTACAGACTAGGTGAAACTTGATTTAATGCCAGTAACTGTGATAGGGATCTTGGAGTTCCAGTGGACAAGCACTTAAATATGAACCAAAAGGCCAATGCAATCCTAGGCTGCACTAACAGAGGAGTAGAATAAAATTGTGTGAACTTCTAGTATCGCTTTATAAAGGTTTAGTGAGACCACAGTTGGAAAGAAAACAGTTCTCTCAAAGAAGCCACCTAGAACTAAGTAGAAATTGACTAACTATGAAAGCAACCAGCCAATGGAACAGCTTGCCAAAAACACCAACATAGTTCTAGAGAGCAGCTGCCAAAAAAGCCACAGTTCTAGACTACATTAACAGAGGGATGGAATCAAGATCATGTGAAGTGTTAATATCACTTTATAATGCATTGGTAAGGCCACACTTGGAATCCTACATTCAGTTTTGGTCAGCACAATGTTAAAAGGATGTTAAGATTCTAGAAAGAGTGCAGAGAAGAACAACAAAGATGATTAGGGCAGTAATTTTCAACCTTTTTTCAGCCATGGCACATTTTTTACATTTACAAAACCCTGGGGCACATTGAGTGGGGGGGGGGGGGCAGCTAAAAAAAGTTTGGACATTTTTTTCTCTCTCCTCCTCCCTTTTGCTCTATTTCTCTCTCCCTCTTTCTCTCCCTTCTTCTTTTTTCTCTCTCTCTTCATCCCTCTTTCTTTCTCCCTTCCTTCCTCTCTTTTTTGCTCTCTTTCTCCCTCCCTCCCTCTGTCTTTCTCTCTCCCACCTTCCCTCCCTCTCTTTCTCTCTCTCTCTTTCTTTCTTTCTCTTTTTCTTTCTCTCTCTCTCTCTTGCTCTCACTTTCTTTCTTTCTCTCTCTTGTTCTTTCTCTTTCTTTCTCTCTCTCTTTCTTTCTCTCTCTCTCGCTTTCTCTCTCTCTCGCTTTCTCTCTCTCTTTCTTTCTTTCTCTCTCTCTTGTTTTCTTTTTCTCTCTCTCTCTCTTTCTTTCTCTCTTTCTCTCTCTTTCTTTCTTTCTTTCTCTCTCTCTTTCTTTCTTTCTCTCTCTCTCTTGTTTTCTTTTTCTTTCTTTCTCTCTCTCTTTCTTTCTCTCTCTCTCTCTCTTTCTTTCTCTCTCTGAGCTTCGCGGCACACCTGACCATGTCTCACGGCACACTAGTGTGCCGCAGCACACTGGTTGAAAAACACTGGATTAGGGGACTGGAGGCTAAAACATGTGAAGAATGATTGCAGGAACTGGATAATGGCTAGTTTAATGAAAAGAGGGACCAGGGGTGAGATGATAGCAGTGTTCCAATATCCCAGGGATTGCCACAAAGAAGAGGGAGTCAACCTTTTCTCCAAAACACCTGAGGGTAAAACAAGAAGCAATGGGTGGAAATCAAAAAAGTAAAGAAGCAATTTAGGAAAAGTTTCTTGACGGTGAGAACAATTAATCAGTGGAACAATTTGCCACCTGAATTTGTGAATGCTTAAAGAAGATGTTGGATAACCATTTGTCTGAAGTAATGTAGGACTTTCTGCCCAAACAGGGGGTTGGACTAGAAGACGGAGAGGGGCGGCATACAAACCCAATAAATAATAATAATAATAATAATAAATAATAATAATAAAGACCTCTAATGTTTTTCCAACTCTGTTGTTGTTGTAGAATAACAGGAAGTAGGGAATTAATTTGGTAAGATGACAACACCCCCACCCCCCAAAAAGGATACACTTTCATTTTGAAGATTACACAGGAGCCTTTTTATCCTGAGCGAAGATCTGACCTGGAACATAGAGTTCTTGGGCTGGAAGGGAACTCGGAGGTTATCTAGTCTAACTCTCGGCTCAAGGAAGGGGAGACCTTATACCAGTGTTTTTCAACCAGTGTGCCGTGGCACACTAGTGTGCCGCGAGATATGGTCAGGTGTGCCACGAAGCTCAGAGAGAAAGAAAGAAAGAAAGAGAAAGACAGGGAGAGAAGGAGAGAGAGAGAAAGACATAGAGGGAGGGAGGGAGGGAGAGAGAAAGAGAGCAAAAAAGAGAGGAAGGAAGGAAGAGAAAGAAAGAGGGATGGAGAGAGAGAGAGAAAGAGAACAAGGGAGAAAGAAAGAGAGAGAGAGAGAGAGAAAACAAGAGAGAGAAAGAGAGAGCAAGAGAGAGAAAGAAAGCAAGAGAGAGAGAGAAAGAGAGGGAGGGAAGGAGAGAGAGAGAAAGACATAGAGGTAGGGAGGGAGAGAGAAAGAGAGCAAAAAAGAGAGGAAGGAAGGAAGAGAAAGAAAGAGGGATGGAGAGAGAGAGAGAAAGAAAGAGGAAGGAAGGGAGAGAAAGAGGGAGGGAGAAAGAAATAGAGTGAAGGGGAGGAAGAGATAATTTTTTGTCCAAACTTTTTTTAGCCGCCCTCCCCCACTCAATGTGCCCCAGGGTTTCGCAAATGTAAAAAATGTGCAGCGGCTCAAAAAAGGTTGAAAATCACTGCCTTATACCACCCCAATCAAATGGTTGTCTAGTCCATTTTTTAACATCTCCAGTGATGGAGCACCAACCAACTCCAGGAAGGAAGCTATTCCGTGCATTAATGGTTTTCAGAGTCGCTTCACTCCGCCTCTCCCCCCCCCCCCAGCGCCAAATAATCCTGCCGCTTTTCTCAGCCCCGCTGTTCTGCCCCCTCAGCCCCCCCATAAGCGTAATCCCTGGAAGATTTCCTGATTGAACTTTCGCTTTCCCCCCACCTCCCCACACCTGTGCGCCCCGTGACATTTGCCAAGGAAATACTGTATAACGAGACGGGGACACTTTTTTTCTATTGGTTGAGCTTGGGCCAATCGCCAGCCGGCTCTGGATTGTTGAACTGTGGATCAACGGGAGCGCCCTTTTGTTTTTTTTTCTGTGCCCCTTCAGCAAATCTGGGCGCAGGTTGTGGATCGCCGTCAGGATGGCTCTGCGCTCTGCGCCCGTCTTACTCCTGGTGTGGGTGGCAGTGGCTTTCCGGGGTAGCAGCTTCGGTGAGTCCCTTTGAGGGCGTCGGGGGTTCCGCCCCCTTTTTCTCCCCCTCCCGGAAGGGTTAAAGGGAATCTTGATTCGGTCCTCTTTCTAGTCCGTTCCCCTTTCCCATCTGGATCCTTTCGGAACGGCCCTTAAAGGCTAATTGGACTCTGTTGCCTCCCATCCCAGCACAGCGGCTTTGGGAGCGGGACAACGGTCGCCCCTCCAGGGGCCAGGCAAGTCTACCTGGGCGACCCCAAGGTCGAGGTTGCCGGGAAGCAGCGTTTGCAGGACATAGGTCGATTCACACACCCCTGGCTGCCTTCACCCAGCCCCTCCGCCTGGGTCGGCTTTCCTGTCTTTGGGCGGGTGGGGGTGGAGGGGCTTTTTGTCCCCCCCCCCCCCCGGCTTCTGGCGCTGGGAGGACCCGGGCCGTGCCCCGGAACACTCGCGTGTTATTTCCAGGCTTGGAAGTGGGTGCAATGGAGCGACTGGGTGAAGGTTGCAGTGTGAATGCTGCAGGGTCAGAGTCTAGAGAGAAACGGACCTTGGAATAAAAGGAGGGCCATAAAGATGTACGTGCATTTGCAGCTCCTCGGCTCAAAAAAGGAGAAATTCAACATGTTGAATCCCAATGTGCTCTCCTTGTTCTCTATTTATGTTGCCTCCAAAGTGAAAACTCAGAAAAAGAGGGAAAACACTTATCTTAAATTAAGTCTTTGGAAGGTGGGAGGTGTCTGCTTAGCTGAAATGATAAACATGGGGTGGGAGATAATATTCCCTCTTGGCTATGGAAGCAATGCCAAGCTTTCTGAGACAACCCAAGACAGAGATCTTGGGGTTTTGGTGGACAGCTCAATGAAGATGTCAACCCAGTGCACAGCAGCAGTTAAAAAAGCAAATTCCATTCTTGGCATGATTAGGAAGGGAATAGCAAATAGGTCAGCAAGTGTTGTGTTGCCTCTGTACAAATCAATGGTTAGACCACAATTGGAGTACTGTGTACAGTTCTGGTCACCTCAACTCAAGAAGGATATAATGGAACTGGAAAAGGTACAAAAAAGGGCAACAAGAATGATCAAGGAAATGGAGCACCTCCCTTATGAAACCAGGTTGCAATGCCTTGATCTCTTCAGCCTTGAAAGATGAATGTTTTTTTGTTTCTCCTGGAGGGACCAGATGGGGGTTCCTGCTGTGTTTTGAGCTTCTGAGGAGGGAGCCCCCCTTCTCCCTGTGGGGCCCCTGCAGCCTCCTTGGGGCAGAGACTGAGCAATGCAGAAGGGGGTGAGGGAGGCCTTGCTGGAAGGGGGGGAACAATTGGAGGGAAGCACACTCCATAAAAGCCACCTCTGCCGTCAGGCATGGGGAAATTGATTCCCCTGGGCCGTTCCCGCTTTATATATGGTTTGTATGAGACGTATGATTGTTTTTTATATTAAGGGTTTTTAATTGTTTTTAACTGTTGGATTTGTATTGTTCTGTTGCTGTGAGCCGCCCCGAGTCTTAGGAGAGGGGCATCAAATCAAATCAAATCAAATCCCCCCCGATTAAGAAGGGAGCGGGTCACCCTAAACAGAGCGGCCGGGCGGGATTCCGCTGATGCAATCAAGGCGGCATGGTACGCGCATCTTGCCGCCTTGAGCGCCACTTTGTAAGTCTTAATAAACGCTCTTACAAGTGTTCGATCGGATTCAGACTTACTCTTCCTCCATCGCTTCTCTAGACGTCTCTTCTGGCGTTTCAAGTCCCGGAGCTCCTCGTTGAACCATGGAGCTCTACGGGGTCTAGCGCCATGGAGAGGTCGCAAAGGCGCAATCCGATCAAGAGCCTCCGCTGCAGCCTTGTTCCAGGCTTCCGCAAGAGACTCCACCGAACTGTGGATGAGTGCATCTGGAATAACCCCAAGCGCCGTCTGAAAGCCCTCTGGGTCCATCAGGCGTCTGGGGCGGAACATCTTGATTGGTTCCGCCTCCCTGCGGGGAAGGATTGGAGCCAGGAAGTCAAGCCGTAGTAGAAAATGGTCTGACCATGACAAAGGCAACACTTCTAAGCCCCTTAGTCTCAGATCATTGCTCAATTGCTCAGAGAGGAATACCATGTCGGGTGCGTGTCCTCCCTCGTGAGTCGGACCCTGTATTACTTGAGTCAGGTCCATGGTTGCCATGGTGGCCATGAACTCCTGTGCCAGTCCAGAGGCTTCGCCGAGTGACGGCAGATTGAAGTCCCCCAAGACAATAAGTCTGGGGAACTCCACCGCCAACCCGGCTACCTCCTCGAGCAGCACAGGCAGGGCTTTTGACACGCAGCTGGGAGGCAGGTACGTGAGAAACAAGCCCACCTGAACCCCTAAGTCCAACTTCATCAAGAGAGACTCACAACCCGCAATCTCTGGAGCAATGAGTCCACGTAGGCAAAGGCACTCCCTGGCTATAATAGCCACTCCTCCCCCCCTTCCCTGGGGTCGAGGTTGATGCCATATCTGAAATCCAGCTGGGCAAATTTCAGAGAGAGGAACTCCTCCCTCTGGGCCCAGCCAGGTTTCAGTAACACATGCCAGGTCGGCCTCCTCATCCAGGATTAAGTCCCGGATGAGGAGAGCTTTATTTACCACCGACCTGGCATTAAGCAGCAGCAACCTGAGCCCAGGGCCAGAATTACACTCATCACCAGTACCCAAGATTGAGCTCACAGAGCCAGAACAAGGGACCGTTATTAAGCAACGGTCCCTCGTTCCCCTGGAACGGCTAACTCTGTGGCCCCCGCCATATCTGCCTCTCCCCAGCAACACCAGAATATTCTGACCCTCTGTCACCCCAGAGATTAGTGCCCCCTCCCCTCCTGCCTCTCCGGCGTCAGGTGGGCCAAGTCTATCATTCATACTGTTTCCATTTGTCACATTCATACCATAATCCCACCCGCCCCAACCATTACATTCATACCAATCATTCGTCCCATATCTACCCCAATCATCCATTAATTACGAAACCACCTAGCAATATTAAAATGAATTAAATTAATAATAATTAAAATACTAATAATATATATCACAATATAAAATAGAGAATAAAAAAGTTCATAGATTAATAGTTAATAGTATAAAATCAAGGCTTAGCTATGAATTAAAGTTGGTAAAGTGCAAGGTTCTAAAGTGCTAAAAAATACTGTATAGGAAATAATTGAAAATCAACTATCCATCAAGCCAGCAATACTGACACCAGTTCTTAAAGGTGAGTTCTGGGGGGGGGAAGAATTGATCAGGGGAAAAATGTTGTTGAGGGAGAAATCTTGGCATACTGTTGTTAAGTTTTTGGTGCCAGCCACTGCCACTGGCTGGCACTCTCAGGTCTTTCTCTGGGTTCTCAGTCACTCCCACTCCTCTGCTCTTACAATGCTTCCAGGTCTCCAGACCCTCTGCAGTCTTATAAGGTCTTAATAGAAACTCCATGTGGGCTCAGTAGGGCGAGCTTCAGGCACTGCCTCAGACTCAGTTCCTCTTTCCTCCTTCCTCTTTCTTTCCTCTCCTTCCTCCCACTAGTTCATTCCTCCATAGTCCCTCCAGCGCCGGGTGCTCCCACCATGCAGCTCCTTGGCGTCTCGGGTCCATGCAGTGGGGGGAGGGCAATTTCAGACGTCGCCCCTCTTTCTCCCCTCTCTCCTTTCCTCTCGGTGCACGCTCTCTCCTCCCGTCAGCTGTCCTTCCTTGCACACACGAGACCCCTCCAGGGGACTGTCAGCTTCAGGAGACCTCCTCCAAAAAAGGCTTCCCCCAGAGTCTGGGTCGTCCAAGCCAGTTGTTTCTTGGTTGGCTCCCTCTCCCTCTCCCTCTCCCTGGCCGTCACGGTCCTCCGCTCTTCCCTTCTCCGACTCACCCGACTCACTCCCGGCAGCGCAGCTCAGTTGTAAATAGCAGCCGCCATTCCTCCGTGTCTCCGCCAACCCGACTCCAGGCGTGTTCGTGGCCAAACAGCTCGCCACCGTCACGAACACCGCCGAATCTAGGATTTCTGGAAACGGGGACACTTCGCCTCCCCAGAACTTCAAAGCAGTTGCTGACTCAACGGGGGGTTCCTATATTTTTTCTTTGATATTTAGCCGTAGTCCGGTGGAGCTATATTCCACCCCCTCCTCCCACCGAACCCTTGCAGAGTAGTGCCGAGGATTTTAACACGTTTTTCGCTGATAAAATCGCTCAGATCCGGGCGGACCTCTACTCCAATTGGAAAACAGAGTCGGCTGACAACGAGTCAGTTGAGGTGACTGGGGCCCGTACTTGTCCACCTGTCTGGGAAGAGTTTGATCTGGTGACACCTGATGAAGTGGACAAGGCCATTGGAGCTGTGAGTTCCGCCACCTGTCTACTGGATCCGTGTCCCTCCTGACTGGTTTCGGCCAGCAGAGAGGTGACACGGAGCTGGGTCCAGGAGAATATCAACGCTTCCTTGGGGAGGGGATCTTTTCCATCATCCTATAAAGAGGTGCTCATGCGCCCCCTCCTCAAGAAGCCTTCCCTGGACCCAGCCGTACTTAATAACTCCCGGCCAGTCTCCAACCTTCCCTTTATGGGGAAGGTTGTCGAGAAGGTGGTGGCACTCCAGCTCCAGCGATCCTTGGAAGAAGCCGATTATCTAGGTTCCCAGCAGTCGGGTTTCAGGCCCGGTTACAGCACGGAAACTGCTTTGGTCGCGTTGATGGATGATCTCTGGCGGGCCCGGGACAGGGGTTTATCCTCTGTCCTGGTGCTTCTTGACCTCTCAGCGGCTTTCGATACCATCGACCATGGTATCCTTCTGCACCGGCTGGAGGGGTTGGGGGTGGGAGGCACTATTCTTCAGTGGTTCTCCTCCTACCTCTCCGGTCGGTCGCAGTCGGTGTTAGTGGGGGGTCAGAGGTCGACTCCGAGGTCTCTCCCTTGTGGGGTGCCTCAGGGGTTGGTCCTCTCCCCCCTGCTATTCAATATCTACATGAAACCGCTGGGTGAGATCATCCAAGGGCATGGGGTGAGGTATCATCAGTACGCTGATGATACCCAGCTTTACATCTCCACCCCATGTCCAGTCAACGAAGCAGTGGAAGTGATGTGCCGGTGTCTGGAGGCTGTTGGGGCCTGGATGGGTGCCAACAGACTCAAACTCAACCCGGATAAGACAGAGTGGCTGTGGGTTTTGCCTCCCAAGGACAATTCCATCTGTCCTTCCATTACCCTGGGGGGGGGAATTATTGACCCCCTCGGAGAGGGTCCGCAACTTGAGCGTCCTCCTCGATCCACAGCTCACATTAGAGAACCATCTTTCAGCTGTGGTGAGGGGGGCGTTTGCCCAGGTTCGCCTGGTGCACCAGTTGCGACCCTATCTGGACCGGGACTCACTGCTCACAGTCACTCATGCCCTCATTACCTCGAGGTTCGACTACTGTAATGCTCTCTACATGGGGCTACCTTTGAAAAGTGTTCAGAAACTTCAGATCGTGCAGAATACAGCTGCGAGAGCAGTCATGGGCCTACCTAGGTATGCCCATGTTTCACCAACACTCCGCAGTCTGCATTGGTTGCCGATCAGTTTCCGGTCACAATTCAAAGTGTTGGTTATGACCTTTAAAGCCCTTCATGGCACTGGACCAGAATATCTCCGAGACCGCCTGCTGCCGCACGAATCCCAGCGACCAATTAGGTCCCACAGAATGGGCCTTCTCCGGGTCCCGTCAACTAAACAATGTCAGTTGGCGGGCTCCAGGGGAAGAGCCTTCTCTGTGGGGCCCCGACCCTCTGGAACCAACTCCCCCCGGAGATAAGAACTGCCCCTACTCTCCTTGCCTTTCGTAAGCTCCTTAAGACCCACCGGTGCCGTCAGGCATGGGGGAACTGAGACATCTCCCCCGGGCATATACAATTTATGAATGGTATGTGTGTATGTATGTGTGTTTAGAAAATGGGGTTTTTAAAATGTTTTTAGTAGAAATTTAGATTTGTTATAAATTGTTTTTCACTTTGTTGTGAGCCGCCCCGAGTCTGCGGAGAGGGGCGGCATACAAATCTAAATAAATCAAATCAAATCAAATCAAATCAAAAGTAAGTTAGTTTTGGGAGCCTGCTCTCTCTCTCTGCTTTCCTTTTCTTCCCCTCTCCCCAATCTCTCTGCCTCCCCCCAACCCTTCAGGCCCTCCAGAAAATGCTCCTTTGTCTCTCGGTCGCTCCCTCTATAACCTTCTGGTTTTTCTTTCTCTTCCATCATCTCCCTCTTCATTTTCTTATTGTCCTCCTCCGCCCTCAGTTTTCTTCTTCTTTTTCCTTCTTTCCAGACCTCACAATGGGGCCTTCCATGCCCCACATAGCCTCAGGGTCCATGACTGAAGCCCTCTAATTCTTCCCCTCTGGGTCCTTTCCAGGCGCCTCCTCCCACTTCATGAAGTATTTCTACACTGCTGTCTTGGAGCCCAGGCAGGGGCAGCCCCACTTTGTCGTTGTGGGGTTTGTGGACGGTCAGGTCTTTCTTCACTATGACAGCCGCAGCCGGAAGTTGCAGCCTCGAGTCTCCTGGATAGAGAAGTTGAGGAAGAAGGATCCCCAACACTGGGACAGAGAGATCCGGAAAATTCGTGGCCAAGACGAGATGTTCCGAGCAGACCTGGAGAACCTGAGAAGTCGCTACAATGACAGCAAAGGTGAGTGATGGGTCGGGTGGCTCCTCCGGCCCCATATTCCCCTCCCCAGGAACCAGAGAGGGCAGAAAGGGGGGGTCCCTTCAAGGGGAAAGACTGCTTCCACAGCTTTTAAATTGTCTTTTTAAAACATGTTTAAATTTATCCATCTTCCTTTCTGAATGTTGATATTAATATAAACTGAGGTAAAAAGAGACCGAAATCTCCCCCTCCCTCCCTCTGACCTTGGTGGATCTCCTGCTGTGAGGGAGGAAGGGGATCACAGGTGTCTCCCACCCCCAAAGAAAGGCAGTGGATCCTAATTAGATCCTGAGGGAAGCAGGTGATCGTCATTCTATCTGTTTCCACACCAGAGAAATAAGGGATCAAATGCAGATCCACCTGGGAAGACTAGATCCATTCACCCCCTATTTGGAGGGACAAGGGGCCCCCAAATGCCGGGAGCTTCTGCTCATCCTCCAGTTGGAAGGAGGGGCCAGGAAGACCCAAATGGGGTGGGGGCTCTTGGGGGGGGCACAGGGCCAGGATCCTCCCAATCCTGAGAGGGAAAGACAGAGAAGAAAGGATCCTCCATTTGGGGCCCTTGCAGAGTCTCTCAGAGCCTTCGTGGCTTCCCATCCTTGGCCCCTCAGGCTGAACTCCTGCCCTGCCCTCTTGGTGGGGCTGCCCTGGAGGGGGGGGGAGGCCTTCTTCAGCAGCCCCTCCCCCCTTCTGCCATTTTTGGGGGACAAGTTTCATCTTCAAGCAAATGTGAAAGCAAATGTGTGTCTAAAAATAGGCTGCTTTGGGCTGAGGTAAACCTTCTCGACAAACATCAGCCATTTCCCCTCCTTTCATCCCAAGGAGCTGCAGCCCCTAAGAGCCGGGAGGCAGCAAGGGAGAAAGTAGAATCTCTAGTTTACTCCGGCGCAAAACACCCACTCCACGCAGACACCAGAGCTCTGCCAGTCTTGCCCTCTATCCACTCCAGGATCTCTGCAGATCCTTCCAGGCACCCTGCTGGCCTCTCAGGGGATCAGAACTGGACCCAGAGGGCTCCCCCTGGTGGAAAAAGACCAGCCAGAATGGAGGGGAGCCTCCTTTCCAGGCTAACCAGCAACAAATGAAGTTCTCTGGCTGAGCAGAAGATGCAGAGAAAGGATCCCCTCACCCAACATTCCTGGGTGGGGGAAGGGAGGGAAAACACTGGTCAGTTTAGTTCAACTGTCCTTCCAGGTGGTTTTTCCCTTAGATTTGAGAGTTCCTGGCGTCCTTCCTCCCTCTCAAGCCCAAACAGGAGTGGAAACATTTCAGGATTTCCTTTTGGTTTTTTCAAAGATTCAGTTTTCTTTTAAATCCAACAATCTGGTCACTTCATTGTCTAAATATCTTCTCCAGGGCCTTGCAAAGACTGTGGACTTCAAGCTCATTTCAAAGGCCAATAACCCTTCGGGTGTCCAGATCAGACTGGGTCACTTGCTGCTGTTGCTGAGGAAAATATTCCTTTGTGGCCCTTCAAGGCTTCATTCCCACATACACTAAACCATGGTTTGTTTCTGGTTAACCCAAAATTGGAACCAGCCCTTATGACTTGGTGCTGTTGGTGAACACAGAGATTTATGGTCACAGTGATCCCTGCAAGCTTTTATGTAGATCAACAGATCCTCTTTGAGACCACCAGATTCTCATTCCCTCTTTGCAGCCGCAGATCCAGGCTCCTGTTCCCTCTCTGGGATCCCTTCCTTTCCCCCCAGAGGAACAGCAGAGAGAAAGATGGAAGGATCTCTGTCCCTCTGTTTCTTTTTCCACTCCTCCTTCTCTCCGTCTCCCTTGGGATCCTCTGCTGCTTTTTCCAGATTCCCTTTTCCTGGGAAGGTTCAGGGACTCCGTCCTGGGGGGAGGGGAATGCAGGGAGGGAGGGGGAGGGAGGGGGGAAGGGAGGTTAGTGATGGGGGCTTCCTTTCCCTTGGACTCTGGGGAGGAAATGGGGGTGTCAGTGTCAAAGTCCCTGCAGGAAGGGGGGCAGCTCTGTCTATCTTCAGGACTACGGAAACCATCCTCCTCCTCTTGTCTTTCAGGCCTTCACACATGGCAGATGATATGTGGCTGTGCGCTCCAGAGAGATGGGAGCAAAGGAGGGTTTCGGCAGTATGGCTATGATGGTAGAACCTTCATCACCTTCGACAAAAAGACCCTCACTTGGGTGGCTCCTGACCCCCAGGCCCAGCTCACTCAGAGGAAATTGAACGCTGATCCAGGAAAGAATCAAAGATATAAGGCCTACCTGGAGGAAATCTGCATTGAGTGGCTGGAGAAGTACCTGTTCTATGGGAAGGAGACGCTGCTGAGGACAGGTGAGCATCTGAATGCAGACTGGACTTTCCTCCTTTATGGCCGGATCTCTTGGACACATTCTACATCTACATTGATAGGAATAAGGAGATTGTTGACCATTTGAATAGCTACTTCTGTTCAGTTTTCTCAGAAGGCACCTTACAATATAATACTCTGGATGAATACAGCATTGCTTCTACCTGTAGGGATTCAGCTCCAGTGATCTCAGAGGCCGATGTCTTAGAAGAAATTGGATGATTAAAGATAAATAAGGCAACACGTCCAGATGGCATCCACCCTAGAGTTCTTAAAGAACTCAGATCTGTCATTGCTACCCTGTTTAACCAATCCCTTTTAACAGGAGATATTCCTGATGATTGGAGAATGGCCAGTGTTGTGCCTATCCACAAGAAAGGTAGTAGAGAAGAAGCTGGTAACTACAGGCCAGTTAACTTGACATCAGTTATAGTTAAAATGATGGAGACTCTACTCAAAAAGAGGATAAATCAGCACCTAAAAACCAATAACTTATTGGACCCAAACTAACATGGCTTTACTGAGGACAAATTATGTCAGACTAACCTCATTGAGTTCTTTGACTAAGGTGTTGGATGCAGGTGGTGCCGTAGATATTGCCTATTTGGACGTTGATACGGTTCCACATAAAGAGCTGACAGATAAATTAATCCCTGGATAGTTCAGTGGATTTGCAGCTGGCTGAAGCTTAGATATCAGAGGGTTGTTATTAATGGCGAGTATTCTGAGCAGAGACAGGTTACAAGCGGTGTGCCACAAGGGTCTGTTCTGGGTCCCATTCTTTTTAATATGTTTGTGAGTGACATAGGGGAAGGTTTGGAAGGGAAGTTTTGCCTATTTGCCGATGACTCTAAAGTGTGCAATAGGGTTGATATTCCTGGAGGCACCTGTAATATGGTAAATGATTTAGCTTTACTAGATAAATGGTCAAAGCAATGGAAACTGCAGTTTAATGTTTCCAAATGTAAAATAATGCACTTGGGGAAAAGGAATCCTCAATCTGAGTATTGCATTGGCACTTTTGTGTTAGCAAAGACTTCAGAAGAGAAGGATTTAGGGGTAGTGATTTCTGACAGTCTCAAAATGGGTGAGCAGTGTGGTTGGGCGATAGGAAAAGCAAGTACGATGCTTGGCTGCATAGCTAGAGGTATAACAAGCAGGAAGAGGGAGATTGTGATCCCCTTATACAGAGCGTGGTGAGACCACATTTGGAATACTGTGTTCAGTTCTGGAGACCTCACCTACAAAAAGATATTGACAAAATTGAACGGGTCCAAAGATGGGCTACAAGAATGGTGGAAGGTCTTAAGCATAAAACGTATCAGGAAAGACTTAATGAACTCAATCTGTATAGTCTGGAGGACAGAAGGGAAAGGGGGGACATGATCGAAACATTTAAATATGTCAAAGTGTTAAATAAGGTTCAGGAGGAAAGTGTTTTTAAGAGGAAAGTGAACACAAGAACAAAGGGACACAATCTGAAGTTAGTTGGGGGAAAGATCAAAAGCAACATGAGAAAATATTATTTTACTGAAAGAGTAGTAGATTCTTGGAACAAACTTCCAGCAGACGTGGTTGGTAAATCCACAGTAACTGAATTTAAACATGCCTAGTATAAACATATATCCATCCTAAGATAAAAATACAGAAAATAGTATAAGGGCAGACTAGATGGACCATGAGGTCTTTTTCTGCCATCAGTCTTCTATGTTTCTATGTTTCTATCAATGTGAGATTCCCTTTGATCTCTCCTCCCCTTAAAATTGGGGTTGTGTCCCTTGGAAAGAGGCCTGGAGCAGCCTCAGATTCAGGGGAGCAGAAGAGGATGCAGAAAGTAGAGAGAATCTTCTGTGTTGTGGCTGTTTTGAGAGGGACCTTAAGAGACCATCTCCACTCTCCCTCCCCTGAAGGGAGCAGCCCAAGATCAGCCAGAGGTCAAAGCAGACAGAGAGGAATTTCCTTGGACCCTCAATTTGCTGCCGGAGGTTTTTCAGGCTGAGTCCCTGGGAAGGACTCAAAATCAGGAGTTCTTGTGGTTGAGCGTTTTCCAGATTCGGAGCATTTCCCAAAACCCCTTGAGATGCTTCAGGTGTGGAGGGGGAAATAGGGGGAGAGTTTCCTGCCCCTGATTTTCTCACCCACCTTTCAGTCTCTGGAGGGGCTCAGAGTCAATTCCGGTGTTTCCGCAGAGCCTCCAGTGGTGACGATGAGCAGCAGGACGGAGGTGGAGGATGGGATCGAGACGCACGTCTGCCGGGTCCACGGCTTCTACCCCAGGGAGATCGATGCCTCCTGGATGAGGGACGGGGAGGTCTGGTTGCAGGACACCTTCCATACATCTGTGGCCCCCAATGCGGATGGAACCTACCACTACTGGATCAGCATCCAGATCGACCCCAAAGAGAGGGGCCGCTATCGGTGCCACGTGGAGCACGACGGCCTGCAGGATCCTCTGGACTTGGAGCTGAAGGGTGAGAGGCTGCAGGGAGGGAAAGGCCGGGCTCTTTGGCAGCCTGGAGGGGGGTGGGAGAGAAATCTGACCCCAGATGTGTCCAGATGTGAACATACCTGAGCTTTAATCCATTGGTTTTTCCATTGTTTGAGGTTGGTAAAGCTGCAGGGACCAGACCCTAGAACTGACTTCAGGGGATAGAAAGGAAACTACAGAATCCTATCACAATACTTGGCTGATCCTGATGAAATGCCCTTAGATCCTCTCTTAGGCCTCCCCTGGTTCTTCCTCCCGGCAGAAAGGCAGCAGTTACACTGAGCACCAGAAATAGATTTGCTTTTGTTTACAATTCCTAAAGTGGAAGAATCAGGAGGAGTCTGGTAGCCCCTTTTCTGAAGGCAAATTTTGATTAAAAATTGAGAAACTGCAGCTCATTTCAGGCAATGCAGAGAGTGGCTGGGCTGATGCAGGAGTTAGAAAAGAGGCTTCCAGTTCTGAGTTATTTCCCCATCAGAGACTAACAGGCTTTCCTGCTTTAAAGGTTAAAAGGTCACTGTTGCTGCACTGTTGTTTGCACATCATTGTATGATGTGTGAATTTCTGAGGCTCAGCATAAAACCCAAGGAAAAAAGCCCCCTCTCAAAGAACTCTGCATATGCTCAGAAGTGTCCCTAATCTACATTGGACTCCCAAAGTTCAACAATTCAAATTGATATTCTGGTTTTTTATTGATGATTGTCACCACGATACAGGAAATATTCATATTTAATTGCTCTTTCTCTCAATTCAGAACCCACCGATTCAAAATCCAACCTTTGGCTCATCATTGGTTGCATTGTGGCTGCTCTGGTTGTGGTGGGTTTGATTGCTGGGTTCCTGGTGTTCTTCAGTAAGTATCCTTTTTTGGGGGAGTGATGGAGGGAAGATGGGGAGATTCCCCCCCAAGTCTTTCCCTTTGGGGAGCTCCTTCTGGCCCTCCTTCTGTCCTGTTGTCCCAGGCCTCTTGGGGAGCATCTGAGATCTCAGCCTCTTGCTGGGACTTCAGTCTCGGTTCAGCTGAGTCTGAGATTCAGGCAGTCTGAGGTTCTTCTGAGTGGGGAAGAGGCCTCCCAGTTCCTCTGTCCCCCTCAAAGGCTTTGATCAAAGAGCAGCAGAGAAGGATTTCCATGGGAACCTCCCTCCCCTCCCAGCTGCTTCCCCCAATTCCCCTCCATCCATCTCAGAGGCAGCAGGTCTCTCTTGGGGCAAATCAGGAGATACATTTGCATTTTGAAGATCTTTCTGTCTTTATTGATGGTACAAAGCGACTGTGAAATATCTCCTGGGGTTCTTCCACTTACGGAGGGAGAGTTTGGATGATCTCTGGTGGATTCTTTTGAGCTTTCACTGATTTTTGTCCTTGCAGAGAGACGTCAGGATGGCTACAGAGCAGCATTAAGTGAGTGATTTGTCCTCTTTCCAAGTAATCTCCAACTTAGAGCAGGGACCAAAGGCTCCATCAGTTGAAGGGTCTGTGTGTATGTGTGTGTGCTTGCATGTGCCATCTTCTTCTTCCTCTTAAGAACCTAGTTGGGGAAGATGGGCCCCCTTTTCCTTACAGCCAGGCTGTTGTTGGAATTGCAATCCTCAAGGAGAAGCATCTGTGAGAAGGAAACTTCAAGGTGAGAAGATCCAGCTAATAAAAGGTCCCTCTGACTGAGAACATGCTCTGTTTCCCAAGTAGGCAGAAGGGAAAGGCTTTGCCAAATGAGAGTCAAAAGTGGTCATTTTGAGGAAAAGGGAACTTGGGGGATGCCAGCTGGATCTCCTCTTGGTCTCCCATCACAAAGGCTCCCTAAGTAATAACTGGTTACAAGAAACTTTGGATCCATCTCTAATTTTTTAGGTCAGCTCTGCCTTCTGGCTTAGTGTGATATACATATAAATTTTAAGACTTATTTCCGATGCCTTTTAGCCAAAACAATTTGGTCCAAACTCTCTCCATGTTTTTGTGAGTCTTTGATTGTGTGTGAGAGAGAGAAAGGGAGGGGGAGGGAGAAAGGGAGGGAGAAAAGGAGGGAGGGAGGGAGAAAGGGAGGGGGAGGGAAAAGGAGGGAGGGAGCTGGGGTCAGAAAGAGCTGAGCTTCTCCACCTCTAAGCCAAGAGAGAGACTTTCTCACCCTCTTTTTCTTTCCTTCTTTTCCAGGAAATGACAAAGGATCCAGCAGTTCAGACCTGGGTAAGTGGGAGGGAGCGACTCCTGCTGCTGCATCAGCCATTCTGTCTCTTTGCAAGACTTTGGGGGGATGGAAAGAGGGAAAGGCCCCCACTTTATAAAGCCCCCTCCATTCATCCTGCCTGGGTTCCATCTGAGTCTGGTTCTGATGGAATAATAAGAATAATTGGAGCCACTTTGGCTTAGTGGTGAGGGCAGTATTCTGCCTGACTGGTTCAGGCAATGCGTAACAGTCCAAGGAAAATAAATCAAACACACACGTGCTCTGCTAATCAGCAAACTTGTATTAAATAAACAAAAAAGGGTTACTCAAAACAGTTCGTAGTGTCCGAAAACAATGCAAGGCTTACTTCAGCCGCATACAAAAACACAGGAAAAAACAAACAAAGATAGTCTGGAATGAGCAAAGACGCTTCAGGAGTCCTTTTGAATCTTTGGAGCAAACAGCAAGTCCCAGAGTTTTCACCTCCCACTTGTCTGAAAAAACTGGGTTGAAAACTCCAACGGCACGGAACAGAAACTTCAGAGCAGGAACCACAAAATAACACAGATAAAAAGCCACAGTTTGCCTTGGCCTTTGTTCCCTTTTATCCATTTAGCCCTCATTAAGGGAACCACACCCAGCCCAGGTGCTCCTATAATGACTTGTAATACTTCTTAAAGCGATCCCTTCTTTGCATAGCTCTTCGGCTACGCAGATCAATATATTGATCTGCAGAAGAACTCAGAGACGAAAGACTGTCTGAGGGATTGCAGGCCAAATCCCCTGGGCTGTCTGCTGAATCCTGCGTCCCAGTGGCCTCGTCCTCTTGGCTGTCTGCCACATCCTCCTGGCTGTCTGCCACATCTTCCTGGCTGTCTGCCATGTCTTCCTGGCTGTCAGCCAGGCTTTCGCATTCACTTTGTGCCGCGTCTCTCCCATCTGTGGGAGCAACGGCTGGCCCAGGCCCAAACACAACAGGCACAAGATTAGGCCGAATTCTAGTCCTGCCTTAGGCGTGAAAGCCAGCTGGGTGTCACAAAATCCTCTCTCCTCTCACTGCTTCATTCTGTGGAGGAGAAGGGAAACTTTCTCTGTTGAATTCAGGCAGGGGAGGCAGCCCAGAGTCTGCATGGTGAAGCCTTGGCCCCCATTGGAGGAAAAAGGCTTCCATTCTTTGAGGGGAAATAGGGAAACCACTGGCAATGCCATGATCCCTAGTGGCATAGCTGAGACCTGGCTGACTCTGAAACAGAGGGGTGTCCCTCTTTCAGAGATGGGTTTAGGATTTGGCCCCAACTGAGAGCCGAGGGCAAGGGAAGTGGGGTGCAGTGGTCATCTGAGAATCTCTTCTGTCACTCAGGATGCTCCCACTCCTCATTTCTGATTGTGACTCCCTGATTCTGAAGCTGAGCTGACATGATGGACTTGTTTCTACTGTACCAGCCTCCCTAATACACGTCCACCTCCCTGCCTCAGTTGCTGGTGGCCCTCTCAGGGTTGGCATGGAGTGCCAAGGATTTTGGGCAGACTTCAATATGCCATCCCTATCTTTGGTCTCGGAAGGAACCCAGGAATTTATGGCCTCCATGGTTTCTGTGGATCTCTCTCAGATCGTCCTGAGTTCCAGTGGTCACACACGGGACATGATCTTGTTGTTGGAGCAAAGGCTCTGATGGGGGAATCTTGTTTTTATTCATTGTTTTAAATATTTTACATGGCAGTTTATTGAATTTTACTGTAAGCTGCCTAGAGTCACTTTACTGAGGTATGTGGGATGGAAGTTGTCCTCCTCACAGGACAAGACATTGATTCATTCTGTGTCTTTCTCTCCAATCTAGGGAGCAACCTGTCCATTTAGCAGCCCCCTTGCAGGTGAGTGGAGTGTTGGGGGCTGTGGGGGGGGAGAGGGAGGGGGGCTTTGGAGTCCAAGGACCAAGTGAGGGTGAAGATACTTTGGAAGTCCCTCTTCTCTCTCCTATTCACCTCAAACATTGGAAAGGAAGGGATCTGGGGGAGGGGGCTTGAGGGAAGGGTCTTCCTGCCCCCAAACGCTGATCCTCTGGCTGCTCTCAGGCTCTTGATCCAACTAAACCTTAGATACTTTCTCCCTCCTCTTTGCAGTGGACACTCCCAGGATAAAGAGAGAGGAATGAAGATGGATCTGCCTCCCCCTGAATTGGGCCAGACTCTTAGGAGACTCTTTCTGCATGCGGGAACCAGGATAGATTTTTGGATCTTTTATCACTGAAAGATTATCACTGAATCAGTAACCTTTTTTATTATGATTGAGGAGCAGAGGAGAAAAGAATATATTATATGTTACTAATTGTTGAATCAAAAGATTTCTAATTGGATTTTGTAGATAATACAGTGGTACCTCGTCTTACGAATGCCTCTTCTAACGAATTTTTCAAGATATGAGCCCAATGTTTAAGATTTTTTTACCTCTTCTTCCAAACTATTTTCACCTTACTAACATAAGCTGCAGCTGCTGGGATGAAGGGGTTTCTTTTTTTTTCATTTTTGAAGAAAGAAAAGGGAGGGGCGGCTTGGAGAGAGCGAAAGAGTTTGCACTAAGAAAGCAAGGAGAACTGGAGTGCTTACAGAGGTAATGAAAGGGTGTATTTTGAAGAAAGAAAAGGGAGGGGCGGCTTGGAGAGAGCGAAAGAGTTTGCATTAGGAAAGCAAGAAGAACTGGAGTGCTTGCAGAGGCAATGAAAGGGTGTATTTTGAAGAAAGAAAAGGGAGGGGCGGCTTGGAGAGAGCGAAAGAATTTGCATTAAGGAAGCAAGGAGAACTGGAGTGCTTGCAGAGGCAATGAAAGGGTGTATTTTGAAGAAAGAAAAGGGAGGGGCAGCTTGGACAGAGCGAAAGAGTTTGCATTAGGAAAGCAAGAAGAACTGGAGTGCTTGCAGAGGCAATGAAAGGGTGTATTTTGAAGAAAGAAAAGGGAGGGGCGGCTTGGAGAGAGCGAAAGAATTTGCATTAAGGAAGCAAGGAGAACTGGAGTGCTTGCAGAGGTATTGAAAGGGTGTATTTTGAAGAAGGAAAAGGACCCCCCTTGCCTTCCTTCCTTCCCACTCACCCTTTCCCCTAACCTTGCTTCTTCCATCCCCCCCCTTTCGCTGCTCCTCCCTGCCCTCCATTCGCCTCCCTTCTAAAGTTTGGGATTTTCCTGAAGGATTTGCACACTTTTACATTGATTCCTATGGGAAACATTGTTTCGTCTTATGAACTTTTCACCTTAGGAACCTAGTCCTGGAACCCATTAAGTTGGTAAGACAAGTATGACAGTAGTTTAAAATAGGTACTGTAGAGTGCATAACCCCTTTAATGGGCTTTTTTCTTAGTGGATAGAGATTAGAGGTTAAAGATGAGGTTTTAGACATGGGTTTATAGACAATGGGGTGAGGAATAGAATCAAGAGAGATTTATAAGTTGTTAATATTCATTATGCTTTTGGGGGATAAAGGTGGGAGGTTTTTTTTTCTTTTTTCCATGTTGGTTTTGTTTAATGTAATATTCGATGAAACTAGAAGGGTGCATTTAGAAGTGAGTCTTCAGAGAGGGGTGGAATAGGAATCCAATGAATAAATAAATTTAGAGATTTTTGTCACTAAAATAGTTTATGTACAGTGACACCTTGTCTTACAAACTTAATTGGTTCCGGGACAAGGTTCTTAAGGTGAAAAGTTTCTAAGACGAAACAATATTTCCCATAGGAATCAATAGATAAGCGATTAATGCGTGCAAGCCCAAAATTCACCCCTTTTGCCAGCAAAGCGCCTGTTTTGTGCTGCTGGGATTCCCCTGCTGGGATTCCCCTGCAGCATCACAAAAACACGGAAGTCCGGAGGTGGGTTTTCCCATGGAGGGGAGCCTCAGGGGAATCCCAGCAGTGCAAAAACGGGTGCTTCACTGGCAACGGAAGTCTGGAGGCGGGGCATCCAAGCGGCGGCGGTGGGTTTGTAAGGTGAAAATAGTTTGCAAGAAGAGGCAAAAAAATCTTAAACCCCGGGTTTGTATCTCGAAAAGTTTTTATGACGAGGCGTTTGTAAGATGAGGTATCACTGTATTTTTAACTGATTTTTGCACAGTTAATATATCATTATGTGGTAACACAAATTTTGACAAATAATCAATATAGCGAGTGTAGCATTGGACACTGATTTTTTTATAGATTGCTGTTTATGGATTTGCATGATTTAGAAAAACGGAACATGAGATCAATTCCACTGTCAGGCTGCTACCTCCACATATATTGTAATTTTGCCAAAATTGTTTTCTGAAAATAAGTGATTTCTTTTTCTCTTACCTAAGTTGCATGTCTGAGGTGGTTGAAATTAGGAGGGATTTTACCCTCCTTATTAATCAGAGACCCCGATTCCAATTTCACTTTGAGTGGTAGGAAGGAAAGGAACTAAGGCAAAACTTGGAAGGAGCGAGAACTCGGAGGGGGGGGAGGGGCTCCTCTGTGCTCCTTTGGGGAGAAGGGACCCATTTTGTTCCTGTGTCCAGATGTTTCTCTACCATCACCAAGGTTATATGTCCTAAGAAGTTGGGATGTTTTCACTCCAGTCTGACCAGGAACTATGCTATGAGCAATAAAGAACTGAAGTCACTAAACCATCTCCTGCCTCTTCAGTAGAGGGACTTAATATCTGGAGATGAGAATGGGATGCTGAAAGGAATTTTGAACAAAGGCCATCCAGCCTGGCCAGAAGGAAGCGATGAACCACGGGACCCCAAATTCAAAGGCTGAACAAAGGAAACGAGTCACCGCCTTACCATCCGATCCCAGTTTTCCAGATTGTCATTTATGGATTTTCATGCTATACAAAAATGAAGCTGCTACCTCCTTAACTATTGTATATATATTTGTAAAGTTTGCCAAAACTGTTTGCTTGAAAATAAATGCTTTGTTTGGTTCTTGGTTGAGTTGTTGGCTGTTTTGGGAGGTTGAAGATAGAAGGGATTCTACCCCCCCCCCCCTTGTTGATCAGAGACGCCAATTTCCCTTTGAGTGGTAAGAGGAGCAACCAAGGCAAAACCTGGAAGGAGCAAGAACTGGGGAGGGTTCCCGTGAGCTCCTTTGGGAAGGAGGCAGCCATTTTGTTCCTGTGTCCAGATGTTTAGCATCACCAGCTGATCTTTGGTAAAGTGTCTATTCGGTCTTGGCTTGGTGGTGGCAGCAATAGAGGCTGCTTTCCCCACAAATCCATCTTTGCCTCAGGCTATTGGCCAAGTGGCCGGTCTTTGAGCCTCGTCTGGGGGCTCTTGGGAGACATGAGTTCAGTGACTGGCCAGAGCCGTCCTGGTCCCCTCGCAGAAGGACAGCTTCTCCTGCTTGTGGAAGATCCTCTATGGGCTTTTCAGGTGCCCAACGTGGCCCAAGAGTGAGGAGACCCTTGATTGATGGGAAAGATGTTCCCATATTATAGAGGTTCTTTCTATGTAAGTGAAAAGCATTGAGACGTTCCCCACACCCTCAGTTGCTTCACATCACAGCTTTTACTGGCAATTTTGTTGTAATGTCCCCTAGGAGAGGCCTTGAACAGACAGGACAAAAACAACACACGTGGTAGCAACTTTCTGGATAGACCTCTCTCTCTCACTGCCTTCTTTGCTTTGCCTGAATTTCTTGGAGTCCCCTATTTTCAGGTGGGCAAAGAAGCCCCTTTGCAAAGGGAAGGCTTCTCTCAAATTCAGGTCCCAATTTCTTATCTGCTCCAGGCCAAAGTTGGGGCCTGAGTTTGGAGGCAACAGCAGAATCTCTCTTTCATGGACAATTCAGAGTTACAAATGCTGCCTGCAGTCCCTAAAATGGTGGAATGCTCCCTACAGTCAACTTCAAATGGCTGATGGCTGACTGCCAATGGGATCCAATGCAACATGGCACATGGTTCTCTCCCCCCATTTAAAGCTGACAGAGGGCCAGTCCCTCACCATTCACATTTTAAAATATTATAATGCCGTCACCCATAATATATAAATTTAAACCCTTTCCCCTTTTGTTTTGCTCTTAGTTTACTTATTTTCCCCTTCCTCCCCCTACTCACCCCCTCCAAAGTGCCTCCCCATGCTCCCCCCATTGGAGAAGTGGAGGACAAAAGTACCCCTTGTCCTTCCTTGAAGACACCCATCCTGATTACGTTCCCACATCTCTGAACTCCTCTTACAACCACTTTTTTTTAAAGAAAAGTCTCCCCCATCTTCCTTTATTTTACTATTGAGAAATACCTCCCCTTGCTTTATACTCATCCCTTCCCCCATAAAAGAGAGTAGAATAAAAAAACCAATAGATAAAAATTTTCAAAAACATTTCCAAAGAAAAGAGACAGAGTCAGTTTCAGGTCTTCACTTTCTCGCTTTCCTCTCAGGCTGCAGTCTTTGTTTTCTCCTCTGCTCCTTTCTCAAGGCCTCAACCTGTTCAACCAATACTCTCAGTTGCTCCTCTTTTTGCCTTTCCTTTGGTTCGAGCTACCATGGCCACTTGAATCGGAGGCTGCTTCTGCTCCTCCTCCTCCTGCTCCTGCTCCTTGTAACTCTCCAAACTCTCCGAACTCAATACCCAACTGCTGCAATAATGCTTTTCCCTCCTCCAATGTAAGTGCTTTAAACATCTCATTTCCTTGAAACACCAAAACAGCTGCAGGAAAAGCCCAAGTGAATTGCTGTGGTTAGCTCTGCCCCAGCTCCTGCCCCAAGGACTGTGGCTGTGGGGGAGACATCCACATGCTGCAGGCCTGTTTCCCCCCCCCCCCCGTGGAATCTGCTGATAAAGGCTCCTCTGACCAAGAAGACATGAGTGACAGGGAGGAGGAGAGTGTGACAGACAGCTCAGAAGGAGATCAATTCTCTAGCTCCTCCTTGGATTCAGAACAAGAGTTAATGATACAGCCACGCACGAGGAGAGCGATGCATAGGCAACAACAACTGAGAGATTATTATCAACAAAAATGAGTTTTTCCCCTCGCCTAATAGCAATTTGTCCAATATTGAGAAATTTTCTTGGATTTCACTATATTTTTTTATCTTTTTGCCACCTCACCTGGATTTGGGCATACGGCCACCACTCTTCAAAGGTAGCCCCATGTAGAGAGCATTACAGTAGTCAAGCCTTGAGGTGATGAGGGCATGCGTGACTGTGAGCAGTGACTCCCGGTCCAATAGGTTGCTCCTCTCTGTACCTGTTCCAGGGTTCTCAGCATCTTTTTTGGATCATGGAGACCAGAATTGGACCAGCATCCCAAGGGGAGTCTCACTAGTGCAGGATAAACCAGGATTATCCTTTCTCTGCTTCTTTTGATGTTGTCGCTTCTCTGTTGACACTAGGGCTGTGTTGCTTTTTGTCAACTCCACCTGATCCCCCACTTCGACAGGCTGTGCGGGGTCTCCCCTCTTCCTCGCCTGCGCCCCTCCCTCCCCCCAGGCTTAGAGCATCCGCTTGCTTTTCTCAGCCCCCCCATCTGCCCCTCCCCCAGGGACGGAATGCCTGGAAGGGGATTTCCCGATAGAACTTTCGCTTTCCTTTTCTCTCCCTCTAGCCAGTTGCGCCTGGGCGTCTGCCTAGCAACGATGACGACATGGAGATACATTTTTTCTACTGGCTGAGCTTGCCCAATCACCGCCTTTTCCTGGATTGTGGCGTTGCTGGTCACACGGGGCGAGTCTTTGTTTGCCTGCGTCTCCAGAAGGGAGTGGGGTTGAGGATCGGAGCAGGATGGCTCTGCGTAATGCGCCCTTCTGGCTTCTGGTGCTGCTGGCGGTCGCCCTCCGGGACAGCTGCGATGGTGAGTCCCTTTGGGGTCTTCGGGGGTTCCGACCCCTTTTTCTCTTCCCCGCCCCAAAAGAGTTGATTCCCAGAAATAGAATCCTGATTCGGTCCTCCTTCTAGTCTGGGAGTTGAAGTCCAAGTGCCTGAGTTAGAGAAGCTCTGAGAGGCACAAAGTGCCGGATCAGCTTCAAAAGAGGAAAAGTGTCAGAGAAATTGAGATTCAGAATAAATCTGTTGCCTTTCTAGCACCTGGGAATTATGGTTTCGGACCCTAATTGGGTGGCTGGAATTCTTTATTTATTCTCTCTTGGGATAATCACAGGTTTTCTGCGGCACAGCAATAGCACCAGCGCTTAGACTTATATATGTAGTCCTCCATTTGCGACAACAATTGAGCCTAGAATTTATGTTGGTCAGCGAAAAATTTGTTAGTTTTGCCTAAATTTATGACTTTTCTTGCCACATTTGTTAAGCAAATCACTGCAGTTGTTAACTAGTAACATGGTTTTTTAAGTGAATCTGCTTCCCCATTGAGTTTGATTGTCAGAAGGTTGCAAAAGGGGAGCACACGATCCCGGGACCCTGCGACTGTCATAAGTGTTTGAATTTTGATCATCTGAAGAATGTGGGGATGCTACAATGGTCGTAAGTGTAAAAATGTAAAAATGATTATAGTGTTGTTGTAACTTTAAACGGTCACTAAATGAACCATTGGAAGTGGAGGGCTACCTGTATACCACTTCACAGTGCTTTCAAGCCCACTTGGAGCAGTTGAAAATGTCAGCCTAACAATCTTGTCACTTGGCGGGGCCTAAGGGAAGAGCCTTCCCTGTGGGGGCTCCGGCCCTCTGGAATCAGCTCCCTCTTGGAGATCCATACTGCCCCCACCCTCTCTGCCTTTCACAAGAATCTAAAGGCTCATTTATGCCGCCAGGCTTGGGGCCACTAGACTCTAGCCCCCTGGCCAACAAATGTAATGTATGTTTGTTGTGTGAATGGGAATGATTGATTTTCAATGCTATTGGGTTTTAGATTAATTAGTTAAATTAATTGGATTGGATGTTTACATTGTTTTTATATATGTTATAAGCCGCCCCGAGTCCCCGGAGAGGGGTGGTGTATAAATCTAATAAATGAATGAATTAATGAATTAATGAATGTCCTCATTTTACCAACCTCAGAAGTATGCTTTGTCTTCGGAGAGGGGCGGCACTCAAATCTAATAAACTATAAGTATAAACTATAGCTATTGACTTTTAGCAGGTCAGGATTGAACTCCTGGCTGTGGGCAGCATTAGCCTGCAATGCTGCATTCTAACCACTAGGCCTCCATGGCTCAAGGTTGAGCCCCATTGAGTCCTGGGTTCTAAGACAATTCCTGTTCGGATGCCTGAATTCTGGGACGGGAGGGGGAATTTCCCAGTAGGGGGGGGGGAGGTCCAGCGGGGTACATGGTGTCATTATTCTCCCCTTTGCCTCCCCATAATTCCCAGGCAAGCAGTTTGGGTTTCCTATAAAGATCCCAAGGCTTCTGGTCTCAACCAAATTTCTCCCTCCCCTTCCCCAAATTATAAAATCCCCCCTCAATTCTGCACCTATTAACAATCCATGTTGGGCCTCAGAATGTTTTTTTCTCTCTTGGGGGGACCATATGGGCTTTCCTGCTGTGTTTTGAGCTTCCGAGGATGGAGCCCCCCTTCTTTTTGTGGGGCCTCTGTGTTGGGTTTAACTGTCTTGTAAACACATCTGTCTTGTAAACACATCTCTATGGTCAGGTCGCAATTAACTGACCAGTGTGTCACCTTTTAATGACCAAAAGGGGCAGATACCCTGCAGGCTATATAAACCTCTGCAGAGTAGATGCTCCCTTCCTTCTCTTCTACCTTCTTCTTCTGAACTCCTGTGTGATCCATTGTCCTCGACTGAGGACACATGTGTGAGATGAAATCCAAAGTCATCCTCACACATGGGACCATCCAGAAGTTATTAACATGGACTGGAATATAAACCTATCTGCCTGCAATCTATCAATTGCATGAATCAACATCATTGGAAGTAAAGATTGTATTTTTCATCTTTATGAAGGAGGGATCATTCATTGCTAACAAATGGGATTCTGAACGTGTTATTTCTTGCCATGCTAACTCCCCTGCAAATTAAGCCACCTGAACTCTGCTAATACAAATAATATTAATAATAATCAAAATACCCAACACTCTGCAGCCTCCTTGGGGCAGAGACTGAGCAATGCAGAAGTGGGGGTGGAGGGAGGCCTTGCCGGATGTGGGGAACAATTGGAGAGGAGCACATAAAGTTTGGGGATCCCGCTCTCTCTTTCTCTCTGCTTTTCTTTCCTTTCCTCCCTGTCCCCTTTCTGCCCCCCAACCCTTCAGGTCCTCCAGAAGATGCTCCATTGTCTCTCGGTCGCTCCCTCTTTCTATCCTCTGTTTTTTTTTCTCTCCCATCATCTCCCCCTTCATTTTCTCTAATTCCTCCTCCACCCCTCAGTTCTCTCCTTTTTCTTCTTCTTTCTTTCCTAATGTGACTTAATCCTGTGTAATTAAACTTTTTCTTCCTATTTGTCATACACAAGAGGATTTGTTAATGTGAGTCCTGCTGACTTGTTTAAAAGAATACAAACAATCTGCATTGGTTGCCGATCAATTTCCGGTCACAATTCAAAGTGTTGGTTATGACCTATAAAACCCTTCATGGCACTGGGCCAGAATATCTCCGGGACCACCTTCTGCCGCAGGAATCCCAATGACCGATTAGGTCCCACAGAGTTGGCCTTCTCCAGGTCCCATCGACCAAACAATGTCGGTTGGCGGGTCCCAGGGGAAGAGCCTTCTCTGTGGCGGCCCTGACTCTCTGGAACCAGCTCCCCCTGGAGATTAGAACTGCCCCCATCCTCCTTGCCTTCCGTAAACTCTTTAAAACCCACCTTTGCCACCAGGCATAGGGGAATTGAGATATCTCCTCTGGGCCTATACAATTTATGTATGGTATGTTTGTATGTATGTTTGATTAATAATGGGGTTTTTTAAAATGTTTTTTAAATTATTAGATTTGTTATGAATTGTTCTATTGCTGTTGTGAGCAGCCCCGAGTCTATGGAGAGGGGTGGCATACAAATGTAATAAATAAATAAATAAATAAACGTTGGGATAATATTATAATAGTATGAATTTTGGCATTAATCATTTGTTCTACATAATTAATATGAATATATTTACCTTTTTTTGAGAGTGTGGCTTCTCCTTACACAGGTTAAATATAATCTTGTAGAAGAAAGATCTTACAATTAATGATTGAGTAACCTTGAATTGTTATTTACTGATCTATTGAGATAGTAATGATTTTAACTTATGAAATATGTTTTAAATGGAAAATCTGAATATTTATCATATGGAAGTTTGATTTAAGCAATTGTTTTGAAATAATATATGAAATCCCAATTATTAAGAAAATTATATGATATTGTAATGAAGATGAAGATAACAGGTTTGATTACCTTCCTAAATATATTTTTAGAGGTTTTTGGTTATGATAAAAGAAGGAATTTTTAAAAAAGACATTGAGGAAGAGATTTAGGAGGGAGACGAAGTAGTAGGCCCAAAAATGGAAAGGTGTAACAAATAAAAACCATTTTGGAAGGAAAAGTTACATAATAATAATAACAACAGAGTTGGAAGGGATTTTGGAGGTTTTCTAGTCTAACCCCCTGCTTGGGCAGGAAACCCTATACAGTGGTACTTCGAGATACGAACCCCTTGTGATACGAACACTTCGAGATACGAACCCGGGGTTCAGAAAATTTTTTCCTCTTCTTACGAACTTTTTTCGCCTCACGAACCCACCGCAGATCGCAAAATGGTGCCTGGCTGTCACCTTTTAAAACAGCCGGGGGGCTTCTCAGCGTTCTCCCAAACTCAAACCCAAACCCAAACTTTTCGGGTTTGGGTTCGGGAGGCCGCCGAGAAGCGCTGCCGCCCGCCTATCACCTTCTTAAACAGCAGGGGGGCTTCTCGGCGTTCTCCTGAACTCGAACCCAGAAGTTCAGCAAAAGTTCGGTTTCGGTTTCAGAACGTTACAGCCGGGTGGCGCCGCTCGGCGGAGCGCCGTTTTTGCGATCGGCGGTGGCATTTTCGGCAGATCTGGAGGCTGGAAAGGAGGTGGGGAATCCCAATAGGGAATTCCATGGGCGGAGCTTTGACGTCACGAAGACGTCCTTCCTGGAGGCCACCAGGTGGCCGCCCAGCTGTAACCTTCTGAAACAGCCGAGTGCTTTTCGGTGGCCTCCGAAACCCGAACCCGAACTTTTGCCGAACTTCTGGGTTCGGGAGAATGCCAAGAAGACCCCTGCTGTTTAAGAAGGTGACAGGTGGGCGGCGACGCTTCTCGGCGGCCTCCCAAACCTGAAAAGTTCGGGTTTGGGTTTGGGTTCGGGAGAACCCTTCCTCATTAATTGCTTTTACATTGTTTCCAATGGGAAACATTGTTTCGTGTTACAAACCTCCTTCCGGAACCAATTAGGTTCGTAAAACGAGGTATTACTGTACTACTTCAGACAAAGGGATATCCAACATCTTCTTAAAAACTGCCAGCGTTGGAGCATTCACAACTTCTGGTGGCAGGCTATTCCAGGGATTCATTCATTGTTCTGTCAGGAATTTTCTCCTTATCCTAAGTTGCTTCTCTCCTTGTTTAGTTTCTACACATCAGATAATTTAGGTAACTAATTTATTTATTTATTTCATAGACCAAATTTTTAATCAAGGAACCCTACAACCCAGCCCTCCTTCAATGGTGTCCCGCTTTACCAATGTGAAAATCTGGTCACCTTATTCTTTCCAGACCTGGAAATGGGACCTTCCGTGCCCCATATAGCATCAGGGTCCTTGACTAAAGCCCCCTAATTTTGCCCCTCTGGGTCCCTTCCAGGCGCCTCCTCCCATTCCATGAAGATTTTCTACACCTTCATCTCAGAGCCGAGTCAGGGGCTGCCCCAGTTTGTCCTTGTGGGTTATGTGGATGATCAACTCTTCAGTTACTACGACAACAACAGCCAGAAGGTGCAGCCAAAAGTCTCCTGGATGGAGAAGGTGGAGAAGGAGGATCCCCAATACTGGGACAGAAACACCCAGAGTGTTCGGGGCAATGAGGAGACATTCAGAGATAACCTGGAGACTCTGAGGAGTCGCTACAATCAGAGCGAAGGTGAGTGATGGGTCAGGTGACTCCTCCATCTGTGTTTCTGAATGTTGATATTGATACAAATTGAGGTAAAAAGAGACCGAAATCTTCCCCCTCCCCCATGAAATTTGGAGGGTCTGACCTTGGTGGGTCTCCTGCTGTGGGGGAGGAAGGGAATCACAGGTCTCCCCCCCACAAAACTGACAGTGGATCCTTATTAGATCCTGGGAGGAGCAGCTCCTTGTCCTTCTCTCTCTTTCTTTCTTTTATGTAGATCAATCAGATCCTCTTTGAGACCACCAGATTCTCAGTCCCTCTTTGCAGTCGCAGATCCAGGCTCCTGTTCCCTCTCTGGGATCCCTTCCTTTCCCCCCAGAGGAACAGCAGAGAGAAAGATGGAAGGATCTCCGTCCCTCTGTTTCTTTTTCCACTCCTCCTTCTCTCCGTCTCCCTTGGGATCCTCTGCTGCCTTTTCCAGATTCCCTTTTCCTGGGAAGGTTCAAGGACTCCGTCCTGGGGGGAGGGGAATGCAGGGAGGGAGGGGGAGGGAGGGGAGAAGGGAGGTTAATGATGGGGGCTTTCTTTCCCTTGAAATCTAGGGAGGAAATGGGGGTATCAGTGCCTCTGTCAAAGTCCCTGCAAGAAAGGGGGCAGCTCTGTGTATCTTCAGGACTCCGGAAACCATCCTCCTGTCTCTCTTTTAGGCCTGCACACATTGCAGTGGATGTTTGGCTGTGAGCTCCGGAGAGACGGGAGCAAAGGAGGGTTTCATCAGTATGGCTATGACGGGAGGACCTTCCTCACCTTCGACAAGGAGACCCTCACTTGGGTGGCTCCCGACGCCCAGGCCCAGATCACCCAGAGGAAATGGGACACTATTCCAGGAAAGAATCAGGGACATAAGGCCTACCTGGAGGAAATTTGCATTCAGTGGCTGGAGAAGTACCTGTCCTATGGGAAGGAGACACTGCTGAGGAGAGGTGAGCATCAATGCAAACTGGAGTTTCTTGGACACATTCAGCCCCTTCGAGTCCCTAGTCTACAGCCTGTTTGCCCTGGTGGGAATCCCCCCAACCAGGGCAAACGGGGGGCTTAGCAAAAAAAATTGCAAAAAAAATCTTTTTCTTTTCTCTCTCTCTCTCTTCCTCCCTTTCTCTCTCTTCATTCCTCTTTCTTTGTCTCTCTCTCTCTACCATCCCTCTTACTTTCTTTCTTAATTCCTTCCTCTCCTTTTTCTCTTCCTTCCTCCCTCTCTCTTTTTCTCTCCCTCCTTCTCTCCCCCTCACTCTTTTTCTCTTCCTCCCTCCTTTCTATTTATCTTTCTCCCTCTCTCCCTTTCCTTCTTCCTTCCTTCCTTCCTTCCTTCCTCTTTTCTCTTTCTTTTTCTTCCTCCCTCCCTTTTTCTCTATTTCCCTCCCTCTATCTTTCTTTCTCTCCCTCTATTTTTTCTCTTTCTCCCTCTCTTTCTCTCTCTCCCTCTCGCTCTTTCTTCCTCACTCTTCATTCCTCTTCTCCCCTCCCTCCTCTTTCTCCATAGGGGCCTCCCCCCCCTGTGAACCCAGTCCTGTCCCTGGGGCTCAGTAGGCGCTCCGGCCCCTGGAAGAGAGACGCAAAGGCAGCCTGGTCCAGCCTCCCCTCCCACTTTCCCCCCCTTCGGACCAGGCCCTTTCAGCAGGAGGCTCCTTCCTCCCAGGCACCTGCTCCTTCGGCCAAACAGGGGCTCCGAGGGTGGGGGGTAAACAGGGGGGTGAGGGGAGGATCCCACCTCAGGATGCCCCCAAGTGCACTCAGGTGAGCTCCGACAGCTCCAAGGTGCTGCACTTCCCCTTCGGCGGATCCTGAGGCACCCGGACGGACTGCGCACAGCCTGGAGAGAAGTGTCTGGACATCGCCCTCGGGCTGGCCAGAGCCTCCAGAAGCGCCGAGGAAATCGAAATTTTGAGCAAGCCCACCTCCACCGTCTCCCCTCAGCAAGTGCACCCCTCGCCTGCCCCCACTGTGGCGCCCCTTTATCTCAGTGGGTCCTTTCACTTTTTCTTCCTCGCACGCAGAGATCTCTTCCTCCCTGCAGAGACCTCCACTCAAGCTGGGTTAGGAGCGGGGAGGTGAGGCAGCAGCGGAGAGCCAAGAATCCCTTTCCCTCCAGCCTCTTCCCAAGGGGGCTGGTTGGGAGAAAAATGGAACAGGACGCAAGACAAATGATCAAAAAGATTGACTGTCCCGGTGAAAGCAGGACATTTGGTCACTTTATCCTATCACCACCACTAGAGGGCTCCACTTCTACCATTAGGAAGACATTATCAGTGACCCCAAATGAAGGGTTCATTTCTTTGGGGGGAGGGGAGTGGGGAAGAAAGTTTCTGTCAAACGTTCTCTTAAGCCTCAATTCTCAGTGATCTTTTCCCAAAATTCTCAGTGACCTTTTCTCAGAACAAGCCCCTCCCCACCTTCAGGGACACCTTCTCACCCCACAGGAGGGCTCACATTATAACTTTTTTCCTATTTTTAAAAATTAATTTACCATCTGGAACACCCCTCCCCCCTTGGTCTACCCCTTTCACCCTGGTGTCCCTGATGCCTCCAGGATCAGATGCATTAGATTAGGATCAATGGTGGAATCCCCCCACTGATGATTACCAACAACTCCTCCCTGCCTGGGGAAGAGGACCTTCTCTCTCTTCCATTGGCATCAATCCACCTCCACTCTGCTTTGAGAGACAAAATCTCTTTTCCAAATTGATCAGTGTGAGATTCCCTTTGATCTCTCTTCCCCTTAAAATTGGGGTTGTGTCCCTTGGAAAGAGGCCTGGAGCAGCCTCAGATTCAGGGGAGCAGAAGAGGATGCAGAAAGTAGAGAGAATCTTCTGTGTTGTGGCTGTTTTGAGAGGGACCTTAAGAGACCATCTCCACTCTCCCTCCCCTGAAGGGAGCAGCCCAAGATCAGCCAGAGTTCAAAGCAGACAGAGAGGAATTTCCTTGGATCCTCAATTTGCTGCTGGAGGTTTTTCAGGCTGAGTCCCTGGGAAGGACTCAAAATCAGGAGTTCTTGTGGTTGAGCGTTTTCCAGATTCGGAGCATTTCCCCAAACCCCTTGAGATGCTTCAGGTGTGGAGGGGGAAATAGGGGGAGAGTTTCCTGCCCCTGATTTTCTCACCCACCTTTCAGTCTCTGGAGGGGCTCAGAGTCAATTCCGGTGTTTCCGCAGAGCCTCCAGTGGTGACGATGAGCAGCAGGACGGAGGTGGAGGATGGGATGGAGACGCACGTCTGCCAGGTCCACGGCTTCTACCCCAGGGAGATCGATGCCTCCTGGACGAGGGATGGGGAGGTCTGGCTGCAGGACACTTTCCATGGGTTTCTGGCCCCCAATGCGGATGGGACCTACCACTACTGGATCAGCATCCAGATCGACCCCAAAGAGAGGGGCCGCTATCGGTGCCACGTGGAGCACGACGGCCTGCAGGATCCTCTGGACTTGGAGCTGAAGGGTGAGAGGCTGCAGGGAGGGAAAGGCCGGGCTCTTTGGCAGCCTGGAGGGGGTGGGAGAGAAATCTGACGCCAGGTGTGTCCAGATGTGAACATATAGTACCTGCACTTTAAATCCATTAGTTTTTCCAGTGTTTTAGGTTGGTGAACTGCAGGGACCAGACAGTAGAACTGACTTCAGGTGATGGAAACGACAGAATCCCATCATAATACTTCGCTGATCCTGATGAAATGCCCTTAGATCCTCTCTTAGGCCTCCCCTGGTTCTTCCTCCCAGCAAAATGCATCAGTTAAATTCAGCACCAGAAATAGATTTGCTTTTGTTTAGAATTCCTAAAGTAGAAGAATCAGGAGGAGTCTGCTAGCCACTTTTTCTGAAGGCAAATTTTGATTAAAAATGATGAACTGCAGCTGAATTCAGGAAATGCAGAGAGTGGCTGGACTGATGCATCAGGAGTCAGAAAAGAGGCTCCCAAGTCTGAGTTTTTTTCCCATCAGAGACTAACAGTATTTCTTGCTTTAAAGATCAAAATGTCACTGCTGCAATAAGAAAGAAGTTGCACATTGTTTTATTATATGATACGTCAATTTCTGAGGCTCAGTTAAAACCCAGGGGAAAAGGCCCCTTCTCAAAGAGTTCTGTATATGTGATTAAGTGTCCTTAACATATATTGGATATCCAAAGTTTCAAAATTCATATCCAAATTTTTTTTTATTGATTATTGTCACCATGATACAAGAAATATTAAAATTTAATTGCTCTTTTTCCCAATTCAGGACCCACCGATTCAAAATCCAACCTTGGGCTCATCATCGGCTGCATTGTGGCTGTTGTGGTCTTGGGGATTGCTGGGATCTGTCTTTACAGTAATTTTATTTATTTATTTATTAGTTGGACTTGTATGCCGCCCGTCTCCGAAGACTCGGGGCGGCTCACAACAAGTAAAAACAGTCACAACAATCCAATTAATTAAAATATTTAACGATTTAAGAAAAACCCCATGTAATAGCAAACACACATACAAGCATACCATGTATAAATTAACATGCCCAGGGGAGATGTTTAGTTTCCCCATGCCTGACGGCAAAGGTGAGTCTTAAGGAGTTTTCGGAAGGCAGGAAGAGTAGGGGCAGTTCTAATCTCCGGGGGGAGTTGGTTCCAGAGAGCCGGCGCCGCCACAGAGAAGGCTCTTCCCCTGGGACCCGCCAACCGGCATTGTTTAGTTGACGGGACCCGGAGAAGGCCCACTCTGTGGGACCTAATCGGTCGCTGGGATTCGTGCGGCAGGAGGCGGTCTCGGAGATATTCTGGTCCGATGCCATGAAGGGCTTTAAAGGTCATAACCAACACTTTGAATTGTGACCGGAAATTGATCGGCAGCCAATGCAGACTGCGGAGTGATGGTGAAACATGGGCGTACCTAGGTAAGCCCATGACTGCTCTCGCAGCTGCATTCTGCACGATCTGAAGTTTCCGAACACTTTTCAAAGGTAGCCCCATGTAGAGAGCATTACAGTAGTCGAACCTCGAGGTGATGAGGGCATGAGTGACTGTGAGCAATGAGTCCCGGTCCAGATAGGGCCGCAACTGGTGCACCAGGCGAACCTGGGCAAACGCCCCCCTCGCCACAGCTGAGAGATGGTTTTCTAATGTGAGCTGTGGATCGAGGAGGACGCCCAAGTTGCGGACCCTCTCTGAGGGGGTCAATAATTCCCCCCCCCCAGGGTAATGGACGGACAGATGGAATTGTCCTTGGGAGGCAAAACCCACAGCCACTCCGTCTTATCCGGGTTGAGTTTGAGTCTGTTGACACCCATCCAGGCCCCAACAGCCTCCAGGCACCGGCACATCACTTCCACTGCTTCGTTGACTGGGCATGGGGTGGAGATGTAAAGCTGGGTATCATCGGCATATTGATGATACCTCACCCCATGTCCTTGGATGATCTCACCCAGCGGTTTCATGTAGATGTTAAATAGCAAGGGGGAGAGGACCGACCCCTGAGGCACCCCACAAGGGAGAGACCTCGGAGCCGACCTCTGACCCCCCACTAACACCGACTGCGACCGGCCAGAGAGGTAGGAGGAGAACCACTGAAGAACAGTGCCTCCCACCCCCAGCCCCTTCCAACCGGCGCAGAAGGATACCATGGTCGATGGTATCGAAAGCCGCTGAGAGATCGAGGAGCACCAGGACAGAGGATAAACCCCTGTCCCGGGCCCGCCAGAGATCATCCATCAACGCGACCAAAGCGATTTCCGTGCTGTAACCGGGCCTGAAACCCGACTGCTGGAGACCTAGATAAGATGGGGAGATTCCCCCTAAAATGCATCCTTTGGGGAGCTCCTTCTGGGCTCCCTTCTGTCCTTTTGTCCCAGCCCTCTTGGGGAGCATCAGAGATCTCAGCCTCTTGCTGGGACTCCAGTCTCGGTTCAGCTGAGTCTGAGATTCAGGCAGTCTGAGGTTCTTCTGAGTTGGGAAGAGGCATCCTGGTTCCTCTGTCCCCCTCAAAGGCTTTGATCAAAGAGCAGCAGAGAAGAATTTCCATGGGAACCTCCCTTCCCTCCCAGCTGCTTCCCCCAATTCCCCTCCACCCATCTCGGAGGCAGTAGGTCTCTCTTGGGGCAAATCAGGAGATACATCTGTATTTTGAAGATATTTCTGTCTTTATTGATGGGACAAACAGCCTGTGAAATATCTCCTGGGGTTCTTCCTCTTACTGAGGGTAGATTTCTTTGAGCTTTCATTGATTTTTCTCCTTGCAGACAGACATCAGGAAGACTACAATGCAGCCCCAAGTGAGTGATTTGTCCTCCTTCCATGTAATCTCCAACTTAGAACAGGCCTCATAGGCCCCTTCACTTGAGGATTGTGTGTGTGTGTGTGTTTAAGCACAAAAGCAACTCATGAAGCTTCATAGTTGTGCTATTTCCTCCTAAGAACTAAGCTGGGGAAGGAGGCCCCCTTTCCATAAGAGCCAGGCTGATATTGGGAGTGAAGATCTAGGACAAGAAACCCCCCAGAGGATGAGAAGATCCACCTGGGTGAAAGGTTTGCTCTGAGTGAGAAGCTGCTCTGGTCTCCAAGTAGGAGGAACTTGCAGAATCCACTTTCCTTGCACTGGTTTGTTCCTGCGGAGGAGAAGGGGAACTCTCCCTGTTGGATTTCCAGGCACTTTCATCCAGGCAGGGAAGGCAGCCCACAGTCTGCATGGTGGAGCCTGGGCCCCTTTGAGGGAAAGAGCCCTTCATTCCTTGGTGGGAAATAGGAAAACCACTGGCAATGCCGTGATCCCCAATGGTTAGAGACTCTTCAGGTGGCATAGCTGAGACATGGCTGATTCTGGAAGTGGGGAGCGTCTCCTTTCAGAGATGCGTCCAGCTGGGTTGAGGGTTTGGCACCAGCCGGTCTCCAGGGCGCAGGGCAGGTGGGATGGCAGTGGTCCTCTGAGAGTCTCTTTTGGCCTTTAAGGGCCTTGGTCCCCAGGTTTCTGGTTGTGATTCCATTTCTGAATCTAAGCTCAAGAGATAAGTTGGGCTTCTTAATACTGTACTAGCCTCCTTGATGCATGGCCACCTCCCTGCCTGAGTGCTAGAGACCATCTCAGCGTTGGCATGGAGTTGCCCCAGGATTCTGGTCCTGGGAGTCTTCAATCTGCCATCCCTGGATTTGGTCTCGGAAGTGGCCCAGAAGTTCATGTTCACCATGGTGGACATGGGCCTTTTCCAGATCATCTTGGGCCCAACTCGGGACAGTGGTCGCACACCAGATATGATCTTATTTTCAGAGCAATGGCAATGTGATCTGGTGGGGCAATCTAGGCCGTAATGTAATGTTTAAAATATTTTATATGACATTTGTTGAATTTTATTGCAAGCTTCCTGGAGTCACCTTGGAGAGATGGATGTCATAGAAGTTAAATCATGAAATAAATGAACAGCCTGGTCTCCTCTGAGAGATTCATGAGGCTGCAGAGGTTTAATGGTGAAGAGAGAGAAGAGGATCAGGACAAAGGATTCCTGTTCCTGTGTCCATTCCCTTTCTGTCCTCTCACTCTGTGTCTCTCTCTCCAATGCAGGGAGGAACCAGGCCATTTAGCAGCCCCCTCGCAGGTGAGTGACCCCAATGGGGGCAGTATGGAGTTGGGGAAGGAATGGAGATTGAGGACTTTGAGGTCCCAGGAACAACCAAGGGTGAAGATACTTTGGGAAACCCCTGTTCTCTCCTAATCTACTCAGACGTTAGAAAGTGAGGAATTTGAGGGAGAGTCAGAGGGCACTGGGGAGAGGCTGCCTGCCCCCAAATTCTTATTCTGCAAGGCCAGACTGGGGCCCCTCTCAGGCTCAGACTGTCTGGGATCAGGAGTCTCAGAGACCTGCAAAGAGGAGATTTGAGTGTCCTCAGGGCGTTGGGAGAAATATCCATCTGGTTCGGTTCACAAATGACAGAGAGGAAGAGAGACAAACAAACAAACAAACAAAACCCCCAACATTCCTATTTATATATATTTCCCTTTTCTTTTAAATACCTTTATTTAGCCTAGTTGGTTTTCCAGCTTCGTTCTTCAGCACAGTCCACTCTTCATGCACTCTTCATGCCCACCTGGACAGGCAGTCTCCTTCCGTCCCAGGCATCCAGCAAGTCTTCCACAGAGCAGCCCATCCTGACCCTCCAGCTACAGCATCCCAGGTTTCCCCATTTCCCATGCAGAAATTCAATTCGGCTCTGCTGGATCCTGGTGTAAAACGAGTCTCCTAGCAAGACTCCCACCCCACCTGGCTGTTTTCAGACCAGAAAGGGTTTAGGGGGACTCCACTGCTCCCCTCAGTGAGTAAGGGCACCTCCTTCCACTGGCTTTACTCCTGCCTGGCAGTTTTCAGATGCTGGGAGGACCTCTGCTTGCTTCCAGAGTTATGGGCCAGGGGTGAAATTCAGCAACTTCTGACAGGTTCTGGAGAACCAGTAGCAGAAATTTTGAGTAGTCCAGTGTTCCCTCAATTTTCACAGGTTCAAACTTCGCAAAAAGTCTATACCACGGTTTTTCAAAAATATTAATTAAAAAAATACTTCGTGGTTTTTTTCCTTTATACCACTTTTTTTTCCGCCCCATGACATCATGTCATCCCCAAACTTTCATCCACCTTTAATAAATATCTTTGTAAAATAAAATTTAATAAATAAACCTGGTGAGTAATAATCTAAATGGTTGCTAAAGGAATGGGAAATTGTAATTTAGGGGTTTAAAGTGTTAAGGGAAGGCTTGTGCTACTGTTCATAGCCAAAATAGTGTATCTACTTCCGCATCTTTACTTCACGGAAATTTAACTTTTGCGGGCAGTCTCGGAACGCATCCCCCACGAAAATTGACGGGACACTGTATAGAGAACAGGCAAATACCATCCCTGGCTGGTCTCATAGTCAGGTGAGAATCGAGATTTTGCAGTATCCTTCCCATTCTACGCCCACCAAGCCACGGCCACAGAAGGTCCTGAGTTCTGGCCTGACCTCCTAGAGTGGCCCAAACTGCTTTGTAAGGCTCGTAGTAGCATTTTTAATATAGCTTCTAGACTTGTGTTGCAATTTCTGATCAGTAATGGGCTTCTGCTGATTGACAGGTTTTAGAGAAGGTTCATAGTGAATTGGGGTGAGGAACAGGATAAAGAGTAGCTGGTTTTACTTTAAGGGAGAGTGATGAGATGTTAACCTTCATCAGAGTTGCTTGGATTGAAAGGGGGGGGGTTGTCCTTTATTTTTGTGTGTGTAAGTGCCATTTATGTATTTTCAGAGTTTAGAAAAATGGAAGAGGAACCTTCCTCCATCATCAAGTGCTGAACAGAGATCGTTTTTTCCTGCTGCCGACAAACAGCTGATTTTGCCACCAAAGCTGGTTATTTGGTGGTTTTGCTCCTTGTTTTTTAAAGGGGAGACTAGAAATGACCCAAGATGATCTTCGGACAATCAAGCACAGACAGAGAAGAGAGGAGGCTGGATGCTGCAATTTTTATTAAGGAGTGATCAGAAGGTCTAATGTCTCACCATCTTTTGCCTTCAGCTGCTCAGCTTTCTTAAGCACATCTGGGTTTTAACTGCACTTCTTGAACCTTTTCAATCACCTGATTCATAATTATTTGACTTTTGACCTATTTTACAATGCCTTTATTTGACTTTTTGAACATTTTTTTTGCTCATTAAATTCAAAATTATTCTTTTTAACTGTAAGGAATTTGTGGTGGATGTTACGTTTACCTATATACGGTATTATATTATAATCTGGCTCTTTCTAACTTTTTTTTTAAGACCCTCAATATTTCTCCCTTAATTTTTTTATGGGAAATTTCCACCACCACCCCCTTATTTAATTCTACCACAAGAGTAAAAAGAAAATTTCCCTGTGGAAGCTGTTGCTTATCTGCTTCTCTTACCTTTGAAGAGAAAACTAAGAGTGTTTTTCATGTCTTTGAAAGAACATAAATTATTTTGGGAGATCATTGAAAGAAGAATGCCCAATGTCTGGATTGCGAAAAACAAAATAAAATAAAATAAAAATGTGAATAACGATAAAATTATTTAAAATATTAAATTTAGAGAGAAAAATCAAATTGTTATTAAGAGGAAATATTACTACCATAAGGCACTATTATACTATTGAGAAAATTAAACATAAAAATGAATATATTAACAGAAAAATTAACAAGGTGTATGTATGTGTAATAACCAATAAAGGGAAATATTATTATAAATGAATGAGCTGCAAACCAATTATACTGCCATTTAGCAGGTGTAAATACTAAGCTATGATATCAAATAATCCATGTATAAAGCATGATGCTTTATTTTTGTTGTATGTTATATGTATATACCAAATGTTGTATTGTTTTGTTTTTTCTTAGTTTTCTTTCTTTTTTAAAGTAAATATTTAATAAAGTATTTTTTTTTAAAAAGAAAGAAGAATGCCCACTTATGGGGGAAAAAAGGATAGAAAACACACACAATTTCAATCACATGCTAAAGAGCAACAATATTATACATATGAAGAAAAATAAGGAGTAAACATTATGTACAGATACCCAGGTGGCTTTCAACAATTGAGACGCTGACATCCCAACACAGTAGATATAACAAAAAAAGATAACATATGATGATTTGTTAGACTCAACTGGACGCTTAAAGATCAGTCAAAAATTAGAAGAGGAAGGGAAAAGTATGAATTGGATAACATATTATAAAATACAAAGTAGATATAAAGCAGGCCTGGTAAAATTTGGTATAGCTAAGAAATATAATTTAATAGATAAAATATTGATTGGACCAGATATTACATTTATAACAAAAATGTATAATTATCTTTTATATTCTGATAACATTGAGGAAACAGTGAAAGAGAATATGTTAGCCTGGATGAAAAAATTTGGCTGCATGATCCAATTAGAAGATTGGGAAAAATATGAAAGGAACATTATAAATTCACTTTATTAGTGCCGTATAAAGAAAATGTTCTACCAGTGGCATTAGGCCCCGGCATGATTAGCCAAAATCTATCCAAATGTAAATCTATCCAAATGTAAATCCAAAGTGTAAAACAGATCATGGAACATCTTGCCACTTATGGTGGCCAGATTAGCACTTGCACAAACATGGAAGGATGAAACGCCCCCCTCCCCCCCTTACAGAGATAATAGTAATAAAGAAAATGTTGGACTGTGCAGAAATGAGCAGGCTTACTATAGAATTGTAGAATTATCAAAGGAAAAAATTCTATACGTGTGGGAAAAATTGCATATATGGCTTGAAAAAAATTATATACAGTATATATAAATGACCAGTATTTAATAATCAGTACTTGTAAATACTAATACAAAATAAATAACTAATATAAAAGGTAAATATTAAATGGAAAAGATTATTGATAAGATAGTTTGTAGTGAAATTGATACGCTGATGCTACAGAAATGTAAATGAAGTTATTTGAATGATTTGTTAATGTCTTATATGTTTGTATGGTTTTTAAAAATCTAATAAAATTAGTTTTTTTTTAAAAAGAAAGAAGAATGCTCTCCAATGTACGGTTTTATGTGACAATAAAAAGAAAAAAATTGATAGGTGAAGAAAGGGTTTGCAAAATCAATGTGGTATCCAAAAGCAGGAAATAAGTTGTACCTGATTTCCAGTGTGAGGAATTGGAATTCCATCTGTCACTCTCAGATGTGGACAAGTATTTGGTTTTTCAGAAAAAATTGACAAGAACTCTGAGATTATTCAACATGAATAAGATATTTAGAACAGAGACTTCTGAACTTTGGAAATGAGATATAATTGTTGATAAAGTTCTTAATTGAAAACCTAAGGGAAGGTTTTACTATTTAAAATTAGACACAGATTATTTGACCTGCATTCAGATATAATGATGAAAGTGATTGTGGCCAATAAGAAATTGTGTAGACTTTCTATGAATAAATTATAATAACAGACTATTAGCAGAGTGCTTTAAATTTTAACTTTGCTCTTTTTCAATCTATTAACTATTTTTTCTTTCACATATGTAATCAATGCTAGGTCAGGTTGCAAATAGATGTACAAGATTATAAATTCTGGGCCTCTTTTGCAAAGGAGGAAGCTATTATTGTTGCAATAGATTACTCAGGGTTCAACTGGGAGGCATAATATGTCATTTTCTCTCTTTAAAATTGCTTTTTCAATTTTTTTGTTTAGTTTTGTTCTGTCTCTGTTTAATCTTTTTATTTTTTATTTGGGATTTTAATCTTTGAAATAAATTTAAAAGGTTAATTCTAAGAAAAAATGGACCAGGAGATCCAGAGTTGGGCCTGGCTGCTTCCCCAATAACCATTTCACACACACTGTAAGAAGACCAAAATTGTTTGCTGAAAATAAATGGTGGTTTTTTTTCATTTCTACTCACCTGAGTTGCTGCTTCTACTCACCTGAGCTGCTGAGTCTTATTGGAAGTTGGGAATAACAAGGATTTCCCCCTCTGTTGCTCAGAGACTTTTATTTCACTCTGAGGGGGGAGAAGAGTTGGAACCAAGGCAACAACTGGGTGGGGGAGGGGAACTCCTCTCTGCTCCTTTGGGGAGGAGGCGGCCATTTTGTTTCTGTGCCTGTTTCTCCAGCATCACCAGCTGATCATCTGTAAAATGGCTGCTTTTGGTCTTGGTTTATTGATGGCAGGGACAGAGGCTGCTTTTCCCTCCAATCCTCCGGGTCTCTGAGCCTCATCCAGGGGCCCTTCGGGAGGCAGGAGTTCAAGGCCCGGCCAGAGCCGTCCTGGTCCCCTTGCAGAAGGGCAGCTTCTCCTGCTTCTGAGAGATCCTCTCTGGGCTCCTCAGCTGCCCCATCTGATGCAGTGGCCCAAGAGTGGGGAGACCCCTGATTGATGGGAAAGATGTCCCCCATATTACAGATAGTCCTCAACTTACGACCACAATTTTAGGTTGCTAAATGAAAAATGTGTTAAGTGAGTTTTGCCCCATTTTACGAGCATTCATGCCACAGTTGTTAAGTGGTTCACTGCAGTTGTTAAATCAGTAACACAGTTGTGAAGTGAATCTGGTTTTCCCCTTGACTTTGCTGGTCAGAAGGTTGCAAAAGAGGCCCCTTGACCGCTGGACTCTGCAAAGGTCATAAGTATGAGTCAGTTGCCAAGCACCCAAATGTAAATCACCTGAGCATGAGGAAGCTGAAAGGGTCATAATTGTGAAAAATTGTCATGTGTCTTTTTTTTCAGTGCTGTTGTAGCTTTTCATGGTCACTAAATGAACTGTTGTAAATCGAGGACTACCTGAAAAGTGAACGCTTTCTGTTCAAGGATGGGTGAAAAGGGGGTGGGAGGGTCTTTTACCCCAATTCCTTTTGGGCTTCCCAGATGCCCTCAAGAGTTCCCATCTTTCACAGCATAAAAAGTAGGAAATTTAAAGTGGACGCCTCCAACCTGCAACACGAGAACCACATTCAGCTTTGGCCAGCTAATAATGCAGTCCCACAAAACTTTTAATCTTATAATAAATAATATAAAAAATAAAATTGTACATTAACTATACAGTATATGATTCATAGGCAGCCCAAGACGATTCCTTTTCATTCAATGCTGCCCAAGGAAGCCAAAAGGTTGGAGAGGCTTTAAAGCATTTGCTGAGAATTCAATCTGTATTTGAGCCCCTTCTTCTGAATCAAACAATGAGAAATGTTCTATTTCTTAGATACCCCTCTGACTGGCCACAAGAGCTTTTGAGCCTTTTCATCCCGAGGGTGGTCACTCGGAGCTGCAACAGAATCATAGGGCTGGGAGGACCTCAGAGGTCTTCTAGTCCAACTTCCAGGTTAAGTTGGGAGAGCTTATATCCCATCCTGTTTTGTTTTTTAAATCCTCCAGTGATGGAGCAGCCACAACTCCAGGAGAATAATTGTTCTATTGCTTAATTTTATTTATTTATTTGTCAATCAACTACAGTATAGAATAGTAGTTTATATAAACATAACATAGAAAGTAATGATAAAGTCTGCAGAGAGGGGCGACATACAAATCTAATAAATTCTTATTCTTATTATTATAAAAAGAGACAATAGGACAGTAGGACAGGGGCAGTAGGCACAATGGTGTGGTTATGCACGCTTCTTACAGACGTCTTAGAAAAGGGGAGAGGTCAACTGTACACAGTGATGGGCTCCTACAGGTACAGTCAGGTATGCAGAACTGGTAGAAAAATTTTGAATTTTTTTCTTTTTTTCCCCTCTGGCTTCTGTGTGTTTTTCCTCTTGCAGTAAATGAGGTTGAATGTGCATAATTTTAGAAGAGCTGTGTGTGCGTTTGTGTGTGTACATACACACACAGTTTATATAATAGATAATGTATATTTTTGTGTGCCTGTGTATAATTTGCATGGAAACATATGGCATATATACATAGAAATTAATTGTATATTTTGGATGTTCAGTAATAGTAAAAATATAGGGAAATTGTATCTCTTTGAGGTGAGGAGAAGCCAGGCAGGCATCCTAACCCAAACTCCTGATGTGAGTGAGGTCAGGTTGGCCACCTTTAAGCCAGTCAAGTGACCTTTAAGCCACCACCCCTGTCACATGACCGTCAAGCCACTCCCACCTGGTTACATGGCTGGCAAGCCCCACCCACAAAATAAACCATGCCCAGTGTGGTAGTAAAAAATTTTGTAGCCCTTCCTGTACACAATCTAAGTAGACACAACAGTTTATACTCAATTTACGACTACAAATAAAAGAACCCTTTTCTAACAGTGACCATAGCATGATTGCTAAATTGTCGTCCTTACTTCTACCTCGAGTCTTTCTTTACCAAGCTTCCTCTTTTCCTGTCCTCTGAGGCTTGGGATAAGAAGTCAATCTCCGCCCCCCACAAAACTCCTCAAGTATCGGAAAACAGTTTTCATATGCCCCCCACCAATCCTTCTCTGCCAGAGGCTGGAAATGCCCCCTCCCTCAGTCTCTTCGCCATTATAGGATTTGGCCTCCAGAACAGATGCTTTCTCCTCTTTCTTGCTCTTCTCTGCAGACTTTCTAGGGTCTCAGCCTCTTTTTCGTATCGTGGTCACCAGAGTTGCACCCAGCATTCCAAGTGTGGCTTCACCAAATGCAACAGAAACCGACATTATGGCTTCTCGTGATCTGGATGTTCTCCCTCGCTTGATGCAGCCCAAGACTGCCTGGGCTTTTGGGGCAGCTCCCCCTGATGGGAGGGGCTGTGCGGGGATGGGAGGGGCTGTGCGGGGTCTCCCCTCCCCCGGCTCAGATCCCCCTCCCGCTTTTTCCCCGCCCCGCAGCCCCTCCCCTTCCCCAAGAGGCAGACTTCCAGGAAGGGGATTTCCCGACGGAACTTCCGTTTTTCTCTCCCCGCCCTCCTCACCGTTTGCGCCTGGAGATTTGCCTAGCAACAATGACGAACAAGGGGTGGCTTTTTTTCTATTGGTTACGTTCGCCCAATCGCCAGCGGGCTCCGGATTGTTGCGCTGTTGACCCCCTTGGAGCCCCCTTTGGGATCCTGGAGACTTGAGGAGAGCGGGGCGCAGGTTGAGGATCGAGGCCAGGATGGCTCTGCGCTCGGCGCCCTTGTTGCTCCTGGTGTTGGTGGCGGTCGCCCTCCGAGAGAACTGCTTCGGTGAGTCCCTTTGGGGGGGGGGTGTCGCCTTTTTTATCTGCCAGGGAATCTCTCTCTCCTCCCCCCCCCCAAAGTATCTTCCCAAAAGGAGAATCCTGCTTCGGTCCTCTTTCTAGTCCGCTCCTTCTCGCCCTCTGGGATTAGGCCCCAAAGTTCCCTCCCTCCAGGAAAGCCCCTCTGGGAACAGGACGTGAATGGACCCTCCAGATGTCAATCAAGTCTACCTGGGCGTCACCAAGCGCAGTTCTTTCCCTCCCCCAAAGTGGAGATTGTTGGAAAGCGGCGTTTGCAGGCGAGTTGACAAACTTCCTGGCTGCCTTCGCCCGACCCCTCCGCCTGGACCCTCTTTCCTGCCTTGGCGGTGATCTGTGGCCCTTTCTGGCTTCTGGTGCTGGGAGGACCCGGCTTGTTTCTGGTTCCCTGCATTGGCAGAGGCGGAGGCTGGTGCAAAGGAGCGATGGGGAGAAGGCTGCCTGTGAACGCAGCAGGATAAGAGCCTCTCTTCCTTTTCGCTTTCTCCTGGATCCTCACCCTCCCACCGCATCCTAAATCCCAAGATCCCCCAAATTTTCTTTTCTGGGACAGGCAGGGATTTGCCTCCTCAGGTGTTTCTTCCTCAATTCCAGATTTTATTTAATATTTTTAAAATTTAAAATATTTAAAATTTAATTTTATTATGTTATCCCTGACGCCTCTTGGGATCAAAAACGGGCCATGGAGGGGTCACCACAATCCCCACTCCTGCCAGTGCACATGCAACAGCCCCCGCCTCTCTCACGTGGGTGCATGATCCTGCTACTGCCCACCCACATGTGCACGCTTTTCCCACATGCGTGACAGGGACCCGAAAATCGGCTGGTTGTCGGGAGGCATTCCTGCATGCACGGTGGATCTGAGCTGTGCTATGGTTCGCATGACTGCAAAGAATGCTCCACGTGCGACCTGTGGCACGCCATCCATAGGTTCGTCATCACGCACCTATAAAAAGACTTGACCTCACCATCACTTTATTCAAATTATTCAATTTGAATAAACAATAAAATTGTTATTTAATTTGAATAACAATTTAAATTATTCAAGACACAACAACACAGGTCCCTAGACAGTGAGGGGCTAGCAAAATTTTCACTACCACACTGTGGGCGTGGCTTATGCCTTTTGTTTCAATATCTTTCAGTGCAAATTGGGTGTTCTGGGGTGGAGCTCCATTTTCGCTTCTCTACTGCGTTCCGCCCTGTTCTGATTATCTACTATATAAAGTGTATGTAGACACACACACACACACGAACAGCTCTTCTAAAATTATACACATTCAACCTCATTTACTGCAATAGGAAGAACATACTTTACATGTTTTTCGTAAACTACTCAAGACCCACCTATGTTATGTTTGATATGTATGTGTTGTTTGGTTTTTAAATATGATAGGGTTTTATATGCTGCTTTTTTAATATTAGATTTGTTTCGCTATAATATTGTTTTTTACTATTGTTGTGAGCTGCCCCGAGTCTTTGGAGAGGGGCGGCATACAAATCTAATAAATTATTATTATTATTATTATTATTATTATTATTATTATTATTATACCCAGAGCCCAGAAGAGAAAAAAAGAAAGAAATATCAAAATTTTGCTACTGGTACTGCGTACCTGACCGTACCTGTAGGAGCTCACCACTGTCCCTAGACAATACACATTGTTTCTTGGAAACAATAAAGCAGAAAACTACAAGGAAGTGGTTGAAGAACTCATCCGGGCCTACAAAATTCTTGGTTCTAACATGTCCTTAAAAATTCATTTTCTACACTCTCATCTGAATTTCTTTCCATTCATTTGTGGAGCAGTGAGTGACAAGCATGGGGAGTGCTTCCATCAAGACGGTGCAGCTATGGGGAAAAGGTATCAAAGTAAATGGAGCCCATCAATGCTTGCAGATTAATGTTGGACAATTGTAGGAGACAATCTTTTCCTTGAATGCAAAAGAACAGTCAAGAGAAGCAAAAGGGACACAAACTGAAGTCAAGATTAATGAGAAATTTAAACTTTTGAACATTTTAAATAATACGTATATATATATATATAAACCCATATATTTTTATTAAAATTAAGTGAATCATATTCGCAACAGTGAATACGTGAAATAATCTATTGTATATGTTTATCAAGAAAAACTAAAGTAGTAAACAATTTTAGTTTTAGTTACAATAGATTATTTCACGTATTCACTGTTGTGAATATAATTCGCATAATTTTAATAAAAATATACGGGTTTATATATATATATACGTATTATGTTTTGGTGCATTATTTGTCCATTTACCTGTAGCTGGAAAATGTAAAATGTCCGTTGCATGAAAACTATAACCAACTAACGAATTTCATTATTATATTTGAATTCAGCATGTGAAATTCATTGAGAAATGGCACGTTTCATTTCTAAAACTAAAAAAATATATGAAAATTTGTAGAACGGTGAATCGGAAGAGGAGGTTTCATTCTATGAAGGGATTCAAAGGTCAAAAACATCACCTTGAACTGGACCCAGAAGCAAACTGGCCATCAAGGCATCTTGTGGAGGTGTCAGGAGTGCCGTTCTTGGGGTGCACATAACTGCCCAGAACATCCCATTTTGTCATATCTGAAACCTTCCGGACGCTCTTCTAGGGCAGCCCCGTTAGAGCAGGGCGCCTGGGATGGCTGTATACATCTGACTAGTGTATCAATAAACTCTGGGCAAGGGGGCTACGTATCTGGGTGGACCAGGAGCCTCCCAAGATGAGGCACTTGGGGGAGGGGCTGGAGAAAGAGGCCCCATAAAGCTTGGTCAGGGCAGCTCTCTCTCCTTCCTCTGATGTTCATAGAAACATAGAAGATTGACGGCAGAAAAAGACGTCACGGTCCATCTAGTCTGCCCATATACTACTCCTTGTATTTTATCTTAGGATGGATATATGTTTATCCCAGGCATGTTTAAATTCAGTTACTGTGGATTTACCGACTATGTCTGCTGGAAGTTTGTTCCAAGGATCTACTACTCTTTCAGTAAAATAATATTTTCTCACATGACGAGACGTGATCCCCGCTGGACGGGGGTCTCGACAACCCTGTGATGGTTCACTTTACGAGGCCCGATCCTGAAACCATTACTAGTGCTTATCAATGAAACACGGAGTCAATGGTCTGGGTAAAGTGACAAAGCTTTATTGTTATAAGTATGCTTCTTTTATACCCTTCATATGCAAATGAAGGGGTTTCAACTAGTAATTTTCTATTGGCTAAATACAAGTCTAATTTTTCCTAATATACGTTTCTTATAGGCTACAAATATAAGGTTTTTCAAATCTATAGGCTAATAATAAAACTTTTGAATACGCAAGTTTTCATAGGCTATATCTATATGCAAAAATAAGGCTTCTGAGTACCAAACTGTTCATAGGCTATTTCTATTAAGCTTCTAATTGGTTATAAAAGGTATCATCTACAGCTTATGATAGGCTACTAATTTCTCACTTTATGCACCTATCGGTAGCTGAGTTGCCAGCCAATCACACCGTTAGTGTCTTATCTCGTGCCAGGAGCGCTGTTGAGGGATGTTTCTTACTCTGTCCAAAGTTCATGGCTATTCTATGAGTCACTGTCTCTGGGCAAATTTTCACCATGCTATTTCAGATAACTGTTTCTGTGTATATCCTAGAGCATAGCTAATATTTGGCTTACACAATCCCTACATCTCCCCCTTTCTTTTTAAGTATAGAGGGGACTGGTAACGTGGGCAGTGACTTTGGCAGGTGGTTCATCATAGGACATCCCGGGATGAAAAGGTCTTCTTCTGGACACTTAACAACACTCATGATGGAATGTTTTTGAACAACAGACTCAGCTACCGACTGCATAATAGTTTTCAATATAGGTATTAAACAGGGTAACATAATAATAGCAAGTAAAATCATTCCTGCAAAAAATATAGCTTGCTTCCAGTTACGGAGTATTCCACCTAAAAATCCTCCATCATCCAAGATTCCTGTCCATTTCTGAGGAGGTACGTGGATGATCCTTCGCATTTCTGCCGTTAAATCAGCGACAACCTTGCCTACGGGATTTATCTGTAGACAGCAATTGCTTAGGTTAAATTTCCCACAAACACCTCCCTCTGCGGCTAAAAGATAATCTAAAGCCAATCTATTCTGGTAAACAGCTGTCCTGAGTTTGTCTTGTTCCGTTGCAATTTTATTTAACGCAAAGTCAATATTCCTTCCTGCTATTTCTAAAATAGCTTGCAAACGTATAATTCTGTTAAGCATATATATTGGGGTTCTATATCCCCAAGACCCATCCTCTGCCCATGTAGCAGGATCATAATAAGCAATGATTCTCTCAGGTGTCCAAATTTCATCAGTTTTTCCCATTACCTGCAGACCTCCTATTCCTGTGTTTAAGTCTCTTTTATTTTTATTGTGTTTCCATGCATCATAAACTGGGGCTCCCAGATTTTGGGCGTTATTTAAAGGAATGAGGAAAAAGGAAGGTCTTATCCATGCCAAAATACACGACCCCGACCAATCGCTATCTAGTTGGGAATAAGCTCTGTTCCCACATACCCAATACATACCCCTTGGGGTAGTCCATGGTTTACCTGATGTTACATTGGCTATGTTGTTAAAATTGTGTTTTTCTGGTTTTGACAAGTTTGAAGGAGAAGTCCAATTATCATTTTCCCAATATCCTAAACACATTAAATCTCCCACATAATTTCCATTGGTTAAATTTCTCTTGTAACATTCTACCCCTACTATGTTAGTGGTAAGAGCCCATGTCACAATTTGTTCATCTGTTAACAATTGACCTTTAGTAATATTTCCCGATTCTTTCATGCTGTTAAACACATGGCCGTGGGCTTCTGTAGCTTCCCATGGCCATTGATTACCCATATTTGTTCCCCCACACACAAAACAATTTTTTATCCCTAGAGTGGTGGCTACATCACTTGCAAATTCTACGAACAAATTTCTGGCTTTATCGGTAACTATTTGTTGCTTTCCTGCTTTTTGCAGCGTCTGATATACTGACCATTTTATTTCAGAATTATTTCGTAAAATCGTTTGTTTAATGGTGATATATGTTAGGGGGTCTGAGCCTGCTCCATCTGTGCCCAAACCATAGGTGCGGGTGAGTGAGTTCTTACTAGAAACTTTCCGTTGGATGTTGACCCAGTTAGAAGCGGAAAGCCGTGTGAATTCTGAAATGTCTGGGCAATCCTTACCAGAGTAGCCTCCTCCCGTGTGATGGCATATACATCCCCAGCCTTGACAGTGCCGTCCATGACATGGGCTAGGTGCGAGGGAGAAAAAATCATCCCGACGGTCTCCTGATGAGACCACTCGCTTTTTTCGCATGATGTTGGCTGCTTGTTGGCCGGTATCTGCCTTACACAAATATTTATGATTAAATTGATATGAGGATTTCCAGCTGTCCGATCCGCATTTAATAGTTCCGGGAGATACGGATCTGGACATGGCATTACATGCATCAATGATGAGGGAAACGATAGTGGGTTTTATAAAAATGATACTTGTTGAATTAAGAAACGACAGCCATGTAAAATGTGAATTACGTACACCTACATCCCCTGCGTAAATAGTGATATTAATGGCTACTGGTGCAGACGGTTTAGAGCACCATAGCTTGTCCATTGTATGATATATATCGTATTGAATTCCCTCATGAATACACACACCGTCTTTTTTACCTCCTACTGGGGGGATGTTGGTATGTAATAAAGTGTATTGAATGCGTGTTCCCAATACGGTCTTTACAATGCATTGAGCACAAGTCTGTTCTATAGCGTCATTGGCTCTTTTCTTGCGAGTAAATTGCTGTTGTCTAAAAGCCTTTAACCAAGGATCATTAATAGGGAAGTTAAAACTATATTGGGAATGCACCTGAGCCAGGATATAATAAGTTTGCCATTTTTGGGATTGAATACAAACATAAGTTCCCGTGGTTTCATTGCTAATTATAAATTGTATAACATTGAGACATCCTTCGTTTTTGCCAAATTGGGTACCTTTTAAAAATTGTACGGGTTGACTGCTGTTAATAGGATAAAACATCCAGTTAACGTGACAGGGGAGCGAAGTCTGGTAAGGGATTTCAGTTGCTTCCCATAGACCACATCTAATAGTAGTATATTGCCCTTCTTCTTTAAATTGTTTGGGGGGGCCGATCCATTGAAGAAAAGGCGTATCAGATTTCCCATCTAATGACACCGATCTAGTGTGTCGTGAATTGGTAGGGGCATATATCATAGCCAGGTGCATTCCCCCTCCTACAACCAACAAACATATAATGAAAGGCAAAAGGTGATATATGAAGTGTTTAAGGGACATCAGGTGCATCCAAAGATCCCAAAAGGTGAGGCGATGTCCTGGTGCAGGTCCCCTGAATATTGGACACCGAGGAGGAGAAGTGGGACGGGGTTCGCAAATGTGGCAGCCCATAGGGCAAACGTTTGTATGAGTCGAAAAAATCTTCATTCTGTGTGGTAAGGATTATTAAAGGGGTGAAACAAAGAGTACAATACCGTGGGTGTGAGAGTCAAAGTTGTATAGCGTTCGTGTGGTGTCAGAGAAATATATTCTTCCAAGAATTGATCAATCACGACGACGTCACAAGGCACTGGACAATTAGTACATAAAACACAAGCCGGACAGTGTGAACAGCAGCAAGCTGCGCATGGGCAAAAACAGAACCAACACATCTACCGGAACAAAAAATGAATATCCTCTTCGGGAGGTGTGGCAGGTGTCTTCTTGGTCACCTGATATGGGCGAACACAGCGGCCCGGCACCCACAGAACTCGATCAGTGTCCTGGAGTTGTACAGCAGCGTAGCCGCGTCCCCACGTAATTAGCTGGGCAGGTCCTTTCCACTCCGGGTCGGGGAGTTCTCTGTAATAAACAGGGGGGCGGGGAGAAACTACACTAGGCTGAAACAGCCGTTGGGCATCTGTTGTTGGGTTATGGGTGCCTGTAAGATTTAAAAAATTTAAAGTATACAGAGCTTTTGCAATTGCATTTTGAACAGCGCGCAGCGATGTTAACATCGGTTCCTTTTGTTTATCCAGCATATTTTTTAATGTTAAATGCGATCTTTCAACCACAGATTGACCCCCTGGATTATGAGGGATGCCAAACTTATGAACAATTCCCCATTTATTGCAAAACTCCGAAAATTGTTTACTAACATATGCTGGACCGTTATCTGTTTTTAATTCAGCGGGTTTCTGTAATACCGAAAAAGAGCGTATACAGTGATTAATAACATGTTTTGCTGTTTCTCCCCGCTGGGGGGGTTACAAAAAGAAAGCTAGAAAAAGTATCTATAGATACATGTAAATATTTCCATGGGGCAAAGGGGGGGTATTGGGTAACATCCATCTGCCAAATTTGTGCAGGACTAAGTCCCCGAGGATTAGGGAGGGCGTGTGCTTGTTTGCTACAAGTGGGACATTGTTGAATAATAGCGGAAGCCTCTGTTTTTGTAATCTTAAACTGTTTACTAAGGCTAGACGCATTCTGGTGAAAAAAGGAATGGCTCTCCCACAGTGTTTCAAGAGAAAAAATTGCTCGGGATGCCTCATCTGCTTTATTATTCCCTTCCGTTAACATTCCTGGAAAGGGTTGATGGCTCCTTATATGAGCAACAAAATAGGGGAAAGCTCTTTTTTCTATTTCATCTTGTAGTGTATTAAACAGAACCGATAAATTTTTGTCCACCGAGGGAGATATATAACTCCCAAAAATATTCTGAATGGTGTGATAGACATACAAAGAGTCAACTATTAAGTTAAAGGGCTCTTCTGGCTTTTTCTGAAATGCTAGTGTCGCTGCAGCTAGCTCAGCTCTTTGAGCAGAAGTCTGAGGGTGAGGGTGATGTACAACCCAGTCATCTTTCTCCTTATATACACATGCTCCCATGGTTTTTGATCCATCTGCAAAAACAGTCAAGGCTCCCTTTATGGGCATGGTTTGCTGCTGGGACTGTATAGTTATAGGTAAAGTAGTGACAAGGGCAAATCGGGGATCAACAGGCAAATGATATTTTACAGGGGAAACAAAATCTGCAAGTGCCAATTGAAGATCATCTGACACTTTAAAATGTTGCTCCCAAACAGGTAAGGGGAATGGGACATATAGGGTGGAGGCGACAGCGTAAGCGTAATTTAAAGATTAGTTGAGAAACTAAAAAAGGGCGAGTAGATATAGTTTTCTTTGGGGTATTTGCTAAATGGATCCATTCAATAATGTACACTTTACTCTCATGACATTGTAATAGACAACCAGTAGGAAGGCGTGAGGTATTAAGTACTGCTGCTGCTATAGGCACCTTATCTATCTTTCTATCCACCCATTTATTAGAAACTGCCTGTTGAATAGTACGAAGACATTGTTCCTGAGCAGGGCCCATGTGAATAATTGTGGAGGGTTGTTTGGAGCCTCCCAATAAAGCAAACAATGGTTGTAATTGTTCTGTTGTTAAGCCCATATAGGGGCGTGCCCAATTTAATATGCCTAAATATTGTTGTAACTGTACTAGGGTGCAATTCTCAAAAAGGTCAATATGTGGCAGCACAGGAACAGATCTATCAAAAAACATTTTGTGTCCGAGATACGAATAGAGGGGTAAGAGCTGAATTTTTTCTTGGGCTATCGTAAAGCCTTGGTTATGAAATAACTGTATTAGTTCTTCAAAAATAGTCTTATAAAATCTAGATTGTTCTACGGCCAAGAGGATGTCATCCATATAGTGATAGAGAATAACAAAGGGATATTTGTTACGAAAGGGTTCTAAAATTTTTGAAATATAATACTGACATATGGTTGGACTATTTAACATCCCTTGGGGTAAAACTTTCCATTGATACCGTTTAGTGGGCTTATCATGGTTTTCTACTGGCACCGTGAATGCAAAAAGTTTTCTGTCTTGTGGATAAAGAGGGATTGAGAAAAAGGCATCTTTTAAGTCTATTACTACTAATTTATATTTTTGGGGGATCACATTGGGGTTCGGTAGCCCACACTGTAATGCTCCCACGGGTTCTAAAACACTATTAATCTTTCTTAAATCTTGTAACATTCTCCATTTCCCTGATTTCTTTTTTATTACAAATACAGGGGTGTTATATAGGCTATTAGAGGGTTCAATTTTGTCTTCTTCTATCAAATTAAAAATTATATCCTGGAGTGCCAAATATTTATCGTATGGGAGGGGCCATTGGTCAATCCAGACCGGAGTGGTATGTTTTAAAGTTAATTTCATTAAGGGGTCCATTGCGCTCAGTCCAGCGTGAGGGTGGTTCGAAATTGGGATAATAAGTCCCTTCCCCACAAATTTACATGCAAGGGTAAAACAACGGGGTGAATACGTGCCGTTTGTGATGAGCCCGGGATAGAAGCGTCCAACCACTGGGCACTGGACTGAGCCAATTGAACTCCTCCTACTCCTTTAACGGCTGGGGACGATTGAAGCGGCCAGTCACGGGGCCATTGCTGAAGGCTTATTACAGATACATCTGCTCCTGTGTCTAGAATTCCTGAAAGGGGTACATTATTAATAACTATGGTCAAATAGGGTTTAGAATTTGATACATTAGTGGTAAACCAGGCACTTACATCTTCCTCAATAAAGTCCTTAAAGGGGGCAATACAACAGTGGCGGTCACCATTGCGTTCATAGGGATCGGATGTCAGGTCTACTGATATTATTATAGCAACATCCTCCCCCTTTTGAATTGTCATGGGGCTATCAGGTATGCAACCTAAAGCTAGGGAAGCTAAGTCTTCTTCTTGCAGAATATAGGGTGAGGCCAAAATGCCTTTGGATAAAAGATTACGATTAGGGTACATAATAAGGGGCTGGCCTGGGGGGAGGTGAAGTTCTTCTATATTTACAGGGAGGAAATACACAAGTCCCGGGGTTAGCATGTCTATAGTCTCTGAAGCCTGCACAATAATAGACTGCACATAAGAAAGTTCTTTTTCATCATAAGAATTTAAAACTGCCATGGGTTGGGGTTTTTCTGGGGGTACAAGCATATTAGATTCATATCTTTGGGGTTTATATGGGGGAATATTAACCAAATTTTCATCCTTAAAGTCCAAAAAATGTTTTACAAATGTTGTGGCTTCCTTTTGTTCGGGGCTGGAGCCATGCCCCGCATCTAGTTTCCCTGAGGCTAAGGAGACCATTTAACTTCTGGGGTGTCTCGGGCGTCCTTGATCCGATAGTGGCTTCTACATTCTCTAGCCCAGTGACCATTTCTTTTGCAAACTGGACAAGGGCTAGTAGGACGCTGCCCACCTCTTGCGGGACCTGCCCCTCCCCCCGGGGCCCTACATTGGCTCTTGTAATGACCATAGCGGCCGCAATTATAGCAGGTGCCCGTTCGTGGGCCCCTTACACGGCTATTCTGATGGTTATCCCCTGATTGTACTATTGCTATAGCTTGTGCCATTTGTTCTGCTTGATATATTACTGAGCCAACTGTAGCAGCAGCCTTCACATAATCAATCAATGTTTTAGAGGGGTCTGTATGCAAAGGACCCAATACACGTTGACAATCCGCATTGGCATTTTCAAAGGCTAGTTTAAGCGTGAGTTGTTTTCTTGCTTCCACATTATTAATTTCCCTGTTGATAGATTGTTGCAATCTCTCAACAAAATCCCCAAAACTTTCCCCATTATTTTGCACAATTTTTAGAAATGAGGAGGAGGTTTGATCTCCAAAGTTGCCTATTTTTGAAAATGCAGTTAAGGCGGCTTGGGCAGTGTAATCTAGGGTGGCTCGAGGAATAGCCATTTGTTGCTGCTGGGTTTGAAAATTCCCCCCACCCCTCACATGGGCCTCGGGAACCCCATGTGTATTAGCCATTTTTGCGGCTTCTTCTTTAAAAACTGCTTTCCACATCATGAATTGGGTCAGATTTAGCAGCGATTTTGCCAGGGTGACCCATTCCACCAGCAAGAGTGAGTAACTTGTTCTTAAATTTCCCAATAAACCACATACATACTGGGACCCCAGCCCATAATTTTGTACAGCATATTTTAGGTCCTTAATTAAAGAGAATGGTAGCGGGGTATATACCGGCGCTGCCCCGGCAAAATCCACGGGAAACGCTGACATGGTTTCTAAATCATCAATTGAAGTTGATGGATCTTTTCTGGCTAGTTCTATTCCCGTCATTAACACTCCCTTCTCTGTTTTAAGTGTGGTTACAGGGTATATGGTTTCTACCACCTCATTAGATCTATTCATCTTTTTAGCTTCTACTTCCTCATATTCAGGAAGTGCGCTAGGTTCCTTAAAGGCTTCTTTATGGCTATCAGTTGTTATAGTCTCCTCATCGTAATGAAGCCTTGGGCTGTTAAAACAACTTTCCATGTTAATAAAATAGGTGGAGGCGCCCTTGGTTCTTTATGTAAATATTCACCTATTTTTGTCCATGCCTCAGTTTGTAATGTTCCTTTATGAGGATAACTTGGACATTCTTGCCAGATATATAATAATAATTTGGCCAATCCCTTCTTTGTGGGATATTGCCCTTTCTTTTTAAAATTAGTTTTATTAGCTTCAACTATCTGTCCTAATTCCTGAGCATGATTCTCCTGTTCGAACGACAGTCTGGCCCCCATACTTACGTATTTATGCACTTGGTAAGAGATGGGAGGTTGAGTGCGCTGAGATGCGTGATCCAAGCGTTGCTCCGTCAGCGATGTCCTTAAGGCCAATCGGTCACCGTCTGGGGTCACCACTTGACGAGACGCAATCCCCGCTGGACGGGGGTCTCGACAACCCTGTGATGGTTCACTTTACGAGGCCTGATCCTGAAACCATTACTAGTGCTTATCAATGAAACACGGAGTCAATGGTCTGGGTAAAGTGACAAAGCTTTATTGTTACAAGTATGCTTCTTTTATACCCTTCATATGCAAATGAAGGGTTTCAACTAGTAATTTTCTATTGGCTAAATACAAGTCTAATTTTTCCTAATATATGTTTCTTATAGGCTACAAATATAAGGTTTTTCAAATCTATAGGCTAATAATAAAACTTTTGAATACGCAAGTTTTCATAGGCTATATCTATATGCAAAAATAAGGCTTCTGAGTACCAAACTGTTCATAGGCTATTTCCATTAAGCTTCTAATTGGTTATAAAAGGTATCATCTACAGCTTATGATAGGCTACTAATTTCTCACTTTATGCACCTATCGGTAGCTGAGTTGCCAGCCAATCACACCGTTAGTGTCTTATCTCGTGCCAGGAGCGCTGTTGAGGGATGTTTCTTACTCTGTCCAAAGTTCATGGCTATTCTATGAGTCACTGTCTCTGGGCAAATTTTCACCATGCTATTTCAGATAACTGTTTCTGTGTATATCCTAGAGCATAGCTAATATTTGGCTTACACAATCCCTACACTCACATTACTACTAATCTTTCCCCCAACTAACCTCAGATTGTGTCCCCTTGTTCTTGTGTTCACTTTCCTATTAAAAACACTTCCCTCCTGGACCTTCATTTTCTCCTCTTCTTCTTCCTTCTTTCCAGACCTGGGAATGGGGCCTTCTGTGCCCCATAGAGCATCAGGGTCCTTGACTGAAGCCCCCTAACTCTGCCCCTCTGGGTCCCTTCCAGGTGCCTCCTCCCACTCCCTGCAGTATTTCTACACCTCCATCTCAGAGCCCAGTCAGGGGCAGCCCCACTTTGCCATTGTGGGGTTTGTGGATGGTCAGGCCTTTGTTCACTATGACAGCAACAGCCGGAGGATGAAGCCCCGAGTCTCATGGATGGAGAAGATGGGGAAGGAGGATCCCCAGTACTGGGACAGTCAAACCCAGAAACAATTTGGCGTCGAAGAGACATTCAGAGCAGGCCTGGAGACTCTGAGGAGTCGCTACAATCAGAGCGAAGGTGAGTGATGGGTTGGGTGGCTCCTCCGGCATACAAATCCAATAAATTATTATTATTATTATTATTATTATTATTATTATTATTATTATTTTATTATTATTTATTTATTTATTTATTTATTACTTAGATTTGTATGCCGCCCCTCTCCGAAGACTCGGGGCGGCTCACAACATGTAGAAACAAATCATAAGCAATCAGACAAATTTAAAATATTTAAATATTTAAAAACCCCATATGCTAACAGACACACACACAGACATACCATGCATAAATTAAACGTGCCCAGGGGGACATGTTTCAGTTCCCCCATGCCTGACGGCAAAGGTGGGTTTTAAGGAGTTTACGGAAGGCAGGAAGAGTAGGGGCAGTTCTAATCTCCGGGGGGAGTTGGTTCCAGAGGGCCGGTGCCGCCACAGAGAAGGCTCTTCCCCTGGGGCCCGCCAACTGACATTGTTTAGTTGACGGGACCCGGAGAAGGCCCACTCTGTGGGACCTAATCGGTCGCTGGGATTCGTGCGGCAGGAGGCGGTCTCGGAGATATTCTGGTCCGATGCCATGAAGGGCTTTAAAGGTCATAACCAACACTTTGAATTGTGACCGGAAATTGATCGGCAGCCAATGCAGACTGCGGAGTGATGGTGAAACATGGGCATACCTAGGCAGGCCCATGACTGCTGTCGCAGCTGCATTTTGCACGATCTGAAGTTTCCGAACACTTTTCAAAGGTAGCCCCATGTAGAGAGCATTACAGTAGTCGAACCTCGAGGTGATGAGGGCATGAGTGACTGTGAGCAATGAGTCCCGGTCCAGATAGGGCCGCAACTGGTGCACCAGGCGAACCTGGGCAAACGCCCCCCTCGCCACAGCTGAAAGATGTTGTTCTAATGTGAGCTGTGGATCGAGGAGGACGCCCAAGTTGCGGCGTTATTATTATTATTATTATTATTATTATTATTATTATTATTATTATTATTATTATTATTATATTCCCCTCCCCAGGAACCAGAGGGGGAAAAGGCTGCTTCTACACCTTTTAAAAAGTCTTTTTTATATGTTTATTCTTTTTAAAATCCATATAAGATTGTCCTTGCCTCCATAGCTGACATGTTCTGCCAATTGCAGTTAATGAAAACTTATTTAAATTTATCCCTCTGTCTTTCTGAATGTTGATATTGATGTAAACTGAGCTAAAAAGAGACCAAAATCTACCTCCTTCCCCCATGAAAGTTGGAGGGTCTGACCTTGGTGGGTCTCCTGCTGTGGGGGAGGAAGGGAATCACAGATCTCCCCCCTCAAAAGGCAGTGGATCCTAATTAAATTCTGGGGCAAGCAGTGCCTGTTTCCACCTGAGAAATAAGGGATCAAGTGCAGATCCACCTGGGATGACCAGATCCCTCTTTGCTTCACCCCCGTTTTGGAGGGACAAGGGCCCCCTAAATGCGGGGAGCTTCTGCTCATCCTCCAGTTGGAAGGAGGGGCCAGGAAGACCCAAATGGGGTGGGGGCTCTTGAGCGGGGGGCACAGGGCCAGGATCCTCCCAATCCTGAGAGGGAAAGACAGAGAAGAAAGGATCCTCCATTTGGGGCCCTTCCAGAGTCTCTCAGAGCCTTCGTGGCTTCCCATCCTTGGTCCCTCAGGCTGAACTCCTGCCCTGCCCTCTTGGTGGGGCTGCCCTGGAGGGGGGAGGCCTTTTTCAGCAGCCCCCCCTTCTACCATCTTTGGGGAACAAGATTCACCTTCAAGGAACCTTATTTGGGGGGAGGGGCTGAAAGCACCTGTGTGTCTCATGGGAGCCTCCTTTCCAGGCTAAAGAGCCCCAAATGTCCCAACCTTCCCTCAAAGGGGGGCTGCTTCCCCCCTCCCCTCGCCTGAGTCGCCTCCTCTGGACCTTCTCCAGCTCCCTCCTCTCCTTTTGGGGGTCTTTGGGCCACAACTGCTCCCAGTATTCCAGATGTGGTTGCTCTGCCTTGATTCATGTAAAGGCTTTGGGACATCAGCCTCTCTTGGGTTCTCCATACAATTTTAATGATACCTTCTTTGCCTTTAAAACATTTTAATAAACTTTGCATTAAACCTTTTGAACAAAAGATAAAAACTAGTAGAAGGTAACATAGTAAAGGACTGAAGGAGCAAAAGGAAACTATTCAAAGAAAAAATAAATAAAAGTCCATTTTTGCCCTGGGGAGATCAGGGAATCTCCTCTCGGGGGAAGGATCAGGCTGGAGCTCACGAGGATCTTCCTCTTCCTCCAAAGGGAAGATCTCTGGCTGAGCAGAAGATGCAGAGAAAGGATCCCCTCACCCAACATTCCTGGGTGGGGAAAGGGAGGGAAAACACTGGTCAGTTTATTTCAACTGTCCTTCCAGGTGGTTTTTGCCTTAGAGTTGAGAGTTCCTGGCGTCCTTCCTCCCTCTCAAGCCCAAACAGGACTAGAAACATTTCACGATTTCCTTTGGGTTTTTTCAAACATTCAGTTTTCTTTTAAATCCACGAATCTGGTCACTTGAAGTCTAAATATCTTCTCCAGGGCCTTGCAAAGACTGTGGACTTCAAGCTCATTTCAAAGGCCAATAACCCTTCAGGTGTCCAGATCAGACTGGGCCACTTGCTGCTGTTGCTGAGGAAAATATTCCTTTGTGGCCCTTCGAGGCTTCATTCCCACATTGCACTAAACCAGTGATGGGCAACTTTTTGAGCTTGGTGTGTCAAAATTCACCAAAAAACCGAGCATAACTCGGGTGTTGTGTCACCTTGAGAAAAAAAACATACTTTTGTGATATTTATAGTTTAAATAACAAATATGTATAATTATTTAACTTACCTGCTTAGTGACTTCATTGTTAATCTGTCAGTTGGTTTCTTTTGTTGGTCTTGCTGTTATTTAACTTGTGTGGGGTGCCATGAACTAAGATAAGTGAGGGGGAGGGGGAATTCTTCCAGTGATGGCGAACCTGTGGCAGTCCAGCTGGACTGCCACAGGTTTGCCATCATTGATTTAGTGACTTTTTTGTTGCTGAATTTCATTGGCTAAATCTTCAATTGAAGGTTGGTATTTTGTACACTTCAAGCCCAAGCAAGCACTACTAAGTTCATCTGTCAATCTGTTTCTTTTGTTGGTTTTGATATTATTTAATACTGAGAATAAGGTCTCACAAAAGTACGTAGAGGGAAAAATAGTAAGTAAAGCCATTGCTATCTTTTTCAGGGTGCTAAAAGTGTCTGGTAACCGATTCCAGGCACTCCAAATTTCCTGTTCATAGTGGCACTCCTCTTGATTCTCCAAGCGGCACCTTTCTAGATTCTCAAGCTTTGACCTCAAGTCAACAAACAAGCTTCGCAGAGTCTTACTTTCACTTTGCGGAATAGTCCCCGGACTCTTTTTTTAAGAAAAACTCCTGCAGGAGAGGGAGGGGCGCCCTTGCCCCAAAGACTCACTGAAACGGCGAATTCTCATGTGAATTGCAGGTTATTTCCAGAAGACTGGGACAGATATCCTTGCAAAGGTTTCACAGAAAAAGCAAGCAGGGAGCAAACTTCAAAAAAAGGGAAAAGACGGGAGGGAAGGAGGAGGTGAAAGGAGGAAGGGAGGAAGCCGACGGGAGAAGGAAGGAAGGAAGGAAGGAGAGAGAAATGAAATAATGGTAAGAAGGAAGGAAGACAGAAAGAGAGAGAGAGAAGGAAGGAGAGGGAGAGAGAGAAAGAAAGAGAAAAAGAGAATGAAAGAAAGAAAGAAAAAAGAAGAAAGAGAAAGAAAGATCCCGTGGGCTTTGAAAGGGGGGGGCACGTCGAAGGGCAGCCCAGCCTCTCTCTTTCCGGAAAGAAGCGGGAATAGCCCAAGGAGCAAGGCCCTCTCCAGCCCGCGGCCAGCTGAAGCTGCAGGAAGAAAGCAAAGGCCACTCCGCCAGTTGCCTCCGTTGTCCGATTCCTGGCATAGAAAATCGAACGGAGGGAGGGGGAGCTTCATCCGGAAGAGCGAATGGAAGAGCTACGGGAACAACCCCCCCCACACGCGGGCGTCCCAAATTCCTCCATCGTTCTTCCCATTGTTTGAAATCTCTGAACCGCAGTTGGTTCGAAGATTTGAAATCCGGTCGAGGTCGACCTGGATCTGGAGAAGTCCCACGTTTTGTGCAGCATCTGACGGCCCTCTTTCACCCACCCACCCCCAAACATTGGGAAGCCGCGCGTTCCCCGTAATGTCCGATGGTGGAGACTTAACGATTCCCGAGAGACAGTAAGACAAAAGGCTGCGACTTCGTGCTTAGAAGACCTATTTTCTGCGTTGAGTGATGAATGGGACCGTAGTGCCATCTGCTGGACAAACCGCGGTATTGCTCCCTTGGAACTGAGTAGAAAAAGCCCTTCGGCCCAGCTCCGTTCCCGGAAGGGGCTCTTTGGAAGGAACAGGTTTCGTTCTAATGGAAAGAATCGGCTCACCCAATGAAAGGGAACGCGAAGCGACGATATTTCTTCATCTGGAAAAATGGACACCTGACTTCCTTAGCGGCCGCGTGTCACTGAAAATGGCTACGCGTGTCAGTGCTGACACGCGTGTCATAGGTTCGCCATCACTAACCTAGACCAAGATTTATTGTCACAGGGATCCCTGAAATCTTTTGTGTAGATCAATCCAATCCTCTTTGAGACCACCAGATTCTCAGTCCCTCTTTGCAGCCGCAGATCCAGGCTCCTGTTCCCTCTCTGGGATCCCTTCCTTTCCCCCCAGAGGAACAGCAAAAAGAAAGATGGAAGGATCTCCATCCCTCTGTTTCTTTTCCCCCTCCTCCTTCTCTCCGTCTCCCTTGGGATCCTCTGCTGCCTTTTCCAGATTCCTTTTTCCTGGGAAGGTTCAGGGACTCCGTCCTGGGGGAAGGGGAATGCAGGGAGGGAGGGGAGAAGGGAGGTTAGTGATGGGGGCTTTCTTTCCCTTGAACTCTAGAGGGGAAATGGGGGTGTCAGTGCCTTCATCAAAGTCCCTGCAGGAAGTGGGGCAGCTCTGTCTGTCTTCAGGACTCCCAAAATCATCCTCCTTTCTGTCTTTCAGGCCTTCACACATGGCAGCTGATGTATGGCTGTGAGCTCCGGAGGGACGGGAGCAAAGGAGGGTTTCGGCAGTATGGCTATGAAGGGAGAACCTACATCACCTTCGACAAGGAGACCCTCACTTGGGTGGCTCCCGACCCCCAGGCCCAGATCACCCAAAGGAAATGGGATAGTTTACCAGGATGGAATCAGTATTTGAAGGTCTACCTGGAGGAAGAATGTTTTGACTGGATAAAGAAGTACCTGTCCTATGGGAATGAGACGCTGCTGAGAACAGGTGAGCACCTGAATGGAGACTGCCCCCAAGGAGAGAACCATTTGGGGCCATTTCAATGAAACCCCCATCAACCAAACTGTAGTCGAGAGAGGTGGGCACCCTAATTCCCCCCCCATTAACTGCTTCTCCCCACATGCCATAGGGGGCTCCCTCCCTGCCTTAAACCTGAGTGTACCTCCTACCCCCACCACTAGGGGGCTCCACTTCTACCATTAAGAAGACATTATCAGTGATCCCACCTGGGCAAAAGGGCCATGGATGAGGGGGTTTTCTTTCCAGGGGGGTTCAGGGGGGAGTGAAATGTCTGTTAATCTTTCTTTAAAGCCCCAAAGAGGTTCCCACAATTCTCAGTCAGCCTTTCTCAAAACAACCCCCTCCCCCCACATTATGGGACTCACATTATAATCTTTTCCTAGGACTTTTTATTAATTTATCATCTAGAACACCCCTCCCCCCTCGGTCTCTCCTTTTCCCCCTGGGGTCCTTGATCCCTCCAGGATTACCTGCATGAGGTTAGTAGCAATGGGGGAATCCCCCCCCCCACTGATTATTACCAACAGCCCCTCCCTGCCTGGGGAAGAGCCTCTCTCTCTTCCCTTTGATATCATTCTCTCTCTGCCCCCCCCCCTTTTCAGAGACAAAATCTCTTTTCCAAATTGATCAGTGGGAGATTCCCTTTGATCTTTCTTCCCCTTAAAATTGGGGTTGTGTCCCTTGGAAAGAGGCCTGGAGCAGCCTCAGATTCAGTGGAGCAGAAGAGGATGCAAAACGTAGAGAGAATCTTCTGTGTTGTTCCTGTTTTGAGAGGGACCTTAAGAGACCATCTCCACTCTCCCTCCCCTGAAGGGAGCAGCCCAAGATCACCCAGAGTTCAAAGCAGACAGAGAGGAATTTCCTTGGACCCTCAATTTGCTGCCGGAGGTTTTTCAGGCCGAGTCCCTGGGAAGGACTCAAAATCAGGAGTTCTTGTGGTTGAGCGATTTCCAGATTCGGAGCATTTCCCAAAACCCCTTGAGATGCTTCAGGTGTGGAGGGGGAAATAGGGGGAGAGTTTCCTGCCCCTGATTTTCTCATCCACCTTTCAGTCTCTGGAGGGGCTCAGAGTCAATTCCGGTGTTTCCGCAGAGCCTCCAGTGGTGACGATGAGCAGCAGGACGGAGGTGGAAGATGGGATGGAGACGCACGTCTGCCGGGTCCACGGCTTCTACCCCAGGGAGATCGATGCCTCCTGGACGAGGGATGGGGAGGTCTGGCTGCAGGACACCTTCCATGGGCTTCTGGCCCCCAACGCGGATGGGACCTACCACTACTGGATCAGCATCCAGATCGACCCCAAAGAGAGGGGCCGCTATCGGTGCCACGTGGAGCACGACGGCCTGCAGGATCCTCTGGACTTGGAGCTGAAGGGTGAGAGGCTGTAGGGAGGGAAAGGCCGGGCTCTTTGGCAGCCTGGAGGGGGGTGGGAGAGAAATCTGACCCCAGGTGTGTCCAGATGTGAACATTTATTTATTTATTTATTAGATTTGTATGCCACCCCTCTCCAGAGACTTGGAGTGGCATACAAAGCTTTAATCCATTGGGTTTTCCAGTGTTTGACATTGGTGAAGCTGCAGGGACCAGATCATAGAAATGACTTCAGGTGATGGAAACTACAGAATCCCATCACAATACTTGGCAGATCCTGATGAAATGCTCCCAGATCCTCTCTTAGGTCTTCCCTGTATCTTATCACCTGCAGAAAAGCAGTGGTTATGTTGAGCACCAGAAATAGATTTGCTTTTTTTTACAATTCCTAAAGTAGAAGAATCAGGAGGAATCTGGTAGTCATTTTTCTGAAGGCAAATTTTAATTAAAATTAATAAATCACAGCTGACTTCAGGCAATGCAGAGTGGCTGGACTGATGGACATCAGGAGTCAGAAAAGAGGCTACCAAGTCTGAGCTTTTTCCCATCAGAGTCCAACAGGGTTTCCTGCTTTAAAGGTCAAAAGGTCACTCTCTGTTGCTTCTCTAAGAAAGAAGTTGCATATTCTTTTCTGATACGATATGTGAATTCCTGAGGCTCAGCATAAAACCCAAGGATAAAAGGCCTCTCTCAAAGAACTCTGCATATGCTCAGAAGTGTCCCCATCGTACATTGGTACCAAAATTCAATTTGATATCTTTTTATTGATGATTTAATGGCTCTTTCTCCCAATTCAGAACCCACCAATTCAAAATCCAACCTTTGGCTCATCATCAGCTTTGTTGTGGCTGCTCTGGTTGTGGTGGGTGTGATTGCTGGGATTCTGGTATTCATCAGTAAGTATTTTTTGGTGAGGGGTGGTTAATAGAAGGAAGACGGGGAGATTCCTCCCTTTCCCTCTGGGGAGCTCCTTCTGGGCTTCCTTCTGTCCTGTTGTCCCAGCCCTCTTGGGGAGCATCTGAGATCTCAGCCTCTTGCTGGGACTCCAGTCTCGGTTCAGCTGACTCTGAGATTCAGGCAGTCTGAGGTTCTTCTGAGTTGGGAAGAGGCATCCCAGTTCCTCTGTCCCCTTCAAAGGCTTTGATCAAAGAACAGCAGAGAAGGATTTCCATGGGAACCTCCCAGCTGCTCCCCCCAATTCCCCTCCACCCATCTCGGAGACAGCAGGTCTCTCTTGGGGCAAATCAGAAGATACATTTGTATTTTGAAGATCTTTCTGTCTTTATTGATGGGACAAAATGACTGTGAAATATCTCCTGGGGTTCCTCCTCTTAGTGAGGGAGAGATTGAACGATTTCTGGTGGATTTTTTTGTCCTTTAATTGATTTTTCTCCTTACAGACAGACATCAAGAAGACTACAATGCAGTCCCAAGTGAGTGATTTGTCCTCCTTCCATGTAATCTCCTACTTAGTTGTGCTATTTCCTCCTAAGAACTAAGCTGGGGAAGGAGGCCCCCTTTCCATAGAGGCCAGACTGATATTGGGAGTGAAGATCCAGGACAAGAAACCCCCCAGAGGATGAGAAGATCCACCTGGGTGAAAAGTTTGCTCTGAGTGAGAAGCTGCTCTGGTTTCCAAGTAGGAGGAACTTGCAGAATCCACTTTCCTTGCACTGGTTTGATCCTGCGGAGGAGAAGGGGAACTCTCCCTGTTGGATTTCCAGGCACTTTCATCCAGGCAGGGAAGGCAGCCCACAGTCTGCATGGTGGAGCCTGGGCCCCTTTGAGGGAAAGAGCCCTTCATTCCTTGGTGGGAAATAGGAAAACCACTGGCAATGCCGTGATCCCCAATGGTTAGAGACTCTTCAGGTGGCATAGCTGAGACCTGGCTGATTCTGCAAGCAGGGAGATTCTCCTCTCAGAGAAGCGTCCAGCTGGGTTGAGGGTTTGGCACCAACCAGTCTCCAGGGCCCAGGGCAGGTGGGATGGCAGTGGTCCTCTGAGAGTCTCTTTTGGCCTTTAAGGGCCTTGGTCCCCAGGTTTCTGGTTGTGATTCCCTGTTTCTGAATCTGGGCTCAAGAGATCAGTTGGGCTTGTTAATACTATACCAGCCTCCTTGATGCATGGCCACTTCCCTGCCTGAGTGCTGGAGACCATCTCAGGGTTGGCATGGAGTTGCCCCAGGACTCTGGTCCTGGGGGTCTTCAATCTGCCATCTCTGGGTTTGGTGGACATGGGCCTTTTCCAGATCATCTTGGGCGCAACTCGGGACAGTGGTCACACACCAGATATGATCTTGTTTTAGGAGCAATGGCAATGTGATCTGGTCGGGGAATCTAGGTTGTAATGTAATGTTTAAAATATTTTATATGACATTTGTTGAATTTTATTGCAAGCTTCCTGGAGTCACCTTGGAGAGATGGATGTCATAGAAGTTAAATCATGAAATAAATGAATAGGCTGGTCTCCTCTGAGAGATTCATGAGGCTGCAGAGGTTTCATGGTGAAGAGAGAGAAGAGGATCAGGACAAAGCATTCCTGTTCCTGTGTCCATTCCCTTTCTGTCCTCTCACTCTGTGTCTCTCTCTCCAATGCAGGGAGGAACCAGGCCATTTAGCAGCCCCCTCGCAGGTGAGTGACCCCAATGGGGGCTGTATGGAGTTGGGGAAGGAATGGAGGTTCAGGGCTTTGAGGTTTGAAGAACAACTAATGGTGAAGATACTTTGGGAAATCTACTCAAACGTTACAAAGTGAGGAATTTGAGGGAGATTCAAATGGGCTTTGGGGAGAGGCCTGTCTGCCCCCAAATTCTTATTCTGCAAGGCCAGACTGGGCCCCCTCTCAGGCTCAGACTGTCTGGGATCAGGAGTCTCAGAGACCTGCAAAGAGGAGATCTGAGTGTCCTCAGGGTGTTGGGAGAAGTATCCATCTGGTTCGGTTCACAAGTGACAGAGAGGAAGAGAGACAAACAAACAAACAAAAACCCCAACGTTCCTATTTATATTTATATTTCCCTTTTCTTTTAAATACCTTTATTTAGCCTAGTTGGTTTTCCAGCTTCTTTCCTGAGCACTGTCCACTCTTCATGCAATCTTCATGCCCACCTGGACAGGCAGCCTCCTTCCGTCCCAGGCATCCAGCAAGTCTTCCACAGAGCAGCCCATCCTGACCCTCCAGCTACAGCATCCCAGGTTTCCCCATTTCCCATGCAGAAATTCAATTCAGCTCTCCTGGGTCCTGGCGTAAAATGAGCCTCCTAGCAAGACTCCCGCCCCACCTGGCTGTTTTCGGACCAGAAAGGGTTTGGGGGGACTCCACTGCTCCCCCCAGTGAGTAAGGGCACCTCCTTCCACTGGCTTTACTCCCACCTGGCAGTTTTCAGACTCTGGGAGGACCTCTGCTTGCTTCCAGAGTTATGGGCCAGGGGTGAAATTCAGCAGCTTCTGACAGGTTCTGGAGAACCGGTAGCAGAAATTCTGAGTAGTTTGGAGAACCGTCAAATACCATCCCTGGCTGGTCTCATAGTCAGGTGGGAATGGAGATTTTGCAGTATCCTTCCCTTTCTACGCCCACCAAGCCACGGCCACAGAAGGTCCTGAATTCTGGCCTGACCTCCTAGAGTGGCCCAAACTGCTTTGTAGGGATCGTAGTAGCATTTTTAATATAGCTTCTAGACTTGTGTTGTTATTTCTGATCAGTAATGGGCTTCTGCTGATTGACAGGTTTTAGAGAAGGGTTCATAGTGAATTGGAGTGAGGAACAGGATGAAGAGTAGCTGGTTTTACTTTAAGGGAGAGTGATGAGATGTTAATCTTCATCAGAGTTGCTTGGATTGAAAGGGGAGGGGTTTTTTTTCTGTCCCTTATTTTTGTGTGTGTAAGTGCCATTTATGTATTTTCAGAGTTTAGAAAAATGGAACACGAACCTTCCTCCATCATCAAGTGCTGAACAGATTGTTTTTTCTGCTGCCAACAAACAGCTGATTTTGCCACCAAAGCTGGTTATTTGGTGGCTTTGCTCCCTGTTTTTTAATGGGGAGACTAGAAATGACCCAAGATTATCTTCGGACAATCATGCACAGACAGAGAAGAGAGGGGGATGGATGCCTGCAATTTTTATTATTGAGTGATCAGAAGGTCTAATCTCTCACCATTCTTTGCCTTCAGCTGCTCAACTTTCTTAAGCACATCTGGGTTTTAACAGCACTTCTTGAACCTTTTCAATCACCTGATTCATGACTAGTTGTCTTTTGAACTATTTTATAATGCCTAATTTGACTTTTATAAAAAAAAATTCTGCTCTGTTGTTCTTTACCATTAAATTCAAAATTATTCTTACCCCTTAGGAATTTGTGGTGGATGTTACATTTATATTTACACAATACAGTAAATCTGGCCCTTTCTAATTTTTTAAAAAAGACTGTCAATATTTCTCCCTTATTTTTTTAATGGGAAAATCCCGCTCTTATTTTTTTTCTACCCAGGAGTAAAAAGATAATTTCCCTGTGGAAGCTGTTGCTTATCTTCTTCTGTTGCCTGTGAAGAGAAAACTAAAAGTGTTCTTCATCTCTTTGAAAGAAGAAATTATTAAGGGAGATAATTGAAAGAAGAATGCCCACTTACGAGAAAAAAGGATACAAAACACAATTTTAATCACACGCTCTAAGAGCAGCAATATTATACATATGGAGAAAAATAAGGAGTAACCATTATGTAGAAATACCCAGGTGGCTTTCAACAATTGAGGCATTGAGACATCCCAACACAGTAGATATGACAAAGAAGATAAGATGATTTATTAGACTCAGAAGGACCCTTGAAGATAAGACAAAAAGTAGAAGAGGAAGGGAAAAGTATGGATTGGCTAACATATTATAAAATATAAAATAGATATAAATCAGACCTGGTAAAATTTGGTATAGCTAAGAAATATAATTTAATAGATAAAATATTGATTGGACCAGATATTAAATTTATAACAAAAATATATAATTATCTTTTATATTATGATAACATTGAGGAAACAGTAAAAAAGAATATCTTAGCCCGGATGAAAAATTTTGGCTACACAATCCAATTAGAAGATTGGGAAAAAATATGGAAGGAACATTATAAATTGACTTTATCAGTGGCATATAAAGAAAATTTATGTAAATGTTCTACCAGTGACATTATGCCTCAATGAGATTAGCCAAAATTTGTCCGAACATAGATCCAAAACGCTGAAAGTGTAAAACCAATCATGGAACATTTTACCATTTATGGTGGACATGTCCAGCAATTAGGATATTTTGGAATATGATCAGTAATTGGATATTGCTGTTGTGAGCCGCGCCGAGTCTTTGGAGAGGGGCGGCGTACAAATCTAAATGTTATGATTATTGTTATTAATAATAATAATAATAATAATAATAATAATGGAAATGACAAAATATGAATTAGAATTAAAGCCAGAAACCTACCTTCTGGGGTTCATGAGAGGGCAAAATACAAAAATGAATTATTATTTTGTAATACATGTATTAACAGCTGCCAGATTAGCACTTGCACAAACGTGGAAGGATGAAACATGCTCCCCTCCCCGTTACAGAGATAATGGTAATAAAGAAAGTGTTGGACTGTGAAGAAATGAGCAGGCTTGCTATAGAATTGCAGAACTATCAAAGGAAAGAATTCTATCCCATGTGGAAAACATTGTATATATGGCTTGAAAAGAATAATAATAATAAATATATAAATAGCCAGTAATTAATAGGTAATTGTAAATACTAATACAAAATAAATAATGGATATAAAAGTTAAATATTAATATAGTTGGATAATGTATTGAAATTGATATGCTGATGCTACAGAAATGTAAATTAATACTGTATTTGAATGATTTGTTAATGTCATTTTATGTGTTTGTATTGTTTTTTAAAATCTAATATAAATATTTTTTTTAAAAAAGAAAGAATAATGCTCTCCAATTTAGTTTTATGTGACAATAAAAAAGAAAAAATTTGATAGATCAAGAAAAGTTCTGCAAAATAAATATGAATCCAAAAGCTGGAAATAAGTTGTACCTGATTTCCAGTGTGAGGAATTGGGATTCCATTTGTCACTCTCAGATGTGAACAAGTATTTGGTATTTCAGAAAAGATTGGAAAGAATATGAATCTAAGAAACTCTGAGATTATTCAACATGAATAAGATATTTAGAACAGAGACTTGTGAACTTTGGAAATGACATACAATTGTTGATAAAGTTCCTAACTGAAAACCTAAGGTTTTACTATTTAAAATTAAACACAGATTATATGACATGGATTCAGGTCTAATGATCAAAGAGATTTGTGGCCAATAAGAAATTGTATAGACTTTCTATGAATAAATTATAATAACAGACTATTAGCAGAGTGCTTTAAATTTTAACTTTGCTGTTTTTCAACCTATAACTATTTTTTCTTTGACATATGTAATCTATGGCAGGTCAGGTTGTAAATAGATGTACAAGTTTATAAATTCTGGGCCACTTTTGCAAAGAGGAAAGCTATTATAGTTGCAATCAATTACTCAGGGTTCAACTGGGGGGCATAATATGTCATTTTCTCTTTTTTAAAATTTCTTTTCAATGTTTTTTTTTAGTTTTGCTCTGTCTCTGTTTAATTTTTTTAATTTTTATTTGGGATTTTAATTTTTGAAATAAAGTAAAAAGTTTAATTCTAAGAAAAATGGATCAGGAGATCCAGAGTTGGGCCTGGCTGCTTCCCCAATAACCATTTCACACACACTGTAATACCAAAATTGTTTGCTGAAATAAATGGTGTTATTTTTTATTTCTACTCACCTGAGTTGCTGCTTCTACTCACCTGAGCTGCTGAGTCTTATTGGAAATTGGTAATAACAAGGATTTTCGCCTCTGTTGCTCAGAGACTTTGATTTCACTCTGAGGGGGGAGAAGAGTTGGAACCAAGGCAAAAACTGGGTGGGGGAGGGGAACTCCTCTCTGCTCCTTTGGGGAGGAGGCGGCCATTTTGTTTCTGTGTCTGTTTCTCCAGCATCACCAGCTGATCTTATGTAAAATGGCTGCTTTTGGTCTTGGCTTATTGATGGCAGGAACAGAGGCTGCTTTTCCCTCAAAACCTCCTGGTCTCTGAGCCTCATCCAAAGGTTGTAAAGTAAAAAGGTTAATTCTAAGAAAAATGGAGCAGGAGATCCAGAGTTGGGCCTGGCTGCTTCCCCAACAACCATTTCACACACACTGTAAGAATACCAAAATTGTTTGCTGAAAATAAATGGGTTTTTTCATTTCTTCTTACCTGAGTTGCTGCCTTTATTGGAAGTTGGGAATGACAAGGATTTTCTCCTCTGTTGTTCAGAAACCCCCATTTTACTCTGAGTGGTAAGAAGAGGAGGAACTAAGACAAAAACTACTCCTTTGGGGAGGAGGCAGCCATTTTGTTTCTGTGTGGTGATGTTTCTCTAGCATAGCTGATCTGTAAAATGGCCACTTTTAGTCTTGGCTTGGTGGTGGCAGCAACAAAGGATGATTTTCCCTCCAACCCTTCTGGTCTCTGAGTCTCATCCAGGGGCCCTTTGGGAGACAGGAGTTCAATGCCTGGCCAGAGCTGTCCTGGTCCTTCCTTCTAGGCTGGGTCTCTCTTTTACAAGCTTCCATCTTTCGCTTCCTGTCCTGCTGCCTTGTGCTTTGAAGAAGAGGTCGATCCCTTCTTCTCTGAGAAAGACCCTCAAGTGCTGGGAGACAGTTATTATGACACATACAACCCCCTCCCCAATTCTCTGAGCCTCATACAGGGACCCTTCGGGAGGCAGGAGTTCAAGGCCCGGCCAGAGCCGTCCTGGTCCCCTGGCAGAAGGGCAGCTTCTCCTGCTTCTGAGAGATCCTCTCTGGGCTCCTCAGCTGCCCCATCTGATGCAGTGGCCCAAGAGTGGGGAGACCCCTGATTGATGGGAAAGATGTCCCCCATATTACAGATAGTCCTCAACATATGACCACAATTGAACCCACCATTTTATGATGCTAAGTGAAAAATGTGTTAAGTGAGTTTTGCCCCATTTTACGAGCATTCATGCTGTTGTTAAGTGATTCACTGCAGTTGTGAAATCAGTAACACGGTTAAGTGAATCTGGTTTCCCCATTGACTTTGAGAAAGTTGCAAAAGAGGCCATGTGACCACAGGATTCTGCAAACGTCATAAATATGAGTCAGTTGCCAAGCACCCAAATGGAAATCACCTGAGCATAAGGATGCTACATGGGGCTACCTTTGAAAAGTGTTCGGAAACTTCAGATCGTGCAGAATGCAGCTGCGAGAGCAGTCATGGGCTTACCCAGGTATGCCCATGTTTCACCATCACTCCGCAGTCTGCATTGGCTGCCGATCAATTTCCGGTCACAATTCAAAGTGTTGGTTATGACCTTTAAATCCCTTCATGGCACTGGACCAGAATATCTCCGAGACCGCCTACTGCCGCACGAATCCCAGCGACCAATTAGGTCCCACAGAGTGGGCCTTCTCCGGGTCCCGTCAACTAAACAATGTCGGTTGGCGGGCCCCAGGGGAAGAGCCTTCTCTGTGGCGGCCCCGACTCTCTGGAACCAACTCCCCCCAGAGATTAGAACTGCCCCTACTCTCCCTGCCTTCCGTAAACTCCTTAAAACCCACCTCTGCCGTCAGGCATGGGGGAACTGAAACACCTCCCCCGGGCATGTTTAATTTATGCATGGTATGTTTGTGTGTGCGTCTGTTAGTTTATGGGGTTCTTTTAAATCTTGTATAAATTTTAAAGTTTTCTGATTATTTATGATTTGTTCTATTTTGTTGTGAGCCGCCCCGAGTCTTCGGAGAGGGGCGGCATACAAATCTAAATAATAAATAAATAATAATAAATAAATAAATGCTGGAACAGTCATAAGTGTGAAAAATGGTCATGTGTCTTTTTCTCACTGCCGTTGTACCTTTTAATGGTCACTAAATGAACTGTTGTAAGTTGAGGACTTACAACAGTTCATTTAGTGAAAAGGGAGTGGGGGGTCTTTTACCCCAATTCCTTTTTGGCTTCCCAGATGCCCTCAAGAGCTCCCATCTTCCAGAGCCTAAAAAGTGGACGTTTTCAACCTGCAACGTGAGAGTCACATTTAGCTTTGGCCAGCTAATAATGCAGTCCCACAAAACTTTTAATGTTATAATAAATAATATAAAAATTAAAAAGTATATATTAACTACTGTATATTATATAATTCATATGCAGCCCATCCTTTTCACTCAGTGTTGCCCAGAGAAGCCAAAAGGTTGGAGACGCTTTAAAGCATTTAGTCAAATCTGTATTTGAGTCCCTTCTTCTGAATAAAAAATTTAGAAATGTTCTATTGATTAGACACCCCCCCTCTGACAGGCCACAAGAGCCTTTGAGCCTTTTCATTTAGATCGAAGATCACTCGGACCTGCAACATAGAATCATAGGGCTGGGAGGGACCTCGGAGGCCTTCTAGTCCAACCTCCAACTTAAGTCACGAGAGCTTATACATCATCCTGGTCAAAAGGTTGTCTAGTCTGTTTTTGAAACCCTCCAGTGATAGAGCAGCCACAACTCCATGAGGACAATTGTTCCATTGCTTTATTTGATTTCATTTATTTGTCAATCAAGTATAGGATAGTTTATATAAACATAACATAGAAAGTAATAATAAAAGAAGACAATAGGCACAATGGTGTGCTTATGTAGGTCCCTTACAGAAGTTTCAGAAAAGGGGAGAGGTCAACTGAACCCTTTTCTAAGAGTGACCATAGCACGATTGCTTAATTGTCCTCCTTACTTCTAGCTCGGGTCTTTCTTTACGAAGCTTCCTCTCCTGTCCTCTGGGGCTTTGGAGAAGTCAACCCCTCCCCCACAAAAGCCCCTCAAGTACCGGAAAACACTTCTCATACCCCCCCCCCCAATCCTTCTATGCCAGAGGCTGGAAATACCCCCTCCTTCAGTCTCTTCACCATACAGATCTTTTCCCGTCTTTCTTGCTCTTCTCTGCAGACTTTCTAGGGTTTTTCGTATCGTGGTAATCAATTGGGCCTATCATTCAAAGTGCGGCTTCACTAAATGCAACGGAAACCGACATTTGTGACTTATTTCGCGACCTGGATGTTCTCCTCGGCTGATGCAATCCAAGACTGCCTGGGGTTTTGGGTGGGGGGGGCAGGTCCCCCTGTGCGGGGTCTCCCCCCCCTCCCCTCAAGGTTCAGATCCTCCTCCCGCTTTCCCCCGGCCCGAAGTCCCGCCCCTCCCCAAGAGGCGGAGTCCCTGGAAGGGGATTTCCTGATGGAATTTCCGTTTCCGTGGCTCTCTCGCCGTTTGAACCTGCAGGTCTGCCCAGCAACAATGACGAATGTGGGGTGCCTTTTGTTCTACTGGTTGAGTTCGCCCAATCGCCAGCGGGCTCCGGATTGTTGCGCTGTTGACACGCCCCCCCCCCCCCAGCCCCTCTTGGGATCTTGGAGACTTGAGCGGGGCGCAGATTGAGGATCGAGGCCAGGATGGCTCTGCGCTCTGCGCCCTTGTTGCTCCTGGTGTTGGTGGCGGTCTCCCTCCGAGAGAGCTGCTTCGGTGAGTCCTCTTGAGGGGGGGGGGTCGCCCTTTTTATCTGCCAGGGAATCTCTCTCTACTCCCCCAAAAAAGTATCTTCCCAAAAGGAGAATCCTGATTCGGTCCTCTTTCTAGTCCGCCCCCCCTCTGGCCACTCTAGGATTAGGCCCCAAAGTTCCCTCCCTCCAGGAGAGCCCCTTTGAAAACACGACGTGGGTGGACCCTCCAGATGTCAATCAAGTCTACCTGGGCGCCCCCAAGGGCAGTTTTTTCCCTCTCCCAAAGTGGAGATTGTTGGAAAGCGGAGTTTGCAGGCGATCAGATCAGTTCACAAACTTCCCTGCTGCCTTTGCCCGACCCCTCCGCCTGGATCTGGCTTCCGGTGCTGGGTGGACCCGGCTTGTTTCTCGGTTCCCTGCATTGGCAGAGGCGGGGGCTGGTGGAAAGGAGCGGTCGCGATAAGGCTGCTGTGTGAATGCAGGAGGATAAGAGCCTCTCTTCCTTTTTACTTTCTCCTGCATCCTCACCCTCCCACCGCATCCTAAACCCCAAAGTCCCCCCATTTTTTTCTGGGACAGGCAGGGATTTGCCTCCCCAGGTGTTCCTTCCTCCATTCCAGAAGCCCCCAATGCTTAAACATATTTAAAATTTAATATTATTACAGTTTGCATTCCAGAAGTAATGCAATTATTTTTTTAAAAAAGTAGTTTATTGAACAGATTTGCACAAACACTTAAAATTCTTCAAAGTATTGTCCTTGGGCCTCTACACATTTTTTCCAGCGACTCTGCCATAACCGGTATGCGCCCTGGAAGGCGTCTTTGGGGACCTCTCGCAAGGTCTTTGTCACGGCTGATTGGATCTCTTCATTGGATGAAAACCGCACCTGGCCACAACACGCTACGAGTCCGCGAGTTCCTGGCCAGGTGCCAACGCTGCCCCCCCCCATAGTCCTGATGTCACCCCATCAGACTTCTTTTTGTTCCCAGCCCTGAAAGGAACCGGTTTTTCATCCATAGAAGAGATCCAATCAGCCGTGAGGAAGACCTTCTGAGAGGTCCCCGAAGACACCTTCCAGGGCTCGCACCGGTCTTGACGCAGAGCCACTGGAAAAAATGTGTAGAGGCCCTAGGACAGTACTTTGAAGAATTTTAAGTGTTTGTGCAAATCTGTTCAATAAATTACTTTTAAAAAAATAATTGCATTACTTTTGGAACGCACCCTGTATGTTATCATTCCTTAGGACTTATATAGCTAGTCCTCAACTTGTGACCACAATTTAGCCCAGAATTTAAGTTGCTAAGTGGGAAATGTGTGAGTTTTGCCTCAATTTACGTCTTTTCTTGCCAATTTTTTAAAGCAAATCACTGCAGTTGTTAAACTACTAACATAGTTTTAAAGTGAATCTGTTTCCCCATTGAGTTTCCTTGTCAGAAGGTTGCAAAAGGGAATCACATGACCCAGGACCCTGCAGTCATCAAAAGTGTTTGAATTTTGATCATGTGAAGAACATGGGTATGCTACAATGGTCGTAAGTGTGAAAAATGATCATAGGTTACTTTTTTCACCCCACTCAAAGCAGTTGAAAATCTGGGTCCTTATTTTACCAACCTCGGAAGACCTTGAGCAGGTCAGGATTGAACTCCTGGCTGTGGGTAGAAGTAGCCTGCAATGCTGCATTCTATCCACTGGGCCTCCATGGCTGAAGGTATGGGGTTGAGCCCCACTGAGTCCCTGGTTCAAAACCAATCCCTGTTCGGATGCCTGAACTCTGGGATGAGAGGGGGGTTTCCCAGTCGGGGGGGGAGGGGGAAGATCCAGGGAGGGCTACATTGCATCATTGCTGCCCCCCCTTCGCTCCCCCCTTCACCTCCCCATAAATCCCAGGGAAGCAGTTTGGGTTTCCTGTAAGGATCCCATGGCCTCTGTTCTCACCCGAATTCCCCCCTCCCCATTTTATAATATCCCTCCCTCAAATCTGAACCTATTAACAACCCATGTTGGGCCTCAGTGAAGTCAGAATGTTATTTTTTCCTCTTGGGGGGACCAGATGGGGTTTGCTGCTGCATATTGGAGCTTCTGAGGATGGAGCCCCCTTCTTCCTGTGCCCCCCTGCAGCTTCCTTGGGGCAGAGACTGAGCAATGCAGAAGGGAGGGTGGAGGAAGGCCTTGCTGGAAGTGGGGAACAATTGGAGGGGAGCACATAAATTTTGTGGGTCCTGCGCTCTCTTTGTCTCTACTTTCCTTTCAGGCCCTCCAGAAGATGCTCCTTTGTCTCTCGTTCACTCCCTCTTTCCACCCTCTTGTTTTATTTTTCTCCCATCATCTCCCCCTTCATTTTCTCTTCTTCTTCTTCTTCTTCTTCCTTCTTTCCAGACCGGGGAATGGGGCCTTCTGTGCCCCATAGAGCATCTGGGTCCTTGACTGAATCCCCCTAACTCTGCCCCTCTGGGTCCCTTCCAGGCGCCTCCTCCCACTCCATGAAGTATTTCATCACCGCCATCTCAGAGCCTAGTCAGGGGCTGCCCCACTTTGTCTCTCTGGGTTATGTGGATGATCAACTCTTCAGCTACTATGACAGCCACAGCCGGAAGTCGCAGCCAAGAGTCTCCTGGATGGAGAAGGTGGGGAAGGAGTATCCCCAATACTGGGAGGCAGAGACCCAGATATTACGTGTCCATGAGGAGGCATTCAGAGGAAACCTGGAGATTCTGAGGAATCGCTACAATCAGAGTGAAGGTGAGTGATAGGTCAGGTGGCTCCTCTAGCCCCATATTCCCCTCCCCAGGAACCAGAGGGGGGGAGAAAGGGGGGGTCCCTTCAAAGGGAGAGGCTGCTTCCACACCTTTTAAACAGTCTTTTTTAATATATTTATTCTTTTTCTAAAATCCATATAAGATTGTCCTTGCCTCCATAGCTGACATGTTCTGCCAATTGCAGTTAATGAAAACTTGTTTAAATTTATCCATCTGTCTTTCTGAATGTTGATATTGATACAAAATTAGATAAAAAGAGACCGAAATCTCCCTCCCCCCCATGAAAGTTGGAGGGTCTGACCTTGGTGGATCTCCTGCTGTGGGGGAGGGAGGGAATCACAGGTCTCCACACTCCAAAAAAAGGCAGTGGATCCTAATTAAATTCTGGGGCAAGCAGGTCCTCTTCCTTCTCTCTGTTTCCACCTCAGAGAAATAAGGGATCAAGTGCAGATCCACCTGGGATGACCAGATCCCTCTTTCCTTCACCCCCTTTTTGGAGGGACGAGGGCCCCCCAAATGCCAGGAGCTTCTGTTCACCCTCCAGTTGGAAGGAGGGGCCAGGAAGACCCAAATGGGGTGGGGGCTCTTGGGGGGGCACAGGGCCAGGATCCTCCCAATCCTGAGAGGGAAAGACAGAGAAGAAAGGATCCTCCATTTGGGGCCCTTCCAGAGTCTCTCAGAGCCTTCGTGGCTTCCCATCCTTGGTCCCTCAAGCTGAACTCCTGCCCTGCCCTCTTGGTGGGGCTGCCCTGGAGGGGGGGGAGGCCTTCTTCAGCTGCCCCCCCCTTCTGCCACCTTTGGGGGACAAGATTCACCTTCAAGGAACCTTGTTTGGGGGCAGGGGCTGAAAGCACCTGTGGGTCTCGTGGGAGCCTCCTTCCCAGGCTAAAGAGCCCCAAATGTCCCAACCTTTCCTCAAAGGGGGGCTGCTTCCCCCCTCCCCTCGCCTGAGTCGCCTCCTCTGGACCTTCTCCAGCTCCCTCCTCTCCTTTTGGGGGTCTTTGGGCCACAACTGCTCCCAGTATTCCAGATGTGGTTGCTCTGCCTTGATTCATGTAAAGGCTTTGGGACATCAGCCTCTCTTGGGTTCTCCATACAATTTTAATGATACCTTCTTTGCCTTTTAAACTTTTAAATATAATTTGCATTAAACCTTTTGAACAAAAGATAAAAACTAGTAGAAGGTAACATAAAGTAAAGGAGCAAAAGGAAACTAATCAAAGAAAATTAAATAAAAGTCCATTTTCCCCATGGGGAGATCAGGGAATCTCCTCTCGAGGGAAGGATCAGGCTGGAGCTCACGAGGATCTTCCTCTTCCTCCAAAGGGAAGATCTCTGGCTGAGCAGAAGATGCAGAGAAAGGATCCCCTCACCCGACATTCCTGGGTGTGGAAAGGGAGGGAAAACACTGGTCAGTTTAGTTCAACTGTCCTTCCAGGTGGTTTTTCCCTTAGATTTGAGAGTTCCTGGCGTCCTTCCTCCCTCTCAAGCCCAAACAGGAGGAGAAACATTTCAGGATTTTCTTTTGGTTTTTTCAAACGTTCAAATTAGTTTTAAATCCAAGAATCTGGTCACTTGAAGTCTAAATATCTTCTCCAGGGCCTTGCAAAGACTTCAAGCTCATTTCAAAGGCCAATAACCCTTCGGGTGTCCAGATCAGACTGGGCCATTTGCTGCTGTTGCTGAGGAAAATATTCCTTTGTGGCCCTTCAAGGCTTCATTCTCACATTGCACTAAACCATGGTTTGTTTCTGGTTAGACCAAAGTGGGAACCAGCCCTTTTGACTTGATGCTATTTGTGAACGTAGACCAAGATTTATGGTCACAGGGATCCCTGCAAGCTTTTATGTAGATCAACCAGATCCTCTTTGAGACCACCAGAACTTCCAGTGGCTGCGAGCTGCGTCGGAAGGCTGGTGACGGAGCTCCGTCCCCAGACCTCCGTTTTTGCCTTGGCGGTCGCGTTTCCAGCGGTGTGATTGGGCACGGAGAGCCCAGTCAAGAACAGGGGGTTTCCCTGCGTCGGAGGGGGTGCTCGCCGCCGCCCCCAGGTGCAGGATTGCCCCGCAACGCCAGCGCAAGGATCCGGGACCGGATCCTTTCGGCGCTCGGCCATAGCGGCAACTCCACAAAAGAGGAAGTATAAAGAAAGAATCTAAGAAGTCTAAAAAAAGAGCGAAGACAAAAGGTATTGTGATTATTACTCCCCACAAACGAATAAATAATAAATAACTGAACTTACTAGAAATAAGGCGAAGAAGATTAATTAATAAGAGAAATTTCTGCCTACGTGAGCGGACTTCAAGAAAGCGGAAATGGCTGTAGCTTACGTAATTTAAAGCAGCAAAAAAAATCAACAACAAAAACACACCAACTTAAAACTCTTTTTTGAACATTATTCCTGGAAGGTTTCTCCCATCATCGAAATCGAGGGAATAAGAATTGTTTAAGTTATATATAATACTCCTTTTTTCTCTTTGCCTTGAAGTGGACCGTGTACGAGACGTTCGTAGTGTTTGATTGCAACATAGAAGAAATAAGATCTAATATCCAAGATGGAGGATTAATATTTTAAGAACAAAGGAGCTGACGGGTTAGTTTTAAATACGTTAAATTGACTCTTTTTTCTCTTTTTTTTCTTTGCCTTTATTATTACTACTTTTTTCTTCTTTTTTCCTTTTTGAATATTATATTCTGTTTGGATTGTAGAGCATTATTTCTGACTTTCTTTTTTGTTTGTGGGCTGGTTCCTGAGAAGTATTGCTAATGAGGATACTTTTTTTTTTTCCTACCTGAAATCAAAGTGCCATTTGGATTATTTACTTGGACTATTGAACCGATTGGATTATTATTTGGACTTATTTGAATTACTATTTGGATTTATTTGAATTACTATCTGGATTATTATTTGGACTATTGGGACTATTTGGAATTAAAACCTGCCTCCCTTCTTTTTATTATTTTTGGTATTTTTTGATATTTTGGGAACTGGATCTACAAATATTAAATGAATTAAATGATACTGGAACTTTGAACATTGACTTAACTGATACATTCCAACCATAAGAAGAGCAACTAAAGAACATAAATACATTTTGGATTTTTTCCCCTCTCCATTTAAGTCTATAAATGAATTGCTAAATTTCCCTCTTCCCCCCTCCCTTGTTTGATTGCCCCCGTACCTCTTTATCCCCTCATATATTTTTTGATATTACGTGAGTGTTTCTTTATCCTTTGTTTTTCTCTTTACTCTTTTTTTCCCTTTCATCTAGGTCCTAAGGTTGTTTAGATTGATACAATACATACATATCGAATTGTAAGTGCTTATTAACTGTTATTTTAACTGTTCTTTTAACTGTTTTTTTTTAATTAGACTTGCACCTTTCCCTTTTTATTTTTTCCTTCCTCTTTTTTGGGGGGGGGATTTATTCCTTTAAGTATTCTTATTTTAAATAGATTTTAAGTAAGTGTTTATTAGAGACTTAGCTATTTGAAACTATTTGAAACTATTTGATATTATAACTACACATTGCTTTTTTCTTTTTAATTGAAATTGATTTCACATAAGATTGAAGGTATTTTGAACACTATTAGATATATTGATATATTGTTATATTGTTGATATATTCCTCCTCGTATCTTTTTTTCTTTTTTCTTAAATCTTTCTGTTTTATTAAATTTTAATACTAATATTAATTTTACAATAGTAATATTAAAGATTGAACGATTATTAAATTGATACCACTTTGGACAAGATTAAAACTAACAGATTTTAGAAGACCTAGAAAAGCGTCGAAGATGTCCACCACCTCGACCATTATAAAAACTTCAAAGAAGCAATCTACAACTCCAACTGCTACACCACAAAGCTCCCCTTCTCCATCACCATCCTCTCTGCCACAAAGAACAATAACAAGTATGCTGGCCAAGGAGAAAGAAAAAGAAAAAACTCCAGTACAACCAACTTTGCAGACTATTCAAGATACACTGGCCTTGCTTCAAGTTTCTATGCAAGCTAACAGAGATGATGCACGGGAAGAGGCACAGAAACACTATGAAGGTATAAAAGCAGAAATGAGCAATTTGAAGTCTGAGATGGAAAATTTTAAAGGAAGTGTTCAAGCAATGGACGGGAAAATTGAAGCGATGCAGCAAACCTTAAAAGAAAATGAACAATGGAAGAAGAAGGTGGACGACAAAATAGAGAAAGCCGAAAAGAGAATGGATGCATTCGAGGATCACAGTATAGTGGCCAACAGAGGATTTGATGAAGCCATTACCAATCTTGAATTACAACGAGCCTCACATGGGCTGAGGTTCCAAAATGTGCACGAAGAAAAAGATGAAAACTTAGGTTCGAAAATGGCTGAAATAGTGGGTGAAATTCTACAGATGGATCCTCAGGATGTAATTAAAGAGATTGACGAAATTTACAGAGTTTCAACTAGCTATGTGAGAAAACACAACCTACCAAGGGAAGTACAAGTCCAAATTTATTACAAGAGGATAAGATCTGGAAATATAAAGATTTAGTAGATAACCAGTGGAACTTGAAAACAAAGCAGGAACTGTTGGAATTGGGCCTGGCAATAGACTGGTGGCAATATACACAGATCAAGTCGAGATTCCATAAAGATAAAACAACATATATACTTAGGAAGGATAATAATATATTAGGTAAATTACTAACCACAGATCAAAGAAAATTGATAGGGAAAACATATAAATTTCTAATTAATAGTAAAAATATAGAATGGATATTAAAGGACAACATGATCAGTTGGTGTAGAAATTTAAACAGAGAGATAGACCTGAATACCTGGGAAAAGGTCTGGACGTATAACTGGAAAATAACAAAGTCAACTGCCTATAAAGAAAACCAGATCAAGATGTTTTATAGATGGCACTTACCACCAAGTAGAATTTCAAAAATGTACCAAACTAATTCGCCTAATTGCTGGAAATGTAAAATAGAAATAGGTAGCTACTATCATTGTTGGTGGACGTGCCCAAAAGCTAAAGAGTATTGGAACATAATAGAAAAATGGCTGAAAGAAATAACTCAATTAGATATTAAGAAAGCACCAGAATTTTTTCTATTGGGCATATCAAATTATAAATACAAAAAAGATATATATTATTTAATAGTTCATATATTAGTAGCAGCTAGGTTAGTTTTTGCACAAAAATGGGAAGATAGTGAGATTCCAAAAGAAACAGATATTCTTAAGAAGATTTTAGACTGTGCCGAATTAGATATGATGACGAGACGGTTAAATAATCAAGAAGAATCAGAGTTTTATGATATTTGGCAGAAAGTATATATCTGGTGGGAAACAAGGAATAAGAGATACATGTGTTGCTATATTATTACTATATTTGAATTTAGTATTAGAATTGTATTAGATGGTAATTACTAGTATAAACATAAATTTCTTTCTTTTTTTTTCCTCTTATTTTTTTTTCTCTTTGTTTTTTGCATAAAATTTCTTTTTCTTCTTCATATATATCTTTATAAATTTTGATACTGATTTAGATTCATATTAAGATTGAAATTTTTATTTTATATAACAATAAGTATTTTACAGATAAATTCTTTATTTTTATATGAAGACTTCTACTCTGAGTGGAGCGAGTGGAGCTCCATTAAGTGTTATATGTTTTGTTTGTTGTGTTTGTTACTTTAAAAAAATCAATAAAAATATTTGAAGGGGAAAAAAAGAGACCACCAGATTCTCAGTCCCTCTTTGTAGCCGCAGATCCAGGCTCCTGTTCCCTCTCTGGGATCCCTTCCTTTCCCCCCAGAGGAACAGCAGAGAGAAAGATGGAAGGATCTCCGTCCCTCTGTTTCTTTTTCCACTCCTCCTTCTCTCCGTCTCCCTTGGGATCCTCTGCTGCCTTTTCCAGATTCCCTTTTCCTGGGAAGGTTCAGGGACTCTGAACTGGGGGGAGGGGAATGCAGGGAGGGAGGGGGAGGGAGGGGGGAAGGGAGGTTAGTGATTGGGGGCTTTCTTTCCCTTGGACTCTGGGGAGGAAATGGGGGTGTCAGTGCCTCTGTCAAAGTCCCTGCAGGAAGGGGGGCAGCTCTGTCTATCTTCAGGACTACGGAAACCATCCTTCTGACTGTCTTATAGGGTTTCACACATTGCAGCGGATGTTAGGCTGTGAGCTCTGGAGTGATGGAAAGAAAGGAGGGATTTATCAGGATGGCTATGACGGGAGGACCTTCATCACCTTCGACAAGAAGACCCTCACTTGGGTGGCTCCCGATCCCCAGGCCCAGATCACCCAGAGGAAATGGGATGGTTTACCAGGATATAATCGGTATTGGAAAGGCTACCTGGAGGAATACTGCATTGAGTGGCTGGAGAAGTACCTGTCCTATGGGAATGAGACACTGCTGAGGACAGGTGAGCATCTGAATGGAGACTGGACTTTCCTCCTTTATGGCCGGATCTCTTGGACACATTCAACCCGTTTGAATCCCTGGTCTGCAGCCTGTTTTCTCCCTGGTGGGAATCCCCCCCCCCCAGCCTCTCTCCAGGACACGGGAAGCGCTGATTGGTTCTCACTACCAGGCAGCCATTCAGTGGACCAGGAAATGCAGCCTCTGCCTGGCAGGTGTCTGGGTGGGTCAGGCAGGAAGAGACCTTGAGGGTGTCCTCTTCACTGCCCACAATGAGGGAACCATTTGGGGCCATTCAATGAAACCCCCATTAGCCAAACTGTAGTCGAGAGTGGTGGGTGCCCTTAATTCCCCCCCATTAACTCTGCTTCTCCCCACATCCCATAGGGGGCTCCCTCCCTGCCTTGCATCTGATGATGCACCTCCCACCCCCACCACTAGGGGGCTTCAGTTCTACCATTAAGAAGACATTATCAGTGTCCCCACTTTCGCATAAGGGCCATGGATGAGGGGTTCATTTCTTTCGGGGGGGGCTCAGGGGGAAGCAAAGTTTCTCTCAATCTTTCTTTTAAGCCTCAAAAAGGTTCCCACAATTCTCAGTCAGCCTTTCTCAAAACAACCCCCTCCCCACCTTCGGGAACAGCCCTCCCCCCACAGGGGGACTCACCTTATAATCTTTCCCAAGGACTTTTTATTAATTTACCATCTAGAACAACCCTCCCTCCTCAGTCTCTCCCTTCCCTCCTGGGGTCCTTGATCCCTCCAGGATCAGCTGCATGAGATTAGGATCAATGGGGGAATCCCCCCACTGATGATTGCCAACAGCCCCTCCCTGCTTGGGGAAGAGGACCCCCTCTCTCTTCCCATTGACATCATTCTCTCTCTGCCCCCCCCCCTTTCAGAGACAAATTGACCAGTGTGAGATTCCCTTTGATCTCTCTTCCCCTTAAAATTGGGGTTGTGTCCCTTGGAAAGAGGCCTGGAGCAGCCTCAGATTCAGGGGGGCAGAAGAGGATGCAGAAAGTAGAGAGAATCTTCTGTGTTGTGGTTGTTTTGAGAGGGAACCTAAGAGACCATCTCCACTCTCCCTCCCCTGAAGGGAGCAGCCCAAGATCAGCCACAGTTCAAAGCAGACAGAGAGGAATTTCCTTGGACCCTCAATTTGCTGCGGGAGGTTTTTCAGGCTGAGTCCCTGGGAAGGACTCAAAATCAGGAGTTCTTGTGGTTGAGCGTTTTCCAGATTTGGAGCATTTCCCAAAACCCCTTGAGATGCTTCAGGTGTGGAGGGGGAAATAGGGGGAGAGTTTCCTGCCCCTGATTTTCTCACCCACCTTTCAGTCATTGGAGGGGCTCAGAGTCAATTCCGGTGTTTCCGCAGAGCCTCCAGTGGTGACGGTGAGCAGCAGGACGGAGGTGGAGGATGGGATGGAGACGCACGTCTGCCGGGTCCACGGCTTCTACCCCAGGGAGATCGATGCCTCCTGGACGAGGGACGGGGAGGTCTGGCTGCAGGACACTTTCCATGGGTTTCTGGGCCCCCACGTGGATGGGACCTACCACTACTGGATCAGCATCCAGATCGACCCCAAAGAGAGGGGCCGCTATCGGTGCCACGTGGAGCACGACGGCCTGCAGGATCCTCTGGACTTGGAGCTGAAGGGTGAGAGGCTGCAGGGAGGGAAAGGCCGGGCTCTTGGGCAGCTTGGAGGGGAGGTGGGAGAGAAATCTGACCCCAGGTGTGTCCAGATGTGAACATACCTGAGCTTTTATCCATTGGTTTTTCCAGTGTTTGTGGTTGGTGAAGCTGCAGGGACCAGACCCTAGAACTGACTTCAGGGGATAGAAAGGAAACTACAGAATCCCATCACAATACTTGGCCGATCCTGATGAAATGCCCTTAGATCCTCTCTTAGGCCTCCCCTGGTTCTTCCTCCCAGCAGAAAAGCAGCAGTTACACTGAGCACCAGAAATAGATTTGCTTTTCTTTACAATTCCTAAAGTAGAAGAATCAGGAGGAGTCTGGTAGCCCCTTTTCTGAAGGCAGATTTTGGCTGGACTGATGGACATCAGGAGTCAGAACAGAGGCTCCCAAGTCTGAGCTTTTTCCCATCAGAGACTAACAGGGTTTCCTGCTATAAAGGTCAAAAGGTCACTCTGTGTTGCTTCTCTAAGAAAGAAGTTGCACATTATTTTATGATACGATATGTGAATTCCTGAGGCTCAGCATAAAACCCAAGGAAAAAATCCCCCTCTCAAAGAACTCTGCATATGCTCAGAAGTTTCCCTATCGTACATTGGATTCCCAAATTTCCAAAACTCAAATTGAAATCCATTTTTTATTGATGATTGTCACCATGATACAGGAAATAATCAAATTTAATTGCTCTTTCTCCCAATTCAGAATCCACCGATTCAAAATCCAACCTTTGGCTCATCATTATTGGCTGTGTTGTGGCTGCTCTGGTCGTTGTGGGTGGGATTGCTGGGATTGTGGTGTTTTTCAGTAAGTATCTTTTTGGGGGGGGATGATGGAAGGAAGATGGGGAGATTCCCCCCAAGTCTTTCCCTTTGGGGAGCTCCTTCTGGGCCTCCTTCTGTGCTGTTGTCCCAGCCCTCTTGGGGAGTCTCTGAGATCTCAGCCTCTTGCTGGGACTCCAGTCTCGGTTCATCTGAGTCTGAGATTCAGGCAGTCTGAGGTTCTTCTGAGTTGGGAAGAGGCATCCCAGTTCCTCTGTCCCCCTCAAAGGCTTTGATCAAAGAGCAGCAGAGAAGGATTTCCATGGGATCCTCCCTCCCCTCCCAGCTGCTTCCCCCAATTCCCCTCCCTCCATCTCGGAGGCAGCAGGTCTCTCTTGGGGCAAATCAGAAGATACATTTGTATTTTGTATTTTGAAGATCTTTCTGTCTTTGTTGATGGGACAAAGTGACTGTGAAATATCTCCTGGGGTTCTTCCTCTTACTGAGGGAGAGATTGAACGATCTCTGGTGGATTTTTTTTTAGCTTTAATTGATTTTTCTCCTTGCAGACAGACGTCAGGAAGACTACAATGCAGTCCCAAGTGAGTGAATTGTCCTCCTTCCATGTAATCTCTAACTTAGAACAGGCCTCATAGGCACCATCACTTGAGGATTGTGTGTTTGTGTGTCTGTGTTTAAGGACAAAAGAAACTGATGAAGCTGCAGAGTTGTGCTATTTCCTCCTAAGAACTAAGCTGGGGAAGGAGGCCTCCTTTCCATAAGGGCCAGGCTGATATTGGGAGTGAAGATCCAGGACAAGAAACCCCCCAGAGGATGAGAAGATCCACCTGGGTGAAAAGTTTGCTCTGAGTGAGAAGCTGCTCTGGTTTCCAAGTAGGAGGAACTTGCAGAATCCACTTTCCTTGCACTGGTTTGTTCCTGCGAAGGAGAAGGGGAACTCTCCCTGTTGGATTTCCAGGCACTTTCATCCAGGCAGGGAAGGCAGCCCACAGTCTGCATGGTGGAGCCTGGGCCCCTTTGAGAGAAAGAGCCCTTCATTCCTTGGTGGGAAATAGGAAAACCACTGGCAATGCCGTGATCCCCAATGGTTAGAGACTCTTCAGGTGGCATAGCTGAGACCTGGCTGATTCTGCAAGCAGGGAGATTCTCCTCTCAGAGAAGCGTCCAGCTGGGTTGAGGGTTTGGCACCAGCCGGTCTCCAGGGCGCAGGGCAGGTGGGATGGCAGTGGTCCTCTGAGAGTCTCTTTTGGCCTTTAAGGGCCTTGGTCCCCAGGTTTCTGGTTGTGATTCCATGTTTCTGAATCTGGGCTCATGAGATCAGTTGGGCTTGTTGCCACTGTACCAGCCTCCTTGATGCATGGCCACCTCCCTGCCTGAGTGCTGGAGACCATCTCAGGGTTGGCATGGAGTTGCCCAGGATTCTGGTCCTGGGAGTCTTCAATCTGCCATCCCTGGGTTTGGTCTCGGAAGCGGCCCAGAAGTTCATGTTCACCATGGTGGACATGGGCCTTTTCCAGATAATGTTGGGCCCAACTCGGGACAGTGGTCACACACCAGATATGATATTGTTGTCAGAGCAATGGCAATGTGATCTGATGGGGGAATCTAGGTTGTAATGAAATGTTTAAAATATTTTATACGGAATTTGTTGAATTTTATTGCAAGCTTCCTGGAGCCACCTTTGAGAGATGGATGTCATAGAAGTTAAAGCATGAAATAAACGAACAGGCTGTTCTGCTCTGAGAGATTCATGAGGCTGCAGAGGTTTAATGGTGAAGAGAGAGAAGAGGATCAGGACAAAGCATTCCTGTTCCTGTGTCCATTCCCTTTCTGTCCTCTCACTCTGTGTCTCTCTCTCCAATGCAGGGAGGAACCAGGCCATTTAGCAGCCCCCTCACAGGTGAGTGACCCCAATGGGGGCTGTATGGAGTTGTCCCTTCCCCCTCCCACTTTTCCCTCATTCAGTCAATTGTGAAGAAGGCGAGAGTCACTGTTTCTTCCCAGCCAGCGCTTGGATCAACTGCGGGGGAAATGTAGAGTAGAACAGAGAGGACGGTAGGAGAGCCGGCCAATCCTTATGAGAGAGGGAGCTGTAAAGAAATGGGGGGGGGGAGAGAAAATGAGGAGGCTAAGAGACCCGGTAACTAAACTTCCTCATGAAGTTTTCAGTGCTGCGAAAACTAAACCGCGCAGCCCCAAACCAGATGGAAGAAACGTGCCTCCCCGCCATCCTCAGAGCCTGCAGCACTCGTTTTGCTCCTCTTTAGATTGACCTCCCTTTAAACCGCGTCTCCATCGCCTGCGCTTCGCTGAGGACTGGACCAAGGCGACTCCATCCCCGTGAGTGAAGGGAAAGGAAAGGAATCTCCCCCGGTTCCCTACTGGCATTCAGGGACACTCCCCCCCCCACACATCACCCAAAAAAGAGCCAGCCACACTGGAGAGCACTCTGGGTTCCTCCCTTCACGGTGTGGAATTCTCACGCGGGCTCTTCTGCCGTCCCTCACAAATTTTCCGCTCTCTTCTTCTTCCTAAGCGGTTGGCAGGGAGGCATCAGAAAGGCTCTGCGGAGATGGAAGGTGGGAGGAATTAAAGCCAGCTCCTTTGGGGACCTTGAAGGGACTCCCCCAGAGGAAGCGGGTGCCAGGGAGCCTTGTCTGAGGCTGAAGCGCCAGTCCTTGCCACGGCCGGGATTCCCCACCTCCGGACTGTCGGTGCAAGCAAAAAGAGGCAGGGGATCCTGGCGGCAGCAGCAAGCGAAAGGGAAATCCCGGAAGCGGCAGTCACAAGTCAGGGAAATCCCTGCAGCAGTAAGAGAGTGTATGCGGAATAAGAGAGCGCATACACCTGGGCTTGGGTTCGTAAGTAGAAAATGGTTCAGAAGTAGAGGCAAAGAAATCTGAAACGCTGAGTTCGCATCTCAAAATGTTTGTCAGTAAAGACGTTCGTAAGTAGAGGTACCACTTGGCCTAATTGGTTTTCCAGCTTTGTTCCTGACTACAGTCCACTCTTCATACCATCTTCATGCCCACCTGGACAGGAAATCTTCTATCGTCCCTTGCATCAAGCAAGTGTTCCACAGGGCAACCTATCCTGACCCTTCGAGCTATAGCATCCCATGTTTCCCTATTTCCAGTGTAGAATTCAATTCAGTTCTGCTGGGTCCTGGCGTGAAATGAGTCGCCTATCAAGCCTCCCGCCCCACTTGGCTGTTTTTGGACCAGAAGGGATTTGGGAGGAATCCATTGCTCCCCGTAGTGAGTAAGGGCACCTCCTTCCACTGGCTTAACTCCCATATGGCAGTTTTCAGACTCTGGGAGGACCTCTGCTTGCTTCCAGAGTTATGGGCCAGGGATGAAATTCAGCAGGTTCTGACGGGTTCTGGAGAACCAGCAGCAGAAATGTTGAGGAGTTAAGAGAACTGGCAAATACCACCCCTGGCTGGCCTCAGAGTCAAGTGGGAATGGAGATTTTGCAGTTTCCTTCCTCTGTCATGTCCACCAAGCCAGACCCACAGAAGGTCCTGTGCTTTGGCCTGACCTCCTAGAGTAGCCCAGACTGCTTTGCATGACTTGTAATAGCTTTGTAATATAGCTTCTAAACTTGTGTTGTTATTTGTGATCAGCTTTTGCTGATTGACATGTTTTAGAGAAGAGTTCATAGTGAATTGGAGTGAGGAATAGGAGGAAAAGTAGCTGGTTTTACTGTAAGAGAGAACGATAAACTGTAAATCTTCATCAGAGTTGCTTGGATTGAAAGGGGAGGGGTTTTTTTTTCTGTCCCTTATTTTTCTTTGTATAAGTGCCACTTATGTTTTTCAGAGTTTAGAAAATGGAACACAAACCTTCCCCCATCATCAAGTGCTGAACAGAGATCATTTTTTCCTGCTGCCGACAAACAGCTGATTTTGCCACCAAAGCTGGTTATTTGGTGGCTTTGCTCCCTGTTTTTTAAAGGGGAGACTAGAAATGACCCAAGATGATCTCCGGACAATCATGCACAGACAGAGAAGAGGGGGGGCTGGATGCCTGCAGTTTTTATTAAGGAGTGATCAGAAGGTCTAATCTCTTGCCATCCTTTGCCTTCAGCTGCTCAGCTTTCTTAAGCACATCTGGGTTTTAACTGCACTTCTTGAACTTTTACAATCACCCAATTCATAATTATTTGACTTTAGACCTATTTTATAATCCCTAATTTGACTTTTACAACATTTTTTTTGCTCATTAAATTCAAAATTATTCTTTTTAACTGTAAGGAATTTGTGCCGGATGTTACATTTACACGGTATTATATTATAATCTGGCTCTTTCTAACTGTTTTTTTTTAACACCGTCAATATTTCTCCCTTAATTTTTTATGGGAAAATCCCCCCCCCCTTATTTAATTCTACCACAGGAGTAAAAAGAAAATTTCACTGTGGAAGCTGTTGCTTATCTGCTTCTCTTACCTTTGAAGAGAAAACTAAGAGTGTTTTTCATGTCTTTGAAAGAACATAAATTATTTTGGGAGATGATTGAAAGAAGAATGCCCACTTATGGTGGGGGGGAAGGATAGAAGACACACACAATTTCAATCACATGCTAAAGAGCAACAATATTATACAAATGAAGAAAAATAAGGAGTAAACATTATGTAAAGATACCTAGGTGGCTTTCAACAATTGAGACGTTGACATCCCAACACAGTAGATATAACAAAAAAGATAACATATGATTGTTAGACTCAACTGGACGCTTAAAGATCAGTCAAAAATTAGAAGATGAAGGGAAAAGTATGAATTGAATAACATATCAAATACAAAGTAGATATATATCAGGCCTGGTAAAATTTGGTATAGCTAAGAAATATAATTTAATAGATAAAATACTGATTGAACAAGATATTAAATTTATAACAAAGATGTATAATTATCTTTTATATTATGATAACATTGAGGAAACAGTGAAAGAGAATATGTTAGCCTGGATGAAAAATTTTGGCTGCATGATCCAATTAGAAGATTGGGAAAAATAGGAAAGGAACATTATAAATCTACTTTATTAATGGTGTATAAAGAAAATGTTCTTTTTAAAAAAAATATTTTTAATTAGTTTCAAAAAGGACAGACAAAAACATACAACATTAAACATTTAAGGAGCTACCATTGCTCCGCTTATCGTAGAAGTCTAACTAATACAGAAAGAAAAAACTCTAGCTGTTACTAGATCTAAGCAGAAATGCCACACTTACAAAATACATTATCATTAAACTTAATTCTATGTTTTTAGGATTAAAATTGTTGATCAAATTTCTTTATGTTTTTTTTTAAAGAAAAAGATACACTTGTATATATATATATATATATATATATATAAATAAAGAACAATAAACAAATTATTGGTAGTACAAAAAGAAAACAAAATAAAAGCTTCTATGTTAGTTATCATATAAAATATTTAATTCTATCTTATAATTTTTCAAATAATCATTTATTCTTATATATTTAATTTTTAATACTATTTTTAACATTCCACCAATCATATACTTTATCCCATATTTTGTAAAATTCCGTTTCGGTTTGGTTATTCAAACGTTTAGTCATCATATCTAATTCTGCATATTCTATAATTTTTTTGAATACCTCCGTATCTTTCGGTATCGTCTTTTCTTTCCATTTCTGTGCAAATACTATTCGTGCCGCCACCAATATGTGTATTATTAAATAGAAAATGTTCTACAGGTGGCATTAGGCCCCAGCACGATTAGCCAAAATCTATCTGAATGTAAATCCAAAATGCTGGAAGTGTAAAACTGATCATGGAACATTTTGCCACTTATGGTGGACGTGTCCAGTCATTAGGAAATTTTGGAATATGATCAGTAATTGGATAAAGGAAATGACAAAATATGAATTAGAATTAAAGCCAGAAACCTACTTTCTGGGAATCATGAGGGGGCAATGTACAAAAATGAATTATTATTTTATAATACATATATTAACGGCTGCCAGATTAGCACTTTCACAAACATGGAAGAATGAACCCCTCCCCCCCTTACAGAGATAATACTAATAAAGAAAATGTTGGACTGTGCAGAAATGAGCAGGCTTACTATAGAATTGTAGAATTATCAAAGGAAAGAATTCTATACTTTGTGGGGGAAATTGTATATATGGCTTGAAAAAAAAATATATATATATATATAAATAACCAGTAATTAATAATCAGTACTTGTAAATACTAATACAAAATAAATAACTAATATAAAAGGTAAATATTAAATGGAAAAGATTATTGATAAGATAGTTGGATAATAATGTATTGAAATTGATACGCTGATGCTACAGAAATGTAAATGAAGTTATTTGAATGATTTGTTAACGTCTTTTATGTGTTTGGTTTTTAAAAATCTATTAAAAATAGGGTTTTTTTAAAAAAGAAAGAAGAATGCTCTCCAATTTACAGTTTTATGTGACAATATAAAGAAAAAAATTGATAGGTCAAGAAAGGGTTTGCAAAATCAATGTGGTATCCAAAAGCAGGAAATAAGTTGTACCTGATTTCCAGTGTGAGGAATTGGAATTCCATTTGTCACTCTCAGATGTGAACAAGTATTTGGTTTTTCAGAAAAAATGGACAAGAACTTTGAGATTATTCAACATGAATAAGATATTTAGAACAGAGACTTCTGAACTTTGGAAATGAGATACAATTGTTGATAAAGTTCTTAATTGAAAACCTAAGGGAAGGTTTTACTATTTAAAATTAGACACCGATTATTTGACCTGCATTCAGATATAATGATGAAAGTGATTTGTGGCCAATAAGAAATTGTGTAGACTTTCTATGATTAAATTATAATAACAGACTATTGGCAGAGTGCTTTAAATTTTAACTTTGCTGTTTTTCAATCTATTAACTATTTTTTCTTTCACACATGTAATCTATGCCAGGTCAGGTTGCAAATAGATGTAGATTATAAATTCTGGGCCTCTTTTGCAAAGGAGGAAGCTATTATTGTTGCAACAGATTACTCAGGGTTCAAAAGGGAGGCATAACATGTCATTTTCTCTCTTTAAAATTGTTCTTTTCAATGTTTTTGTTTAGTTTTGTTCTGCCTCTGTTTAATCTTTTTAATTTTTATTTGGGATTTTAATCTTTGAAATAAAGTAAAAAGGTTAATTCTAAGAAAATGGACCAGGAGATCCAGAGTTGGGCCTGGCTGCTTCCCCAATAACCATTTCACACACACTGTAATACCAAAATTGTTTGCTGAAAATAAATGGTTCCCCCCCCCCCCCCATTTCTACTCACTTGAGCTGCTGAGTCTTATTGGAAGTTGGGAATAACAAGGATTTCCCCCTCTGTTGCTCAGAGACTCCATTTCACTCTGAGGGGGGAGAAGAGGAGGAACCAAGGCAAAAACTGGGTGGGGGAGGGGAACTCCTCTCTGCTCCTTTGGGGAGGAGGCGGCCATTTTGTTTCTGTGCCTGTTTCTCCAGCATCACCAGCTGATCATCTGTAAAATGGCTGCTTTTGGTCTTGGCTTATTGATGGCAGGAACAGAGGCTGCTTTTCCCTCCAATCCTCTGCGCCTCATCCAGGGGCCCTTTGGGAGACAAGAGTTCAAGGCCCGGCCAGAGCCGTCCTGGTCCCCTTGCAAAAGAGCAGCTTCTCCTGCTTCTGAGAGATCCTCTCTGGGCTCCTCAGCTGCCCCATCTGATGCAGTGGCCCAAGAGAGGGGAGACACCTGATTGATGGGAAAGATGTCCCCCATATTACAGATAGTCCTCAACTTACAACCACAAATTTAGATTGCTAAATGAAAAATGTGTTAAGTGAGTTTTGCCCCATTTTACGAGCATTCATGTCACAGCTGTTAAGTGGTTCACTGCAGTTGTTAAATCAGTAACACAATTGTTAAGTGAATCTGGTTTTCCCCTTGACTTTGCTGGTCAGAAGGTTGCAAAAGAGGCCCCTTGACCGCTAGACTCTGCAAAGGTCATAAATATGAGTCAGTTGCCAAGCACCCAAATGTAAATCACCTGAGCATGAGGAAGCTGAAAGGGTCATAATTGTGAAAAATTGTCATGTGTCTTTTTTTTCAGTGCTGTAGCTTTTCATGGTCACTAAATGAACTGTTGTAAATCGAGGACTACCTGAAAAGTGAATGCTTTCTGTTCAAGGAGGGGTGAAAAGGGGGTGGGAGGGTCTTTTACCCCAATTCCTTTTGGGCTTCACAGCATAAAAAGTGGAAAATTTAAAGCGGACGCCTCCAACCTGCAACACGAGAGCCACATTCAGCTTTGACCAGCTAATAATGCAGTCCCACAAAACTTTGAATCTTATAATAAATAATATAAAAAAATAAAAGTGTACTTTAACTTAGCTTAATATCTCTACCAGGCTAGAAACCAGGAGTGAGTTCAAGTCCAGCCTCATCCCCTCCTGTGGGAGGAAAAGGAAGGAGCAGCAACTTTAAGACACGAGAGCATCTGCAAAGGGAGGAATACAGCTGGCTACTCGGTTTTGACCACCAAGCTCTGGGTCAAGACTTAAAAGTCCTGTTTGAATGACAAATTTAATTTCCTCACAAGGATCTCCGTGCATTTGTTGATGGATGGACCGTGTGTATGGGTAAGGCTGGTGTGTGTGTGTGTCAGAGGAAGGCACATATGTGGAGATAGGACCCAGGTGTGGGTGTAATGGACGTGAGAGTGAGGAATATGAATTCTGAAAAAACATCCACTCTCCAGGACGACCCGTATTCTCCTTTATTGGGGCCCTCTGGATGCTAAGCAGGGTCACAGCTGTGGGGTCCTTGGTCGCTCTCTGAGCCTAGTGGCTTTCCTGCAGACGGTTCATTGCCCGGTAGTCCTCGAATTATGAACAGAATTGAGCCCAATATTGATGTTGTTGATACTTGTTAATTAAATAAGGTTGTGCCATTTTACAACTTTTTTTGTCAGAGTTGTTAAATGAATCATTGCAGTTGTTAAGATAGTACAGTAACCCAGTTGTAAGGTGAATAGCAATAGCATTTAGACTTATTTACCGGCTTCACAGTGCTTTTACAGCCCACTCTAAGCGGTTTCCAGAATCAGCCTCTTGCCCCCAACAATCTGGGTCATTTTACCCACCTGAAACAGTTAGTTGAAGTAGCCTGTAGTGCGGCACCCTAACCACTGAACCACCCAGCTCCCCTGGACTTTGCTTGTCAGGCGGTCACAAGAGCAGATCACACGATCCCAGGACACTGCAGTCATCATAAATACGAGTCCTATGAATTTTGATACTGTGATCATGGGGATGCGGCAACAATGGTCATTAAAGCAACAGTCATAATGGTGAAAAATGGTCATGTCATTTTTTTGAATGGTCATTAAGTGAACTGTTGTAAGTAGAGGAGTGCCTGTGCTTGAAGCAAAGGTGATATTTACTGGTACTCCATGATTTGCAAATGTTTTTTAGTGACTAATATTACAACCGCACTGAAAAAATGTCTTATGACCATTTTTAACACTTATGACCGTTGCAGCATCCGCATGGACGCACAATCAAAGTTCAGACTTTCTTGGCAACTGGTTCATATTTATGGCGGTTCTAGAATCCTGGGATCACGTGGTCACCTCTTGCGACTTTCTGGCACGCAGTCAATTGGGAAGCCAAATTCGCTTAACAACCATGTTACTAATTTAATGGTTGGAGTGATTCACTGAACAGTGGTGTCCAGAAAGGTCATAAAATGGGGCAAAATTCTCTTAACAAATGTCTCGCTTAGCAGTGGAAATTTTGGGCTCAATGGTGGGTGTAAATCGAGGACTGCCTGTATTCAAGAGGAAGGCACTGGCAGGCACAAGTGTCAAAGGCAGCCACACATTCTTGTTTTGAAGCAGTTTCTTCTTGTACAGGAAGTCCTTGACTTACAACAGTTCACTTAGTGACCGTTTAAAGTTACAACGGCACTGAAAAGTGACTTGTGACCTTTTTTCACACTATGACCATTGTGGCATCCCCAGCACCTATAGATAAAAGTAATGCAAAAGAGAGAAATAATTTCTCTTCCTCCGCAGCAATCATTATTGCCTCCACTCTCTTCATTTAATGGAGGGTTTGAGTTGCTGGAGACTGGATAGTAAGTGGGGAATTCTGGGAGGTGAAGTCCATATTTCTTAAATGTCCATGGAGATTCTCAGAGAAATTGGAGTCTCTGAGCAACAAGGAAGGTAAAATCTCTTGTTATTTCCAATCTCCCAAAACAGGAAGCAGTTGGACAAGCTCTCTTCTCCTTCTACAAAGGCCTGTAACCCCTCCCCCCTCCTAAAACTCACCCCGTCTCTCTAGAACCCATGAGTCCATGGGCTGTATGGGGGCCACACTTTTGGCCACTCTGCCCTTCTAGATGAACTCCCTTTTCCAAATTGAGACCTAAAAACCCATTCTATTATTTTTATTTTCTGCTACAATATTTATTTATTTATTTATTCAATTTTTATGTCGCCCTTCTCCTTAGACTCAGGGCGGCTTACAACATGTTAGCAATAGCACTTTTTAACAGAGCTGGGCTATTGCCCCCACAATCTGGGTCCTCATTTTACCCACCTCGGAAGGATGGAAGGCTGAGTCAACCTTGAGCCGGTGATGAGATTTGAACCGTTGACCTTCAGATCTACAGTCAGCTTCAGTGGCCTGCAGTACAGCACTCTACCTGCTGCGCCACCCCGGCTCTCCCCTCCTCCAGGTCCTCCTCTCCCCTCTTCTCTTTTCCTCCTCCTCCATTCACTTCCCCCTTCCCTTCCCTCCTCTTCTCTCTGCTCCTACACTCCCCACTCCTCTTCCTCCCCTCTCTCCTTCCCCCTTTTCTCCCATTTATTTCCTCTTCATTCCACTCCTCTCCACTCCTTCCCCCTCTTCCTCTCTAGTCCTCCTCCTCTTTTCCTCTCCCCTCTTACTCCTCCCCTCCCCTCCTTCCCTTTGCTCTCTTCACTCCTCCTCCCCTCCCTTTCCTCCTTTCCTCCCCCTCTTCTCTCCCCCCTCCCCTTCTCTGCTCCTCTCCTCCTCCTCTCTACTCTTCCTCTTCCTCTCCCCCTCTCATCTCCTCTCCCTATCCCCTCCTCCATTTATTTGTTTGTTTATTTCGATTTATAAGCCACCCTCTTCTGAAGGACTCAAGGCAGCATACAACAATAAAACCAAGTACAAAATTTAAAACCTCATTAAAAAAATATTCATCCATTTATCATTCATACTACTGGCCAAAGCACAGTGTTGCTGCTCAATGAGCAAAGCCAAGTTTTTAAAGCCTTTTGAAAGGTCAGGAGGATGGGGGCAGTGCAAATCTCTGGGGGGAGTTGACCAGAGTGGCCACTGAGAAGGCCCTTCCCTACAGTCCTGCCAGTGGACACTGCTCAGCTGGCGGGACCTGGAGAAGGCCGACTCTGTGCAATCTAATCAGTCGCTGGGATGTGTGAGGCAGAAGATGGTCCTGTAAATAATCTCCCCTCCATCTCCTCCTCCTCTCTCCCTCCTCCTCTCTTCTCCACTTCTCCTTTTGTCTCCCCTCTTCCTCTCCCCCTCCTCCTCCCTAGTTCTCCTCTCCACTTCTTTCTTCCCCTCCCTTCCTTTTCTCTCCCCAATCCCCCCTCCTCTTCCTCCCCTCCCATCCTTTGCGCTCCACTCCTTCTCCTCTCTAGTTCTCCTCTCCTCTCCTTCCTTCCCCTCCCCTCCGCCCTCTCCCTCCCCCTCCCCTGCCCGTTCTCTGGCCCATCTCTTCTCCCCCCCCCCTTGCGTCCTGTCAGCCGTTACTCCTGTCTGGTCCCACCCGAGAGTAAAGACGTGAAGGCCGCCAAGACGTCGCTTCCTCCCTTGTTGCGAAGGAAGCGCCGAGTGCCTGGGAAGGGAGGAAGGCGGGAGAGAGAGGCCGCCATTTGTCCCCGGGCCTTCAGCGGGCTCCTTTAGGCATGGAAAATATCGGGAGACTTTGATCCCGTTCGTCTCTCTCTCAGCCCAACCTGCCAGCACAGCTCCCGGCTGAGGAATTCCGACAACCGTTGGCAGGGAAAGAAATCTGCCTCAAACGACCCTTTCATCAGCCAAACCGTCACTCAACCTTCGCTCCACCCCCGCCCTGTCTGTGGGAAGCTTTACTAGTGCGGCAGCGCCTCCCGTGGCCACTGCGAGAACGGCGCTTCTTTTTTACCACTTGATTTCTCAGAAAAGGCAACTGTCGGTCGGCGGATCCCATTGGCTCCCATCAGGGCATCACGTGCTCTCTGTGGGAGGAGTTACCGAGTCCCCGCGCTCGAGATCAAGAGTCTTGCATCCGCTCTGGGTGTTTCCTGCGGCTTTTTCCCTTCCAACTGCTGCTGCTTTTTTTCCCCATTGGCCGTTGCAAGGCAATACCTGTGCACGCCTCCTTCCGACTAAGCCTTCCGTAGTTCAGGGGAGTTTACTGCCAAATCAGTGGGGAGGGGCTGTGCGGGGTCTCCCTTCCTTCCCCGGCTCAGATGCTCCTCCCGCTTTTCCCCGCCCCGCAGCCCCTCCCCTCCCCCAAGAGGCGGACTCCCAGGAAGGGGATTTCCCGACGGAACTTCCGTTTTTCTTTCCCCGCCCCTCTTGCCGTTTGCGCCTGGAGATCTGCCTAGCAACAATGACGAACTTGGGGTGGCTTTTTCTCTATTGGTTGAGTTCGCCCAATCGCCAACGGGCTCCGGATTGTTGCGCTGTTGACCCCCCTGGAGCCCCTGTTGGGATCATGGAGACTTGAGGAGAGCGGGGCGCAGGTTGAGGATCGAGGCCAGAATGGCTCTGCGCTCTGCGCCCTTGTTGCTCCTGGTGTTGGTGGCGGTCGCCCTCCGAGAGAGCTGCTTCGGTGAGTCCCTTTGGGGGGGGGGAGGTCGCCCTTTTTATCTGCCAGGGAATATCTCTCTCCTCCCCCCCCCCCCCAAAAAGTATCTTCCCAAAAGGAGAATCCTGGTTCGGTCCTCTTTCTAGTCCGCTCCTTCTCCCCCTCTGGGATTAGGCCCCAAAGTTCCCTCCCTCCAGGAAAGCCCCTCTGGGAACAGGACGTGGGTGGACTCTCCAGACGTCAATCAAGTCTACCAGGGCGTCACCAAGCGCAGTTCTTTCCCTCCCCCAAAGTGGAGATTATTATCTATTATTTTAACCCAATTAAAAACTCTTCATTGGGCAGCCTTAGAGTCTCTTCCGTGTCTGTATTTTGACAATGGAAATTAAACAGTGACAATGTGATTTTGATTTTGGTCCTTGTTAGTAAAATTTGCAATAGTTTATGTCTTGTGAATTTAGTCCCCTCCAAGGAAGGAGGGGATTTGATAGAAACATAGAAACATAGAAGACTGACGGCAGAAAAAGACCTCATGGTCCATCTAGTCTGCCCTTATACTATTTCCTGTATTTTATCTTACAATGGATATATGTTTATCCCAGGCATGTTTAAATTCAGTAAAATAATATTTTCTCATGTTGCTTTTGATCTTTCCCCCAACTAACTTCAGATTGTGTCCCCTTGTTCTTGTGTTCACTTTCCTATTAAAAACACTTCCCTCCTGAACCTTATTTAACCCTTTAACATATTTAAATGTTTCGATCATGTCCCCCTTTTCCTTCTGTCCTCCAGACTATACAGATTGAGTTCATTAAGTCTTTCCTGATACGTTTTATGGCTAAGACCTTCCACCATTCTTGTAGCCTGTCTTTGGATCCGTTCAATTTTGTCAATACACATACATACTTCTATGCCCCCCCAGTCCCAAGGGGACTACCACTGAGACACTATACTTTTCTGCCCTCCCCCCCCCCCAAAAAATTAGAGGGAACACTGCTTGCAACCATAACTGACGCCAGAATTTATGTTGCTAAGTGAGAAATTTGTGCATTTTGCCTCAATTTATGACTTTCCCTGCCACGTTTTTTAAGCAAATCACTTGCAGTTGTTAAACTACAGTAATAACATGGTTTTTATGTGAATCTGCTTCCCCATTGAGTTTGCTTGACAGAACATTGCAAAAGGGGATCACATGATCCCCGGGACGATCCTGCAACTGTCATAAATATGAACCAGTTGTCAAGTGTCTGAATTTTGATCATGTGAAGAACGTGGGGATGCTACAATGGTCATAAGTGTGAAAAATAGTCATAAGTTACTTTTTTCAGTGATGATGTAACTTCAAATAGGCATTAAATAAACTGTTGGAAGTGGATGACTACCTATATACCACTTCACAGTGCTTTCAAGTCCAATGGAAGCAGTTGGAAATGTCAGCCTAACAATCTGACCTCGGAAGGAATTGACCTTGAGCAGGTCAGGATTGAACTCCTGGCTGTGGGCAGAATTAGCCTGCAATGCTGCATTCTAACCACTAAGCCTCCATGGCTCAAAGTATAAGGTTGAGCCACACTGAGTCCTGGGTTCAAAGCCAAGTCCTGTTCAGATGCCTGAACTCTGGGACGGGAGGGGGAATTTCCCAGTCGGAGGGGGGGTGAGGGGGAAGATCCAGGGGGGCTACATTGCATCATTGCTGCCCCCCTTCGCTCCCCCCTTTGCCTCCCCTTATCTCCCAAGCAAGCCGTTTGGGTTTCCTGTAAGGATCCCACGGCCTCTGGTATCACCCAAATTCCCCCCTCCCCTCCCCTATTTTATAAAATCCCCCCCCCTCAATCTGCACCTAACAATCCATGTTGGGCCTCAGTGAAGTCAGAGTGTTTTTTTTTCTCTTGGGGGGACCAGATGGGGATGGAGCCCCCCTTCTTCCTGTGGGGCCCCTGCAGCCTCCTTGGGGCAGAGACTGAGCAATGCAGAAGAGGGAGGGGGTGGAGGGAGGCCTTGCCGGATGCGGGGAACAATTGGAGGGGATCACAAAAAGGGGATCCTGCTCTCTCTTTGTCTCTGCTTCCCTTTGCTTTCCCCTCTCTTTCCCCTCAACCCTCCAGAAGATGTTCCTTTGCCTCTCGGTCACTCCCTCTTTCCACCCTCGGCTTTATTTCTCTCTCCCATCATCTCCCCCTTCATCTCCTCTTCTTCCTCCTCTGCCTCCAGTTCTCTTCTTCTTCTTTCTTCTTTCCAGACCTGGAAACGAGCCTTCTGTGCCCCATGTAGCATCAGGGTCCTTGACTGAAGCCCCCTAACTCTGCCCCTCTGGGTCCCTTCCAGGCGCCTCCTCCCACTCCATGAAGTATTTCTTCACCTCCATCTCGGAGCCCAGTCAGGGGCCGCCCTACTTTGTCACTGTGGGGTTTGTGGATGGTCAGGCCATTGATCACTACGACAGCAACAGCCGGAGGATGAAGCCTCGAGTCCCCTGGATGGAGAAGGTGGGGAAGGGGGATCCCCAATACTGGGACAGAAACACCCAGAGAGCTCGTGCCAATGAGGAGACGTTCCGAGCAGACCTGGAGACTCTGAGGAGTCACTACAATCAGAGCGAAGGTGAGTGATGGATTGGGTGGCTCCTCCAGCCCCATATTCCCCTCCCTAGGAACCAGAGGGGGAGGAAAGGGGGGGTCCCTTCAAAGGGAGAGGCTGCTTCCACAACTTTAAAATAGTCTTTTTAAATATGTTTATTCTTTTTAAAAAATCCATATAAATTGTCCTTTCCTCCATAGCTGACATTTTCTGCCAATTGCAGTTAATGAAAACATGTTTAAATTTATCCATCTGTCTTTCTGAATGTTGATATTGATATAAACTGAGATAAAGAGACCAAAATCTCCCCCCCCATGAAAGTTGGAGGGTCTGACAGTGGGTCTCCTGCTGTCGGGGAGGAAGGGAATCACAGGTCTCCCCCATAAAAAAAGGCAGTGGATCCTAACTAAATTCTACAGCAAGCAGGTCCTCATCTTTCTCTCTGTTTCCACCTCAGAGAAATAAGGGATCAAGTGCAGATCTACCTGGAGTGACTAGATCCCTTCACCCCCTTTTTGGAGGGATGAGGGCCCCCCATATGCCAGGAGCTTCTGCTCATCCTCCAGTTAAAAGGAGGGGCCAGGAAGACCCAAATGGGGTGGGGGCTCTTGGGGGGGTCACAGGGCCAGGATCCTCCCAATCCTGAGAGGGAAAGACAGAGAAGAAAGGATCCTCCATTTGGGGCCCTTCCAGAGTCTCTCAGAGCCTTCGTGGCTTCCCATCCTTGGTCCCTCAAGCTGAACTCCTGCCCTGCCCTCTTGGTGGGGCTGCTCTGGAGGGGGGGAGGCCTTCTTCAGCAGCCCCCCCCCCCCTTCTGCCATCTTTGGGGCACAAGATTCACCTTCAAGGAACCTTATTTGGGGGCAGGGGCTGAAAGCACCTGTGGGTCTCATGGGAGCCTCCTTTCCAGGCTAAAGAGCCCCAAATGTCCCAACCTTTCCTCAAAGGGAGGCTGCTTCCCCCCTCCCCTCGCCTGAGTCGCCTCCTCTGGACCTTCTCCAGCCCCCTCCTCTCCTTTTGGGGGTCTTTGGGCCACAACTGCTCCCAGTATTCCAGATGTGGTTGCTCTGCCTTGATTCATGTAAAGGCTTTGGGACATCAGCCTCTCTTGGGTTCTCCATACAATTTTAATGATATCCTGTTTGCATTTTAAACATTTAAATATAATTTGCATTAAACCTTTTGAAGAAAAGATAAAAACTAGTAGAAGGTAACATAAAGTAAAGGAGCAAAAGGAAACTAATCAAAGAAAATTAAATAAAAGTCCATTTTCCCCATGGGGAGATCAGGGAATCTTCTCTTGAGGGAAGGATCAGGCTGGAGCTCACGAGGATCTTCCTCTTCCTCCAATGGGAAGATCTCTGGCTGAGCAGAAGATGCAGAGAAAGGATCCCCTCACCCGACATTCCTGGGTGGGGGAAGGGAGGGAAAACACTGGTCAGTTTAGTTCAACTGTCCTTCCAGGTGGTTTTTCCCTTAGATTTGAGAGTTCCTGGCGTCCTTCCTCCCTCTCAAGCCCAAACAGGACTAGAAACATTTCAGGATTTCCTTTTGGTTTTTTCAAAGATTCGATTTTATTTTAAATCCACGAATCTGGTCACTTGAGGTCTAAGTATCTTCTCCAGGGCCTTGCAAAGACTGTGGACTTCAAGCTCATTTCAAAGGCCAATAACCCTTCAGGTGTCCAGATCAGACTGGGCCACTTGCTGCTGTTGCTGAGGAAAATATTCTTTTGTGGCCCTTCAAGGCTTCATCCCCACATTGCACTAAACCATGGTTTGTTTCTGGTTAGCCCAAAGTGGGAACTGGCCCTTGTGACTTGATGCTATTTGTGAACGTAGTCCAAGATTTATGATCACAAGGATCCATGCAAGCATTTATGTAGATCAATCAGATCCTCTTTGAGACATAGAAACATAGAAACATAGAAGTCTGACGGCAAAACAAGACCTCATGATCCATCTAGTCTGCCCTTATACTATTTTCTGTATTTTATCTTAGGATGGATCTATGTTTATCCCAGGCATGTTTAAATTCAGTTACTGTGGATTTATCAACCACGTCTGCTAGAAGTTTGTTCCAAGGATCTACTACTCTTTCAGTAAAATAAAATTTTCTCATGTTGCTTTTGAGACCACCAGATTCTCAGTCCCTCTTTGCAGCCGCAGATCCAGGCTCCTGTTCCCTCTCTGGGATCCCTTCCTTTCCCCCCAGAGGAACAGCAGAGAGAAAGATGGAAGGATCTCTGTCCCTCTGTTTCTTTTTCCACTCCTCCTTCTCTCCGTCTCCCTTGGGATCCTCTGCTGCCTTTTCCAGATTCCCTTTTCCTGGGAAGGTTCAGGGACTCTGAACTGGGGGGAGGGGAATGCAGGGAGGGAGGGGGAGGGAGGGGAGAAGGGAGGTTAGTGATTGGGGGCTTTCTTTCCCTTGGACTCTGGGGAGGAAATGGGGGTGTCAGTGCCTCTGTCAACGTCCCTGCAGGAAGGGGGGCAGCTCTGTCTATCTTCAACCATCCTCCTGTCTGTCCTTTAGGCCTGCACACATGGCAGCGGATGTTAGGCTGTGAGCTCCGGAGAGACGGGAGCAAAGGTGGGCTTATGCAGTATGGCTATGACGGGAGGACCTTCCTCACCTTCGACAAGGAGACCCTCACTTGGGTGGCTCCCGACCCCCAGGCTCAGAACACCCAGAGGAAATGGGATGGTTTACCAGGATTGAATCAGTATTTGAAGGCCTACCTGGAGGAGGAATGTTTTGACTGGATAAAGAAGTACCTGTCCTATGGGAATGAGACGCTGCTGAGGACAGGTGAGCATCTGAATGGAGACTGGACTTTCCTCCTTTATGGCCGGATCTCTTGGACACATTCAGCCCCTTTGAGTCCCTGGTCTACAGCCTGTTTGCCCTGGTGTGAATCCTCCCCACCCCCTTCCAGCCTCTCTCCAGGACACGGGAAGCTCTGATTGGTTCTCACTACCAGGCAGCCATTCAGTGGACCAGGAAATGCAGCCTCTGCCTGGCAGGTGTCTGGGTGGGTCAGGCAGGAAAAGCCCTTGAGGGTGTCCTCTTCACTGCCCACAAGGAGGCAACCATTTGGGGCCATTCAGTGAAATCCCCATTAGCCAAACTGTAGTCGAGAGTGGTGGGCAGCCTTCATTTCTCCCCCCATTAACTCTGCTTCTCCCCACATCCCACAGGAGGCTCCCTCCCTGCCTTAAACCCGAGTGTACCTCCTACTCCCACCACTAGAGGGCTCCACTTCTACCATTAGAAGACATCATCAGTGTCTCCACTTGGGCAAAAGGGCCATGGATGAGGGGTTCATTTCTTTCGGGGGGGGGGGGGGGGGTTCAGAGTGGAGCAAAGTTTCTCTCAATCTTTCTTTTAAGCCTGAAACAGGTTCCCACAATTCTCAGTCAGCCTTTCTCAAAACAACCCCCTCCCCACCTTCAGGAACACCCCCTCCCCTCGTATTATGGGACTCACATTATAATCTTTTCCTAGGACTTTTTATTACTTTACCATCTAGAACACCCCTCCCCCCTCGGTTTCTCCTTTTCCCCCTGGGGTCCTTGATCCCACCAGGATCAGCTGCATGAGATTAGGATCAATGGGGGATCCACTGATGATGATCGCCAACAGCGCCTCCCTGCCTGAGGAGGACCCTCTCTCTCTTCCATTGGCCTCAATCTCTCTCTGTTGCCCCCCCCCCCTTTTTTCAGAGACAAAATCTCTTTTCCAAATTGACCAGTGTGAGATTCCCTTTGATCTCTCTTCCCCTCAAAATTGGGGTTCTGTCCCTTGGAAAGAGGCCTGGAGCAGCCTCAGATTCAGGGGAGCAGAAGAGGATGCAGAAAGTAGAGAGAATCTTCTGTGTTGTGGCTGTTTTGAGAGGGAACCTAAGAGACCATCTCCACTCTCCCTCCCCTGAAGGGAGCAGCCCAAGATCAGCCAGAGGTCAAAGCAGACAGAGAGGAATTTCCTTGGACCCTCAATTTGCTGCCGGAGATTTTTCAGGCTGAGTCCCTGGGAAGGACTCAAAATCAGGAGTTCTTGTGGTTGAGCGTTTTCCAGATTCGGAGCATTTCCCAAAACCCCTTGAGATGCTTCAGGTGTGGAGGGGGAAATAGGGGGAGAGTTTCCTGCCCCTGATTTTCTCACCCACCTTTCAGTCTCTGGAGGGGCTCAGAGTCAATTCCGGTGTTTCCGCAGAGCCTCCAGTGGTGACAATGAGCAGCAGGACGGAGGTGGAGGATGGGATGGAGACGCACGTCTGCCGGGTCCACGGCTTCTACCCCAGGGAGATCGATGCCTCCTGGACGAGGGACGGGGAGGTCTGGCTGCAGGACACCTTCCGTGGGTTTCTGGCCCCCAACGCAGATGGGACCTACCACTACTGGATCAGCGTCCAGATCGACCCCAAAGAGAGGGGCCGCTATCGGTGCCACGTGGAGCACGACGGCCTGCAGGATCCTCTGGACTTGGAGCTGAAGGGTGAGAGGCTGCAGGGAGGGAAAGGCCGGGCTCTTTGGCAGCCTGGAGGAGGGTGGGACAGAAATCTGCCCCCAGGTGTGTCCAGATGTGAACATACCTGAGCTTTTATGCATTGGTTTTTCCATTGTTTGAGGTTGGTGAAGCTGCAGGGACCAAACCATAGAACTGACTTCAGGGGATAGAAAGGAAACTATAGAATCCCATCACAATACTCTGCCGATCCTGATGAAATTTTTATTTATTTTATTTATTTATTTTGTCCAATACACAATGAAGGTTATAGAGGATATACTTGTTGTAAAATATATCAGAGAAAGAATAGAAGAGAAGATATAGGAATAAAATATATCAATGAAAGAATAGAGAAAGGATATAGGAATAGAAGAAAAGATATATGAGATATAGGAGAGACAATAGGACAGGGGACGGAAGGCACTCTGGTGCACTTATGCACGCCCCTTACTGACCTCTTAGGAATTTGGAGAGGTCAACAGTGAATAGTCTAGGGGTGAAATGGGGGTTAGGGGATGACACTGCGGAGTCTGGTAATGAGTTCCATGCTTCGACAACTCGATTACTAAAGTCGTATTTTTTACAGTGAAGGTTGGAGCGGTTAATATTAAGTTTGAATCTAGATGAGTTGTCCATATGTTTTTGCAGTGGAGGAGCTGCAGGTTGCAGGATAGATTTTTAATGAATCCAAATTGTTTGTTCGAGAGCAGATTATTAGTTTCTAGGTGGAGAGTAATTGATTGGTTTATAATTGATTCCATGACTTTGCAAGGGATGCAGCATAGTGATATTGGTCTGCAGTTATCAACAAGTCAGGGGTCTCCTTTTTTGAAGATGGGGATGACCAATGCTTTCGATCATAGCTTGGGAAGTGTGCTGGTTCTGAAGGATTTTTCAAAAATTATGCTTAGTGGTTCAACTATAGCACAAGAGAGCTTTTTTAGGAAGTATGCACATAGATCATCTGGTCTGACTGATAGAGAAGGTTTAAGGTCACATAATGCTTTTTCAACATGGTCTTCACTGAAGTCTACTTGGATTAGGTCGTTGAGGGAGTTTGAGGTGCGATTGATGAAATTGGGGGATGAGCCATTGCTGTTAACAAAGACAGAGCCAAAGAAAGAGTTGAGGAAGTTAGCTTTGGATGAGTCAACGTGCTATTCTTCGTTGTTGGGTCCTTTGAGAGGTGGGATAGGACTAGAGTCCTTGAGGTTGTTGTTGACAAAGTTGTAGAAGGCTCGATTAGATTTGCTACGTAGGAGCTTTTCCTCTTGTTTGCTGTGGTAGTTGAGACATTCTGCTTTTATTTGATTGCATATGCTTTTATATCGGCTTTTGAATTTTGCTACTTGTCCTTTTTTGTTTTTCCGCCAGAGAGAATTGTTTCTTGTTTGTAATTTTCTTATTGAGATGGGAAGGTTATTTTTCTTGTTTGTGGTAGATGTTAGTGGTACATGGTCTGATAATTATTTTCATTTCGAGCAAGAATGTGTTGTAGAGGTCATCAGTAGTGTTGCATCAGAGAATAGAGTTTGCCAGATGGGCTTCAATGAATTCATAGTTCGCTTTTTTGTAATTGAATTTGGGTGTTGCATTATTTGGGTGGATCTTAGTGTGGCTTAGGTTGAAACTGAAGTTTATCATGCTGTGGTCACTGTTGGAAAATGCTTCTTTTATTTGTAAGCCATATATTGCACTTTTGCTGTTGCAGGAGATCCAGACAGTTATCTAGTCTAGTATTCTTAGTTGTTGTTGTGATTGTTGTTGTTGTTGTTGTTGTTATTATTATTATCATTATCATTATTAATTAAATTTGTATGCTGCTCCTCTCCGTAGACTCCGTAGTTACGAGTTGGTCGAGTCCCAGACAGCCCGGAGCTCTGTTGCAGAGTAAGAAGTGAATTGTGGTATTTAGGGATAGATCACAGACAATAGTTTCAGGGAGCAATAGATCCTGTGCAACTTTTACTTTTTTAGGTTCAGTGATTTTTTTGTAGAATATAGCTACTCTGCCTCCTCTGCTGGATTCACGGTATGAGCGGAAAACATGGTAGTTTTTTGATGTGATAATGGCGTCTGGGTAGGAAGCATTTAGCCATGTTTTGCAGATAAAAATTATATCGAAACTGGATGTTTCTAATAGAAGGAGGAATTCAGACATCTTCTTGACTACTCTTCTGGCATTTAATAGTTTACGTTTGAGATTGGTCTTGTGTTGGAGATGGGTTTTGTGGTGGTTAGAGGAAATAAGGGGCTCACTTTCCTATTCTTTGAGGTGCTAGGGATGTCCATTTGTTGTTGTGGGATGGGGGTCTGGCAGATGTCAGTTTGATGTGAGATGGTAGGTTGAAAGATGAAGGATGGTTGATGTTGGATGTTAGTTTGGAAGATCTAGGGAGGAGGATGGGTTCTGGATTTGATGCTTTCAGTGTGGTAATCTATGTATAGGTTTGTTTCACCAAGTTCAAGGTGTCTCCACCCATAGTTCACAAGAGGGGATATGTTTATTTATTTATTATTTATTTATTTATTGTTAGAGTTGAAAAGGACCATGCAGGTCATCAAGTTCAACCCCCTGCCTAAGCAGGAATCCTAAAGCACCCCAGCCAAGTGGCAGTCCAATCTCCTCTTGAAAGTGTCCAGAGTTGGGGAGTTCACAACCTCCGCAGGCAGGTTGTTCCAATGGTTGATCGCTCTGACCGTCAGGAAGTTCTTCCTTACTTCTAGGTTGAATCTCTCCTTGGTCAGCTTCCAGCCGTTGTTCCTCATTCGGCCCTCTGGTGCTCTGGAGAATAGAGTGACCACCTCCTCTCTGTGGCAACCCCTCATATACCTGTATACAGCTATCATGTCCCCTCTGGCCCTCCTTTTCTCAAGGCTATCCATGCCCAGTTCCCGCAATCTCTCTTCGTAAGTTTTGGTTTCAAGTCCCCTAATCATTTTGGTTGCTCTTTGCACCTTCTCCAGAGTTTCAATGTCTCTTTTGAAGTGTGGTGACCAGAACTGGATGCAGTACTCCAGATGTGGTCTGACCAGGGCGTAGTAGAAGTGGTATTAATACTTCCCTGGTCTTGGAGTGTATCCCTCTGTTGATGCATCTTAGGATAGTGTTGGCTATTTTGGCCGCTGCTGCACATTGCTGGCTCATGTTTAGTTGATTATCCACCAAGACTCCAAGAAAGAGAGAAAGATCTGGTCTGGATCTGAGTTTGTTGTAAGTAATGTTATTTCTGGCAAGGAGGTTAATGGCCCTGATGAATTGCTGTTTTGTTTGTTCGTTTTTGCATACCACTCTGCAGAAAAGGGGGGCTATTGAGCCATTGTTATATCTGTGCTCTGGTCCATTTCTGGTAACTTCTAAAATGTCTTCTGGGGCAATTGTTTGTGAATATGAATGCTGGTGGCGGATGATGTTTCTTATTTTTGTTATGTCGGATTCATGGTTTTCTTCAAGACCAAAGAGGAGAGCATTCTGGGTTTTTTGTTGACGCTCCAAGGCATCTTTGACTAGGGTGGGGATATCAGTGGTAGATTTAGTAGGTCTTGGTCGTATGTGTAGTGGTTGAGGTCGAGGTGGTCCTGGTGGAGCGTAAACAGGTGGTGGTGAAGTGGTAAATGGTATTTGGTTGGGTGGATTTGCATTAATCAGTGCTTGGATATTTTTTTTCCATGGATGCAAGTTGTGGTTCAGTGCTTTCTATGAATGCTTGTTGGGTTTTAGTGGTTTCTTTTAAGGTGTTAATCTCGCCAGACAAGCTGCTGTGGATATTTAATTTAGGGGTGCAGGATGAACACATATAAAGAAATGAGGAGTTTTCTTTTCGAAGGGTGGCTATCTGCTTTGTAACGTTGAGGTAGTTGTGGTGTGCAGATAAGTTGCAAGTTTGGCATTTTATAAGACCATCATGGTCATTGCATTTAAAGCATGGGTTGCTCTCAGGTTCACTTGCTTGAGGTTTCTTTTTGCTTGGAATGTCTGGTCTCTGGGATGTGGAGCTTTATTTCTTTATGACTCAGTGGTTGGTGGGAGAGGCAATGGGATGTTTATGCTTGAGGATGCTTGAATACTTAGCCTCCCCCTTTGATGCAAACTTGACTGCAGAAAATGCGATTTCAGCAATAGAGTGATCACCACCTGGAACTCATTACCTGACTCTGCTGTTGCTTCCCCCAACCCCAAAATCTTCAACCTTATCTACGATCGACCTCTCCCCTTTTCTTAGAGGTCTGTAAGGGGCGTGCATAAGTACACTTTTGTGCCTAATGTCCCTGTCCTACTGTCTTATTATCCCTTCTATTACTAAGTTCTACTTATGTTATGTTAATATCTACTATAATACTATACTTGCTAGACAAATAAATAAGTAAATAAATAAATACATAAATAAGTAAGTAAGTAAGTAAGTAAGTAAGTAAGTAAGTAAGTAAGTAAATAAATAAATAAATAAATAAATAAATAAATGTTCAGTTCTGGAGACCTCACCTACAAAAAGATATTGACAAAATTGAACGGGTCCAAAGACGGGCTACAAGAATGGTGGAAGGTCTTAAGCATAAAACGTATCAGGAAAGACTTCATGAACTCAATCTGTATAGTCTGGAGGACAGAAGGAAAAGGGGGGACATGATCGAAACATTTAAATATGTTAAAGGGTTAAATAAGGTTCAGGAGGGAAGTGTTTTTAATAGGAAAGTGAACACAAGAACAAGGGGACACAATCTGAAGTTAGTTGGGGGAAAGATCAAAAGCAACATGAGAAAATATTATTTTACTGAAAGAGTAGTAGATCCTTGGAACAAACTTCCAGCAGACGTGGTTGGTAAATCCACAGTAACTGAATTTAAACATGCCTGGGATAAACATATATCCATCCTAAGATAAAATTCAGGAAATAGTATAAGGGCAGACTAGATGGACCATGAGGTCTTTTTCTGCCGTCAGTCTTCTATGTTTCTATGTTTCTATAAATAAATAAATGGACAACTTGTGCAAACAATAAACAACTTCCAGAGTTTTTTAGTGTGTCAGGAAAGTATTTCAGTTACCAGTTGAATCCCAGGTTAATTAAGGCTATTTCCTTATTTTTGGGTTCGGCTGAGAATGGACTTTATTTATTTTATTTTATTTATTTATTTTGTCCAATACACAATAATACACATTGAAGGTTATAGAGGATATAGTAGAGAAGAAATACGAGATATAAGAGAGACTATAGCACAGGGGACGGAAGGCACTCAACTGACCTCTTAGGGATCTGGAGAGGTCAACCGTGGACAGTCTAAGGGTAAAATGTTGGGGGTTAGGGGATGATACTATAGAGTCCGGTAAGGAGTTCCATGCTTCGACAACCCGATTACTAAAGTCATATTTTTTACAGCCAAGTTTGGAGCGGTTAATATGAAGCTTGAATCTGTTGTGTGCTGGCTTTGGGTATTTCCATGGGGATCCCAGTTATTAAGTTACTTGAGGTTCAAAGAAATGCCCTTAGACCCTCTCTTAAGTCTCCCCTGGTTCTTCCTCCCAGCAGAAAAGCAGCAGTTACGCTGAGCATCAGAATCAGATTTGCTTTTGTTTACAATTTCCAAAGTAGAAGAATCAGGAGGAGTCTGTAGCCCCTTTTCTGAAGGCAGATTTTGATTAAAATGGATGAACTCCAGCTGACTTCAGGGAATGCAGAGAGTCTGTACACTGAAGCATCCGGAGTCAGAACAGAGGCTCCCGAATCAGAGAGTGACAGGGTCTCCTGCTATAAAGGTCAAAAGGTCACTGTTGCTGCTCTAAGAAAGAAGCTGCACATTGTTTTATGATACGATATGTGAATTAATGAGGCTCAGCATAAAACCCAAGGGAAAAAGCCCCCTCTCAAAGAACTCTGCATATGCTCAGAAGTGTCCCAAATGTACACCAGATTTCCAAAGTTTCAAAATTCAAATTGAAATTCAATTTTTTTAAATTGATGATTGTCACCGTTGATAGAGGAAATAATCAAATTTAATTGCTCTTTCTCCCAATTCAGATCCTACCTATTCAAAATCCAACCTTTGGCTCATCATTATCGGCTGTGCTGTGGCTGCTCTGGTCCTGCTGTGTGTGATTGCTGGGATTGTGGTGTTCTTCAGTAAGTATCCTTTTTTGGGGGGAAGATGGGGAGATTCCCCCCAAGTCTTTCCCTTTGGGGAGCTCCTTCAGGGCTCCCGTCTATCCTGTTGTCCCAGCCCTCTTGGGAAGCATCTGAGATCTCAGCCTCTTGCTGGGACTCCAGTCTCGGTTCAGCTGAGTCTGAGATTCAGGCAGTCTGAGGTTCTTCTGAGTTGGGAAGAGGCCTCCCAGTTCCTCTGTCCCCCTCAAAGGCTTTGATCAAAGAGCAGCAGAGAAGGATTTCCATGGGAACCTCCCTCCCCTCCCAGCTGCTTCCCCCAATTCCCCTCCCTCCATTTCAGAGGCAGCAGGTCTCTCTTGGGGAAAATCAGGAGATACATTTGTATTTTGAAGACCTTTCTGTCTTTATTGATGGGACAAAGTGACTGTAAAATATCTCCTGGGGTTCTTCCACCTACGGAGGGAGAGTTTGGATGATCTCTGGTGGATCCTTTTGAGCTTTCACTGATTTTGGTCCTTGCAGAGAGACGTCAGGATGGCTACAGAGCAGCATCAAGTGAGTGATTTGTCCTCTGTCCATGTAACAGCACTTAGACTTACATACTGCTTCACGGTGCTTCACAGCCTCTCTAAGTGCTTTACAGAATCCGCCTCTTGCCCCCAACAATCTGGGTCCTCATTTGACCCACCTGGGAAGGAAGGAAGGCTGAGTCAACCTTGAGCCTGGTGGGATTTGATCTGGTGAACTGCAGTCAGCAGAAGCAGCTTGCAGTCTAACCACTGGGCCACCAGGGCTCATCTGCCACTTAGATCAGGGACCAGAAGCACCATCACTTGAGGGCTCTGTGTGTTTTGTTTTGTTTTATTTATTTATTTTGTCCAATACACAATGAGGGTTTTAGAGGGTATATATATCTATATACACATAGTAAAATACACCATGAAGGTTATAGAGGAGATACTCATAGTAAAATATATCTAAGAAAGAATAGAAAAGAAGGTATAGTAATAGAACCTATCAATGAAAGAATAGAAGAAGAGATATAGGAATAGAAGAAAGGTATAGGAGATATAGGAGAGCAATAAGACAGGGGATGGAAGGCCCTCTAGTGCACTTGTATTCGCCCCTTACTGACCTCTTAAGAATCTGGATAGGTCAACCATGGATGATCTAAGGGTAAAGTGTTGGGGGTTTGGGGATGACACTATGGAGTCCGGTAAGGAGTTCCACACTTCGACAACTCGGTTACTGAAGTCATATTTTTTACAGTCAAGTTTGGAGCGGTTAATATTAAGTTTAAATCTGTTGTGTGCTCTTGTGTTGTTGTGGTTGAAACTGAAATAGTCGCCGACAGGCAGGACGTTGCAGCATATGATCTTGTGGGTGGGTGTTTGTTTGTTTGTGAGAGAGGGGGGGGAGAGAGAGTGTGTGTGTGTGTGCTACCTTCCTCTTCTCCCTAAGAGCCAGGCTGGGGAAGATGGGCCCCCTTGTCATTAGAGCCAGGCTGTTCTTGGAAGTGGAGTCCTCCAAGGAGAAACATCTGGGATGGGGAACTCTCCAGAAGGTGAGCTGGTGGAAGGTCCCTCTGACTGAGAACATGCTCTGTTTCCCAAGGAGGCAGAAACAAAAGGCTTGGCCAAGAGAGAGTCGGAAGCTCCATAAACTTAGGGGTCCAAGGGGGCATTTGGAGGGAAAAGGAGCTTTGGGGGATGCCAGCTGGATCTCCTCTTGGTCTCCCATCACAAAGGCTCTTAAGTATGAACTGGCTGTCTTTGGATGGAAGACCCCCATTTCTTTGAGGGGAAATAGGGAAACCACCGGTGAGACCATGATCCTCAGTGGTTACAGACTCCTCTGCTATCATGGCTGAATCTGGAAGGAGGTTTGTTTCCCTCTCTCTGAGATGCCCCCACCTGGGTTTAGGGTTTGGCTCCAACTGAGAGCCCAGGGCAGGAGACGTGGGGTGCAGTGGTCATCAGAGAATCCCTTTTGGCTCTCAGGATGCTCCCACCCCATGTTTCTGGTTGTGACTCCCTGTTTCTGGCTCTGGACTCAGAGGATCAGTTGGGATTGTTGCTACTGCACCAGCCTCCCTGCTGAATGGGCGCCTCAGCTATTGGAGTTGCCCAGGATTATGGTCCTGGAAGTCCTCAACCTGCCGTCCCTGGAATTGGCCTCAGAAGCAGCCCAGGGGTTCATTGCCTCCATGGTGGACATGGGCCTCTCTCAGATCATCTTGTGGTCAGTGAACACCGGATGTGATCTTCTTGTCAGACAAAGGCAACCTGATCTGATTTGGGGAATCTGGTTTTGATTTATTCTTTTAAATGATCTACATGGCATTTTACTGAATTTCACTGTGAGCTGCCGAGAGTCCCCTGGGTGAGATGGGTGGCATAGGAGTTGAATAATGAATGGATGAAAAGTCTGACATCCTCTGAGAAGTTTGTGAAGCTGCAGAGGTCAAAGGGTGAAGGGAGAGATTTCTTCTCCTCGGAGGATCCAGACAAGGCAGAGACTCACTCTGGGTCTTTCTCCCCAATGCAGGAAGCAACCAGGCCATTGAGCAGCCCCCTCCCAGGTAAGTGTCCCCCTGTGGGGGCTGCATGGGGGGAGAGGGAGGGAGGGGAGTGGGAGACATAGTTTGGGAAATCCCCCTCCTCTCTCCTCTTCATCTCAAACTCTGCAAGGGAAGGGATTTGGGGGAGAGGCAGTGGGGCTCTGGGGGGGAGGGTCTGCCTGTCCCCAAACTCTTCTCCTGCAAGGCCAGACTGGGGCCAGGCCCCTCTCAGGATCCGACTTTTCTTGGGTCAGGAGGCTCAGAGACCTGCAAAGAGGAGATTGGAGGGTCCCCACTGCAAGGGGAGGGTCTTCCTGAGGGCCCTGCAGTCATGGGTGGAGAGGGGGCTTCTGTTCCCTCCTTGATCCCATGTGGGAATCCCTCACCCACACCAGGAGCTAGTCTCAGGCCTGTCCCTCCCCCCTCTTGTCACTCTGGAGATCCCACCCAGCTGATCCCTCTCTTGAGGCTGCTCCCTCTGCTCCTTCACAGGACTGATCTTTGGGGATCCCTTGTGATCCTTCCTCTTGGATCCTTCTCAGACTGACCCTTTTCCCTCCTCTTGGCAGCCCGAGTGGAGAGTCCCAGCATGAGGAAGGAGGAGAGGAGAGGGGATCGACCTTCTTCTGAGTTAGGCCGGACTCTCAGGAGGAACTTTTCAGGGCCTTCCAGCGTCCAGGAACCAGGATGGATTTTGGATCTTTCTTGATTGCTTTTATCATTAAATCAATAACTGTTTTTATTCTAAGTTAGGAACAGAGGAGGAAAGAAAATCTTTTGTGTTTATAATCGTGGGATCGAAAGGATTCAAACATGGATTTAGTAGATATTTCTTATTTATTTGCATCCTCCTGAACGTATTGAACATGTCCAACACATCTTCCTCCTCTTATTTTCCCCACAACAACAACCCTGTGAGGTGAGCTCGGCTGAGAGGGAGTGACTGGCCCAAGGCCATCCAGGTTGTTTTAATGGCTGACGCAGGCCTAGAACTCACAGTCGCTTTCTAACTTGGTGCCTTCACCACTAGATCAAACTGCCTTTTATAGCTTGTAATATACTGTATTTTTTGGTGTATAAGATGCACCTTTTTACTGCAAAAAAGCGCTTTAAAAATTGGGTGCGTCTTATGCATCTAATGCTGCCGAGGCCGCCTGGCAGCTCAGTCCTGGGGGTGGGCAGGGTGCCGGGTGTAGCACCAGCAGCAAAGCCTCTCTTTCCAGGCGGCTGCCTGGGCCTCCAACAGGCAGGGATAAGGCGGATGCGCCGCCAGAGTTAGCCAATCCCGGCCCCTGCCACAGCCGCTCGCCCAGCCGAGCCGGCCAACCAACAACACGGTGAGGAGGGGGCTGATGGAGCCGCGCCCACTCACCCGGATCAAGGCCGCCCCGTTGGCTTTCTCCAGCAGCTGGATACACAGAACACCGAGGGGGCGCCTGGCGGCTTCTCCTCAGCTGCCGACGCACGTCCCATATCACTTGCCCGGTGGGGGGTGTTTCTCGTGGGGTCCCTGCCGGCACCGCCATTTCGGATGCCCTTGGTGACTAGTCACTCCCATCCAAATTGGGGGGGGTGTGCCGGCAGGGACCCTGTGAGAAACGCCCACCGCCGGACAAGTGAGGCACGGTGCGTAGCGGCAGCTGAGGAGAAGCAGTCAGGCGTCCCCTCGGCGCTCTGTGTATCCAGCTGGTGGAGGAGGCCTGTGGGGCTGCCTTGGTCGTCTGGCGCGAGCGGGCTCAGCTCCATCAGCCCCCACCCGGATCTTCTGCCTTCGGGGGGGCCTTTGGGAGGTTGCTGCAAGGCAGGTGAGGTGGGCGCACATGACGGCAGCTGAGGAGAAGCAGGTGAAGGTCCCCTCGGCGCTCTGCACATCCAAGGGATTGCGTTGGAGAGCGACCCTCCCCCCACACCCCTGCGTCCCCTTGCGCCACCCAAACTGGAGACAGAGGAAAGGGAGGGAGGGAGGGAGATAGGAAAGGCAGACCCTGGAGCTTTTGAGCAGGCAAGGCCTTTTAGATGGTCTGCTCACAAAGGCTTTGGAGGAAGCCGGAGGGAAGGAGAAGGGAAGGGAGAGGGGGGGAGGGTAGAAAACAATTTTCACTTTTTCCTCAACCGGATCAGGATTGCAGCAGTTAAACTGTTGTGTGTGTGTATTTGTGTGGAGTGTGTGTGTGTGTGGAGTGTTATCCTCCAGACAAGACCCTTCTCCCATGACTGGTGGAGGAATTCTGGGAGTTGAAGTCCACTGGTCTTAAAACTGTCAAGTTTGAAGATCCCAGAGTTAGGGGTTAGAAGAGCAAGGGTCTTCAATCCTGGCAAGATTAAGGCTTGTGGACTTCAACTCCCATTCCTAAAGTAGCATGACTGGTGGAGGAATTCTGGGAGTTGAAGTCCACAAACTTGTAAAAAGTATTCTGCTACACTGGTATTTTATTAAGCAATATAATACTACACCATTTGGTTCACAATACTTTTTCCCTTGTTTTCCTCCTCTAGAATATAGGTGCGTCTTATACATCGGTGCGTCTTATGCACCGAAAAATAAGGTAGTTTGTAGCAACTATGTTGTTATTTCTTGTGAAGTTTAATAAGCTGCTGCTGATTGACAGATTTTAGAGAAATATTTGTAGCTAAATGAGACGAATAGGATGAAGAGTTGCTGCTTTTACTTTAAGAGAGATCGAGAAGTTATTAATCTTCATTATATTTGCTCAGATTGAAAGGAGATTTCCCCCCCATCTCTTTCCCTCTATATTATATAACTATATAGTTGTATAATAGGTGCCATGTATAAAGCAGGCATATCAAACTGGCGCAATACGTAACATGCAGGCCACGCCCACCCTAACTCCGCAAATGCAAAAAATGTCACGATAGATCATGATCTGGCCTGTGACACAATTGAGTTTGAAACCCCTTATATAATGTGCAATACAATCTTCCAAAAAAATATTTCTTTTAAAAAAGAAGGGTGTGTTTTTGAGATTTATGCCATTAAAGTACTTAATGCATTTCAATGTTTTAAAAGATTAAACTTGACCATATATTTGATCCTCCAAAGTTGGATAAATAACCAATATACTGTACCAAGTATAACTTTCAAACACTAAAATTTTCTAGAAAATCACTTATGGATTTTCATGCTATAGAGAAATGGAACATGAGATGGATTGCACAACCAAGCTGCTACCTCCTTAACTATTGTATATATATTGTAAAGTTTGCCAAAATTGTTTGTTGAAAATAAACATTTTTGTTTGCCTCCTGCTTGAGTTGCTGCCTGTTTTGAAGATGGGAGGGATTTTACCCCCCTTGTTGATCAGAGACGCCAATTTCCCTTTGAGTGGTAAGAAGAGGAGCAACCAAGGCAAAACCTGGAAGGAGCAAGAACTGGGGAGGGTTCCTGTGTGTGCTCCTTTGGGAAGCAGGCAGCCATTTTGTTCCTGTGTGCTCCTTTGGGAAGGAGGCAGCCATTGTGTTCCTGTGTGCTCCTTTGGGAAGGAGGCAGCCATTTTGTTCCTGTGTGCTCCTTTGGGAAGGAGGCAGCCATTTTGTTCCTGTGTCTTCCGGTGCCCAACATGGCCCAAGAGTGAGGAGACCCTAGATTGATGGGAAAGCTCTCCCCATATTATAGAGGTTCTTTCTGTGCAAGTGAAAAGCATTGGGACTTTCCCCCAATTCCTTTTGGGCTTCCCAGATGCCTTCAAGAGGTGGCCACGTTTGAGAGCGTAAAAACTGGACTTCAGATGTGCCCATCCTGCACCTCATAGGCCACATTCAGCCCTGGACAGCTTTTAATGTAGCCCCACAAAGCTTTTGACATAATAAAAATATATAATGAGCAAGTGTGTCATTTAGATGAGTTAACTATGTTATATCATTTGTCCAGGATCCAAGACTATTCCTTTTCATTCAGTGCTTCCCAGGCAAGCCAAAAGATAGGACAGGGCTGCTTTAAAGCATCTTGTGAGAATTCAGAATGAGGGTCTTCTACTGATTGGCCAGATTTTGACATGTGTTTTAATGATTAGACACCTCTGACTGGCCAGCTCACACAAGCGCTCTGGGCCCACACCATAAAAATAGCAGTAGAAGAACAGGAGACCATAAAAAATCAAGAAGAATCAGAATTTTATGAGGTTTGGCAAAAGGTATAGATCTGGTGGGATACAAAGTAATAGAGATAACCTTATTTTTACACTATATTAAATACATTTGTACCTAGTAGTTATATTGTATTAGACAGTGATTATTAACAATATAAAGATAAACTCCTTCTTTCCTCTTCTACCATTTCTCTTTTTCTTTCTTTCTTCATAGTTCATTTCAAGTCATAATTTTAAAATTTCTATATATTTTTAAATGTTTTAGATGTGTTTTTTACTTATTATCTTACAATTGATATATCCAAGTCTTTTATAATTAATGATAAAGTTAGTTTATTAATTTTTTTTCCTTTTTTACTTATTATAAATATAAAAATGACTTCTACTTCGAGAGGAGCGATTGTTGCTCCACTAAATGTTACATGTATTGTATGTTTTGTCTGTCTTTGGAACTTAATAAAAAATATTAAAAATAAAAGAAGAAGAAGAACAGGAGACCATAAATAGAATACACAAAAGATGAATGAGCACCAAGGAAAAATCTCTCAGCCAGAAATTCACGTGACATGGAACTCAATGCCTGGGCACAGAGCCATATTTTGAGGGCCTTCCGGAAGGCTGAGAGGAGGGGGAACTGCTGGAGGGACACTTCCAAGGCTGGAGAAGATGGCCTTATTTCAAGGAGGGGAGGGGGTCCCCCTATCCAGTCTAGTGGCAGATACCCCCCCCCCCCCCGGGAGAGAGGAGACCCCAAACAGCCTGGCCTCAAATGAAACTATAAAGTCCTTTCAAAAGGAAGGCGGAACAGAGGTCCTATTGGTCGTTGCCTAGCAACAGAGTCAACATTCTGGTGACTTGACAGTTGGCTGCAGCCTGTGTAAGAGATTGGCCTGGCTTCCTTCTCTTTGCTGGAAACAGAGTTTACCTCAGGAGGGTCTGAGTTTCACTCTTGGACCTGCTGAAGACCTGGTACTGGCTCTTCAACCTTGGACCGGTGATGGGTTGGTACCGGTTCTCCTCGGTCCGAGTGAACCGGCAGTGGCAGGAGACTCTCCTCCGAACCAATGGTAAAGTGAAACCCATGACTGCTTTATGGCAAATAAACAACTCTTTTCTATGCTCTTCTTTAAAATACACACACACACACACACTTTGAAGGCAAGGTTTTGTTTTGGTTGATGTTCTTGGGGACATTGCTGACTCTGTGACCAGAAAATAAATCTGATATTATAGGACTTCAATTTAAGTGCAGTCGGGGCTGCCTGGGATTCTGGGCTTCATGAGTAGCATTTTAAAGGGGGATTTTGAGTTTTGAAGAAGAGAGGCTGGGTCTCCTTTAAAGAAAAAATTAAGGAAGTGTGTTTTTCTCCCCTTAGTCAAGGCTGTTTTTTTTTTTATGGGAGAACTTTCTTTCTCAGCAGCTACACAACAGAAAGTGTCTTCTGGAAGACCTGGGATACATTTGCAAGCATTAAGCAAGATACACATTTATCTGGAAAAGGGAATACGTAGACCATATGGTTTGGCAGTTGTGTATTGCCGTCTAGAATCGTCGTTCTGTATTGTTCAAGCTTCGCATTTAATCCATTTTATTTTTACTTTATTTATTTATTTTGTCCAATACACAATAATACGCAATGAAGGTTATAGAGGATATAGTAGAGAAGAAATATGAGATATAAGAGAGACTATAGGACAGGGGACGGAAGGCACTCTAGTGCGCTTATGGACGCCCCTTACTGACCTCTTAGGAATCTGGAGAGGTCAACCGTGGACAGTCTAAGGGTAAAATGTTGGGGGTTAGGGGATGGTACTACAAAGTCCGGTAATGAGTTCCACGCTTTGACAACCCAATTACTAAAGTCATATTTTTTACAGTCAAGTTTGGCGCGGTTAATATGAAGCTTGAATCTGTTGTGGGCTCTTGTGTTGTTGTGGTTGAAGCTGAAGTAGTCTTTGACAGGCAGGACATTGCAGCATACGATCTTGTGGGAAATACTTAGATTTTATTGTTCTTTGAATATTGTTTTAAAAAAATTTGGGCTCCTGTTGCAGGTTCTTTTAACCATTTACTCAGTTTGATGGACTGGAGACGCATAAGAAATGGCATAAGGTTTCCTGCCTGAGCAAAGGGTTGGACTAGAGGACCTCCACGTTCTCTTCCAATGCTGTTATTCTATAAAAGCTAACAACATAGTTCGCTAGACAACACACAGATACACACACACACACACACACACACACTACTATTACTACTCATGCTTTTCCACAGCTACTCCTACCTATAATACTCCTTGTAAATAATGTTAGAGGGGAAAAAATCCCCTTCTAACTGCATTACTTTCACACAAAAATACACACCCTCAGTTGTTTCACACCACAACTTCAGATGGGGGGAGAGAACCATGTGCCATGTTGCCTTAGATCCCATTGTCAGTCTAACAGGCAATGTTGTTGTGATGTGCCCGAGGAGAGGCCTTGAACAGACAGGACAAAAACAATACAGCTGGTAGCAACTTTCTGGGCAGACTGCTCTCTCTCCCTCAGCCCTCTTTGCTTTGCCTGAATTGATTGATTGATTGATTGACTGATTGGATTTCTATGAATTTCTTGGAGCCTCCAATTTTCAGGTGGGCAAAGAAGCCCCTTTGTGAAGGGAAAAGCATCTCTCTCAAATTCAGGGCCCAATTTCTTATCCGCTCCAGGCCAAAGTCCGGGTGCCTGAGTTTGGAGGCAACCGCAGGGCCTGCCTAAAGAATCTCTCGTTGACAGACTGTGCAGAGTTACAAATGCTGCCTGCAGTCCCTAAAATGGCGGAAGGCTCCCTACAGTCGACTTAAAATGGCTGACTGCCAATGGGATCCAAGGCAACGTGGCCCATGGTTCTCTTCCCCCCATCTGAACCTGACAAAGTGCCAGTCCCTCAATGCCTCCAGGAGTGTCACAAAGTCATGCATGCATTTGCAGCCTGTGTTCAGCAATTTGTGAAAACATTGTGCAGCTTCAGCAGCTCCTCTGCTCAAGGAAGGAGAAAAACTATCCAGCATGTTGAGTCCTGTCGTGTTCCCATTGTTCTCTATTTACGTTGCCTCCAAAGTGAAAATTCAGAAAAAGGAAAAATAGTATTAAAATCAACTACATCCCTTCTCAATCAGTGGTGGTCTTTGGAAGATGGAAGGAAGATGGCAGCACTTGGTGCCTTCTTGGCTGAAAAAAATAAAGGTGGGTTGGGAGATAATATCCCTGATTGGCCACAAAAGCAAATGCCACTTGTCTATCACCTCCCAAGGAATAATATTGTGTGTTCTTTTCAACAACATTGAATACAAATAATAACCTTACAGCCTCAATCTTTTACTTTTGCAAACTTAATATGTATTAGCCATTTCTATAACAAGAAATATTTCTGATCAGCAAAATTCAAAGTCAATGTATCATATTTTTCTAGCTTCAGCACAAAATCCGGAAGTGGTTTCCAAGTGGAAATAAAGTTGGATGTATTATTTTCTTTGATTAAAGCCCTTAATCTGGCTACTCTCACTACTGTCAATAATAACAATGAAGTTATATTGGTCTTTTCAAGTTCTTTCTCCAGTACTCCTAAAAGAAAATACTCTGGTTTAATTTTCATGTTTATTTTGAGAATCTTCTATATTTATTTATTTTATTTTATTTATTACTTAGATTTGTATGCCGCCCCTCTCCGAAGACTCGGGGCGGCTCACAACAGTGATAAAAACAATACATAGTGACAAATCTAATCATTAGAATCTAAGATAACAATTATACATATAAAAATCTAAAAAAGAAACCCCAATATATAAAAACATACATACAGTCATATTATGCACAGAAACTACATAGGCAAGGGGAAAGTGTCTCAGTTCTCCCACGCTTGACGACAGAGGTGGGTTTTGAGGAGTTTACGAAAGGCAAGGAGGGTGGGGGCAGTCCTAATCTCTGGGGGGAGCTGATTCCAGAGGTTCGGAGCCGCCACAGAGAAGGCTCTTCCCCTGGGTCCCGCCAGACGGCATTGTTTAGTCTACGGAGAGGGGCGGCATACAAATCTAATAAATAAATTAATAATAATAATAATAATAATAATAACAACAACAACAACTCTGTGGGACCTAACTGGTCGCTGGGATTCGTGCAGCAGAAGGCAGTCTTGCAGATAACTTAGTCCAGTGCCTTGAAGGGCTTTATAGGTCATAACCAACACTTTGAATTGTGACCGGAAACTGATCGGCAACCAATGCAGACTGCAGAGTGTTGGTGTGACATGGGCATATTTGGGGAAGCCCATGATAGCTCTCGCAGCTGCATTCTGCACGATCTGAAGTTTCCAAATACTCTTCAAAGGTAGCCCCATGTAGAGAGCGTTACAGTAGTCGAACCTCGAGGTGATGAGGGCATGAGTGACTGAGTGAGTACTAATCAACTAGAAGGAACCATTTGACATTGTAATGTTGTCCAATTGCAAGTTCACCAGCTCCTTGAACTCCTCAAGCTCATCCACACAGCCATATTTTAAAGGACTTCTGGGAGGACATCAAAGGTGGCTAGAAAAGGCCCATCTCCTGGATCTCACTACATGGGAGTCCTTAACGTAGCCACACCATACCTCTTCTGCTAGAGCTGATGGGGAGATGGATGGAATCTGGAAGAGGAGATCTCATTCCACCAAAAGCTTTAAAGGCCAAAACAGCATCAGCAACAGGGGGCGGGGGAAGCTGTTTTTGCCCCCCCCCAGGCATTGAATTATGGGTGTGGGCACTCATGCATGTGTGATAGCGTGCACACATGCTCTTTCGGCACCCAAGGAAAAAAAAGCTTAGCCATCACTGGCTCAGTGCTTCAACAGTATTTGAGACTAGTGGGATGGTGTTTCCTCTTCCCCCACACCCCCTCCCTCCAGCATTCTAAGTGAGAGGAGAAACTGCAAAGCTGCAAACCAGCAGGGGGCGCCATTCTCCAGCTCATCTGAGTTTCTGGAAATTCTTAGGGCCTTGTTGAGACTCTCCCACCTTTTGAAAGATTTTCAAAGATTTATATTCTTTTATGTTCTATAATTTATATTCTCGAGCTATCAAGCTATACTCCCCCCTTCTTCTCCACGGAGAGGACCTAGTTTCCACTCTGTACATGCTTTGTGGAAAGGTGACTGCATAGGAAATGTAAAATCAACTGAATTTGGTAATCATAATACTGTATTCTCATTTTTGGGTCTCTCTCCTGTCTCACTTTTCTGTCTCATTTGTTTCTCATTTCTCCCTCTTCCCTTTATCTCTCATTCCTTTCCTCTCTCACTTCTCCTCTCTTTTTCCATCCCTGTCTCCCCCCCTTGTGTGTGTGTGTGTGAGAGAGAGAGATAGATAGAACTCTTGAACCATTTCCCAAAACAGGTGAGGGATGGGGGGTTTTCCTGTTATTATTTAAGTGCTTTTTACCATATGCTTTAAATCAAGAGTCACTTCTCTCTCATTCCTCTCATTCTCTGCCTCAATCATTTTCTCATTTCTCTTTTTTCTCCCCTTTTTTCTATCATTTCTCTCTCGCTCGCTTTCTTTCTTCCTCTCTTCCTCTCTCTCCCCCTCTTGCTCTCTTTTTCTCATTCTCTCCCTCCTTTCTATCTTGCTCTGTCTGTTGCTCTCTTTCTCTCTCTCTTGTTCTCTTTCTCTTTTCTCTCTCTCTTGTTCTCTTTCTCTCTTTTCTTTCTCTCTCTCTTGTTCTCTTTCTCTTTTCTTTCTCTCTTTCTTTCTCTTTTCTTTCTCTCTCTTGTTCTCTTTCTCTCTTTTCTTTCTCTTTTTTCTCTCTCCCTCTTCCTTTCTTTCTCTCTCTTTCTCTCTCTCCCCCCCTCTCTCTTTCTCTCTCTTTTGTTCTTTCTCTTTTCTCTCTCTCTTGTTTTCTCTTTTCTTTCTCTCTCTCTCTTTTCTTTCTCTCTCTCTTGTTCTCTTTCTCTCTTTTCTCTCTCTCTCTCTTCCTTTCTTTCTCTCTTGCTATCTCTCTCCCCCCCCTCTTTCTCTCTCTCTTTTTCTCTCTCTCTTGTTCTCTTTCTCTTTTCTTTCTCTCTCTCTCCCCCCTCTTACTCTCTCTCTCTCTCGCCCTGTCCATTGCGCTCTCTCTCTTGTTCTCTCTTTGTCTCTCTTCCTTTCTTCTCTGCGGAGGCCGGCGAAGGTTTTTCTTATTTTGAATGTTCCGGGCGACCTGACAGGGGGATTGGGTTCCAAATAACCTTCGCCGGCCATCCTCCGCTCCGAGCGCTTTGGGAACGCCTGCCCCATCTCTCCTGCAGCCCCCTTCGCTGACAGCCCAGGACGAAGGCGCTCTCGCGAAGGGACTGCGAGAGGGGCAGGGCGGGCGTTCCCTTCACTAGCCCCCGGATGAGGAGGACGAGAAGCCGCAACCGCCATAGCTGCTGCAGTCAGCGCTGCAGGCGGAGCCGCGCCCCAAGGCGGGAGGCGGAGGAGGACAAAGCCGGAGAGAGGGTCGGATCGGGAGGGCGGGAGGCAGCGGCGAGAGGCCAGGGGCGTGAGGGGGCCGGAAGTGCCGTGGGGGGGCGTGGCTCTCTTTCTTTCCGCGCATGTCTACTGCCGGCGCTTCCCCGCCCCCCCGCCCTCCGGCGGGCTGGCAGGGGGATGGGGAGCGTGTGCGGACGCGCGCCCGACATTTAAAATAACCTTCGCCGGCCTCCGCACTTTCATCGCTCCCCGCCCTTGCCCCCAACTCCAATGCTCGGCTCCTTGCGCGGCCCTTGAAAAGGGTGCGGCGGGGGGTTATTTTTGGGCGCGCGGCCATGCGGCCACGCACCTTACAGTGAACAGTGGAGGGGACCCCAAACAGCCTGGTCTCAAATGAAACTATAAAGTCCTGTCAAAAGGAGGGCGGAACTGAGGTGCTATTGGTCGTTGCCTAGCAACAGAGTAAACATTCTGGTGACTTGACAGTTGGCTGCAGCCTGTGTAAGAGATTGGCCTGGCTTCCTTCTCTTTGCTGGAAACAGAGTTTACCTCACGAGTGTCTTGAAGTAGACCCAGAGACAGGGTTCAAACAAATCGGTACTTTTTATTCAGCTCAGAGAACAAGTGACAGCTCAGTAAGGCAAGTGACAATTCAGCGAGTACCGACTGACTCTGCTTGGAAAAGCCGCTTCTTTTATACATTTGCGGCTCCCGCCAAAGCAAGAGCCAGCCGCGTCTGAGCCAATCAGAAGCGACTTCCTGCTTCGGCTCAGACAGCGCTGGAAGACGGAACAAACTATTTACAGGAATTACAAGGTAGCCATTTCAGGATACAACACCCCTCCCCTCATAGTTGGACACATCCATCACGAAAGCCACGTGACAAAGTCGTCCAATCGGTGGGGCCTCCGTGAAGCTCGTTCTGACCTGCGCAGTTCAATTTCTCCTTCAACACCGACTGTGGAGGATGGCTCGCCGCTGTTCTCCCGGCGCGGCGGACTTGGCCTGGCGGGCCCAACGAAGGCTTCGGAGGATGAGGGTGGCTCGGCGTCGCTGGATGGCTCCCCCTGGCCCGATAAGTCTCTTTGCGTGTTTCTTAACTCGGGCAGTGTGTTAAAGTCTGTTGAAGGGGGAGAGTCCATGTCAGCGGTTTGTGGCAATTGATTTTCTGTTCGCTTCCGAATGTGGTCTATGTGTCGTTTCCACAAACGACCATCCTCTAGTTTTACAATATAAGTCTTTGGTGCATTTTGCTTAACAACAATTCCTTTCATCCAGTTTACATTTCCATCAAAACTTTTTACATATACATTTTGTCCCAAATACATTTCTCTTTCAGGTTTTACACACATTTGATTATTATTAATACAGAATCTTGGGTTCAACCTATCTAGTGGTGACCTTAATTTCCTTCCCATTAATAACTCTGCAGGGCTTACATGTGTGTGCGAGTTAGGGGTGATGTGTTGGGTGAGTAAGAATTGGTCCAGGTTTTGTTGTACATCCCCAGGGCCTGACCTGCGCAATGCCTCCTTTGCCACACGAACGTAACGTTCTGCCAATCCATTAGCCCAAGGCGAGTAAGGCGAGATGAGGGCATGCCTGACCCCTAGGCTATCTAGGAACAATTCGAATTGTCTGGCTGTTAGCTGTGGCCCATTGTCGGACACTAAGATATCTGGGCAACCATGGGAGGCAAACAGTCTACTCAATACCTTGATGGTGGCACTTGTGGTTATGTTGTTCATTGCTATTATTTCCACCCATTTGGAGAACGCATCAACCACTATTAAGAAATACTGGGACCCCACTGGACCAGCAAAGTCAGTGTGGATTCTTGACCAAGGACCAGCAGGCTGCTCCCACTCAGCCGGAGTTGTTTTGGGGGGATTAGGCCGTGACTCTTGGCATGGTCCACACTTCGAAACCCAGCTCTCAATGTCAGCATCCAGACCTGGCCACCACAAATGCCCTCTTGCTAGGCTCTTCATCCTGACAATCCCAGGATGGCCCACATGTAACATTTTGAGTACCTTTCCCCTTAGGCTTTTGGGGATGATCACTCTATCTCCCCACAGCAGACAACCTTTTACATAAGATAACTCAAGTCTTTTGGTTTTGAAGTCACCCAGTTCAGGTTTCACAGAATCATTTTGCCATCCCTTGAGTACACAGTTTACCACTTGTTTAAGGATTTGATCTTGCTGCGTGTGTGCAGCTACCTCTTTGGCCGTGGTTAGTGGGTTATCCTCGAGTTCTATCATTAGTACATCTGTGGAAGGAGCAGGGTCCTCCACTAAGTCTGTTATGGGGCACCTGCTGAGGCCGTCTGCATGATTGATTTCCTTTCCCCCCTTGTGGGTGAGATCATACTGGTACCCTGAGAGGAAAAGAGCCCATCTGATCAGTCTTGGGGACATAAAAGGCGGAGTGGGCTTGTTGGGGGCTAGCAGACCTAGTAAAGGCTTGTGGTCAGTGACTAATTCAAAACTTCTTCCAAAAATGTAATTGTGAAATTTCTTTACCCCTGCCACTAAAGCTAGAGCCTCTTTGTCTAACTGGCTATAATTCCTCTCTGTGCTGGTCATGGTTCTGGAGAAAAATGCTATTGGGGCCTCTGTCTTACTAGGCAGAACGTGAGCTAAGACTCCTCCTATGCCGTACGGTGAAGCGTCGCACGTGAGCCTAATGGGTAGTGAAGCACTATATTGGACTACCACACTTTTAGAAGTTAGTAATTGCTTAATTTGGAAAAAAGCTTCACGTTCAGTTTCCCCCCAGGTCCAGCGGCTTTCCTTCTGGAGTAAACGATGTAGAGGCTCTGCTACTGTTGCCTTCTGCTTTAAAAAAACGGAATAAAAATTAAGGAGGCCTAAAAATGCTTGCAGCTCATTCTTATCTCGTGGCTCTGGGGCTTCCCTAATGGCTCTCAGCTTCTCTGTTGTGGGGTGGATACCTTCCTTGTCTACTTTATATCCTAGGAATTCTATACTGTTGGTTCCCCAGACACATTTGTCAGGCTTGATTCTTAATCCTTTATCCTGTAACCTCTTAAGTACTTCCCTTATTCTTTTGTTTACTTGTTCCTGGTTTTCCCCTGCAATTAAGATGTCATCAAAATATGGAATGGCCCCATTTACCCCTGACAATAGGCGTTCCATAATGCTCTGGAATATCCCTGGGGCTATGCTCACCCCAAACTGTAACCTCGTGCATTTGAAAGCCCCCCTGTGCGTTACAATTGTTTGTGCGTTTGCTGTTTGTTCATCGACCGGAAGCTGCTGGTAAGCTTGCGCGAGGTCGATCTTTGCAAATCTTTTCCCTTCCCCCAGGGAGTGTAGGAGTTGTTGCACCACCGGAATGGGGTAGGGGTGATGTTGGAGGGCCTTATTTAGGGTAGATTTATAGTCAGCGCAAACCCTTAAGGAACCATCTGGCTTCAGAGGCGTAACTATGGGCGTTTCCCATGGCCCTTGTTCCACAGGGACCAAAATACCTTGGCTTATAAGTTTATCCAGCTGCAGGTCTAGTTTGGGGAGAAGCGGAAGGGGAACCCTGCGAGGTTTTAGCCTGACTGGTGGGACCTTGGGGTCAATAGAAAATGATATAGGGGGCCCCTTATACGATCCTAAGGTGGGGCTGAACACTTCGGGGAACTCTTGCACAAAGTTAGGCATATTATCACAGTTTACATTACACACACCCGAAATTTCAATCCCCAAAGGTTCCATCCAAGCCAACCCCAAGAGAGAGTGCTTAGCCCCCGTTACAATAAGCATGGGTAGGGTACATTTGACATTCTTGAATACAATAGGTACATTTGCTGTGCCCAGGACCGAGATTACCCCCCCTTGAAAATCTCTGATCACTAAAGAGGTTTGTTTTAGATCAGATTTAGACATATTAGGCATATACAGTTTAAACTTCTCCCAAGGCATAATGGTATATCTAGACCCAGTATCAAGCTCCATCGAGCATGGTTGGTTATTTAGTAACAGTGAGATAACAATTTTGGCCCCTTTTTTTGTTGCCGTGTTATTCACGGAAAATCGAGTGTTACCTCTATAGTAGTCGCGGTTAGCGGTTGAGTAGTTCTTTTGACCCGAATAGCGGAACGGTCTATTTTCTCGCAGTTGGGGGGTCTGGTTTTGTGGTCGTTGGTATTGCGGTGTGGCGAATGTCTCCTCTGGTGCCGTTGCTCTGCATACGATGGCGATGTGGCCTCGACGGTTGCAGCGGTGGCATGTGGCCTCTCGGAAGGGGCATCGATGGCGCTGGTGGTTTCCCCGGCAGCCCGCGCAGGGGGCTGGGTGAGTAGCTCTGTGGTGTCTCGGCTGGTCTTGTACCAGGAAGCAGTTGTCCCCGTTGTGAGCTGGTTGGCTGGGGTCGTCTGATTCCACGGCGCGGGGAGACGCGGAGTCAATCTTGGCGATGAGTTCTCGCCTTCCGTGTTCTTTTAATTCTCTGGCTGCTGCGTCGGCGGCTTCCACGGTTTGCGCTAGTTTAATTACGGTTTGTAGAGTCGGCTCGTCTTCGGTGAGGAGTTTGTTCCTCACCGTGGCGCTTCTCATGCCAAAAACCAAGGCATCGGTGAGGCAAGCTTCCGGGTCTTTAAACTTGCATTGTGCAAGCACCGTCTGAAGTCGCGTTGTAAACTGGTTGATAGATTCTGTTTCCTTCTGAGCCATCATAGAGAACTGATGCCGAAAAACCATGGCTGGTTTGGTCGGTTTGAAATGGCTCGCTAACTTGTCTTGTAGGACGTCCCATGCGACGGTTCTTGCTGGCTGCGGGTCGGTGAGAGTCTGGGCGAGGCCACGGATTTCTGGGCCGCAGTAATTCAGAAAAATAGCCCGTCTGCGATCGGCTTCGGCGTCCTGTATCCCTGCTGCCTCGAGGAAGATCTCGAAGGTAGCCATGTATTCGTCCCAGGACGTTTTCTCGGGGTCGAAGAGCTCCGGAGCCTGGCCGATCTGGACTTTGCTCATGTTGCACGCGATGTTTCTTCCGTCCGTTCGTCGCCAGTGAAGTAGACCCAGAGACAGAGTTCAAACAAATCGGTACTTTTTATTCAGCTCAGAGAACAAGTGACAGCTCAGCAAGGCAAGTGACAATTCAGCGAGTACCGACTGACTCTGCTTGGAAAAGCCGCTTCTTTTATACATTTGCGGCTCCCGCCAAAGCAAGAGCCAGCCGCGTCTCAGCCAATCAGGAGCGACTTCCTGCTTCGGCTCAGACAGCGCTGGAAGACGGAACAAACTATTTACAGGAATTACAAGGTAGCCATTTCAGGATACAACATGTCTGAGTTTCATTCTTGGACCTGCTGAAGACCTTGAACTGGCTCTTCGACCTTGGACCGGCGGTGGGTTGGTACCGGTTCCCCTCGGTTTCGGAGAATCACCAGCGGCAGTGACGGGAGACTCTGTCCAGTCACCTGAGCGTCATCACAGATGATATGCACATGGGGAGAAGCAGTGCACATATCTCCGAACCGGTAGCAAAGGTAAAATGAAATACATGACTTCCTCAGACCAAATAAACAACTCTTTTGTGTGCTCTTCTTTAAAACACACACATGCACACACACTTTGAAGGCAAGGTTTTATTTTGGTTGATGTTCTTGGGGACATTGCTGACTCTGTGACCAGAAAATAAATCTGATATTATAGGACTTCAATTTAAGTGCAGTCGGGGCTGCCTGGGATTCTGGGCTTCATGAATAGCATTTTAAAGGGGGATTTTGCACTTTTAAGAAGAGAGGCTGCGTCTCCTTTAAAGAAAAATTAAGGAAGTGTGGTTTTTCTCCTTAGTCAAGGCTGATTTATTTTTATGGGAAAACTTTCTTTCTCAGCAGCTACACAACAGAAAGTGTCTTCTGGAAGACCTGGGATACATTTGCAAGCATTAAGCAAGATACACATTTATCTGGAAAAGGGAATACGTAGACCATATGGTTTGCCAGTTGTGAAATGCTATCTAGAATCATTGTTCTGTATTGTTCAAGCTTCGCATTTAATCCATTTTATTTTTATTTTATTTATTTATTTTCTCCAATACACAATAATACACAACGAAGGTTATAGAGGATATAGTAGAGAAGAAATACGAGATATAAGAGAGACTATAGGACAGGGGACGAAAGGCATTCTAGTGCGCTTATGGACGCCCCTTACTGACCTCTTAGGAATCTGGAGAGGTCAACCGTGGACAGTCTAAGGGCAAAATGTTGGGGGTTAGGGGATGGTACTACAGAGTCCGGTAATGAGTTCCATGCTTTGACAACCCGATTACTAAAGTCATATTATTTACAGGCAAGTTTGGAGCGGTTAATATGAAGCTTGAATCTGTTGTGTGCTCTTGTGTTGTTGTGGTTGAAGCTGAAGTAGTCTTTGACAGGCAGGACATTGCAGCATACGATCTTGTGGGCAATACTTAGATTTTATTGTTTGAATATTGTTTTTTTAAAAATTTGGGCTCCTGTTGCAGGTTCTTTTAACTATTTACTCATTTTGGTGGACTGGAGACGCATAAGAAATGGCATAAGGTTTCCTGCCTGAGCAAAGGGTTGGACTAGAAGACCTCCACGTTCTCTTCCAATGCTGTTATTCTGTAAAAGCTAACAACATAGTTCCCTACACAACACACAGATACACCCACACCTACCCAATGCTATTACTTACTCATGCTTTTCCACAGCTACTCCTACCTATAATACTCCTTGTAAATAATGTTAGAGAAAAAAATCCCCTTCTAACTGCATTACTTTCACATAAAAATACACACCCTCAGTTGTTTCACACCACAACTTCAGATGGGGGGGAGAGAACCATGTGCCATGTTGCCTTAGATCCCATTGTCAGTCTAACAGGCAATGTTGTTGTGATGTGCCCGAGGAGAGGCCTTGAACAGACAGGGCAAAAACAATACAACTGGTAGCAACTTTCTGGGCAGACTGCTCTCTCTCCCTCAGCCCTCTTTGCTTTGCCTGAATTGATTGATTGATGGATTGATTGATTGATTGATTGATTGGATTTCTATGAATTTCGTGGAGCCTCCAATTTTCAGGTGGGCAAAGAAGCCCCTTTGTGAAGGGAAAAGCATCTCTCTCAAATTCAGGGCCCAATTTCTTATCCGCTCCAGGCCAAAGTCCGGGTGCCTGAGTTTGGAGGCAACCGCAGGGCCTGCCTAAAGAATCTCTCGTTGACAGAAGGTGCAGAGTTTCAAATGCTGCCTGCAGTCCCTAAAATGGCGGAAGGCTCCCTACAGTCGACTTAAAATGGCTGACTGCCAATGGGATCCAAGGCAACGTGGCCCATGGTTCTCTGCCCCCATCTGAAGCTGACAAAGTGCCAGTCCCTCAATGCCTCCAGGAGAGTCACAAAGTCATGCATGCATTTGCAGCCTGTGTTCAGCAATTTGTGAAAACATTGTGCAGCTTCAGCAGCTCCTCTGCTCAAGGAAGGAGAAAAACCATCCAGCATGTTGAGTCCTGTCGTGTTCCCCTTGTTCTCTATTTACGTTGCCTCCAAAGTGAAAACTCAGCAAAAGGAAAAATGTAGTACAGTATTAAAATCAACTACATCCCTTCTCCCACTCCCCAATTACTACATAAGTAGAGTGTAAAAAATGTACAATATGCATATCTCTTTTGTCTTTCTGTATTTGGTGTTTATTGTATATATTTAATAAATTTATTTTTAAAAAAAACAACAACAACTACATCCCTTCTTCATCAGTGGTGGTCTTTGGAAGGTGGAAGGAAGATGGCAGCACTTGGTGCCTTCTTGGCTGAAAAAAATAAATGTGGGTTGGGAGATAATATCCCTTATTGGCTACGAAAGCAAATGCCACTTGTCCATCACCTCCCAAGGAATAATATTGTGTGTCCTTTTCAACAATGTGGAATACAAATAAGAACCTTACAGCCTCAATCTTTTACTTTTGCAAACTTATTATGCATTAGCCATTTCTATAACAAGAAATATTTCTGATCAGCAAAATTCAAAGTCAATGTATCATATTTTTCTAGCTTCAGCACAAAATCCGGAAGTGGTTTCCAAGCGGAAATAAAGTTGGATGTATCGTTTTCTTTGATTAAAGCACTTAATCTGGCTACTCTCACTATTGTGAATAATAATAATGAAGTTATATTTGTCTTTTCAAGTTCTTTCTCCAGTACTCCTAAAAGAAAATACTCTGGTTTAATTTTTATATTTATTTTGAGAATCTTCTATATTAAAATATAAACCTTATTTTAATATTTTTTAAATGTGCAATTGTGAACAAAGCATTTTATTATTAATCAACTAGAAGGAACCATTTGACACAATAAGCAGTGTAGCCCAATTGCAAGTTCAACAGTTCCTTGAACTCCTCAAGCTCATCCACACAACCATATTTTAAAGGACTTCTGGGAGGACATCAAAGGTGGCTAGAAAAGGCCCATCTCCTGGATCTCACTACATGGGAGTCCTTAACGTAGCCACACCATACCTCTTCTGCTAGAGCGGATGGGGAGATGGATGGAATCCGGAAGAGGAGATCTCATTCCACCCAAAGCTTTAAAGGCCAAAACAGCATCAGCAACAGGGGGCGGGGGAAGCTATTTTTGCCCTCCCCAGGTATTGAATTATGGGTGTGGGCACTCACACATGCGAGATAGCACGCACACATGCTCTTTCGGCACCCAAGGAAAAAAAAGCTTAGCCATCACTGGCTCAGTGCTTCAACAGTATTTGAGACTAGTGGGATGGTTTTTCCTCTTCCCCCACACCCCCTCCCTCCAGCATTCTAAGTGAGAGGAGAAACTGCAAAGCTGCAAACCAGCAGGGGGCGCCATACTCCAGCTCATCCGTATTTCCGGAAATTCTTAGAGCCTTACTGAGACTCTCCATTTATATCCTATTATGTTTTATATGTTACATTCTCGAGCTCTTAAGCTATCCCCCCCTCTTCTCCACGGACAGGGCCTAATTTCCACTCTGTACATGCTCTGTGGAAAGGTGGCTGCATAGGAAATGTACAGTAAAATCAACTGAATTTGGTCATCACAATAACTGCAATCAGAAGAGGGGTTTATTCTTTTAGTCCAAGGAGTCTCCAGAAGAACCGGCAAAGGAGAGAGCAGCCACCTTAGTTTATGGTGGGAAAAGAGAAGAGTTTGAAGCTTCCAAAACATTCATTAGACTAGGAAAATAAAAGGAAATTGGGAATTTATATACTGTAATTGATACCTCTGACATTTTTCCATAGAAATAAATATCTTTGCTTTGAAAATGCCACCAAAAAAAGCCTTTGAGCATTTTTAGCCAGAGCGAAGGTCATTTGGGGTGTCTGAGGTAAAACACAGACTCACAGGGCTGGAAAGGACCTCAGAGGTCATCTAGTCCAACCCTCAGATCCAGGCAGGAGACCTAATACCATCCCAGTCTAACAGTTCTCCAGTCTGTTTTGGAAAACTTCCAGTGAGGGAGCTCTCACAATTCCTGGATGTCAGTTATTCCACTGATTGACTGTTCTCACTGTTAGGAAATTTCTCCTTCCTTCTGGGTTGGATCTCTCTTTCACAAGCTTCCACCCGTTGCTTCCTGTCCTGCTGCCTTGTGCTTTGGAGAAGAGGTCCATCCCTTCTTCTCTGGGGAAGCCCCTCAAGTGCTGGGAGACAGTTATTATGACACATACACCCCCTTCCCCAAATTCCTCTGTTGGATAGGCTGGGCCTCCATAGTTCTCTCAAGGGTTCTCCATCCCACTCAACCTTCCTTCATCATCTTTGTGGCTCCTCTCTGCACTCTTTCCAGGGTCTCAGCATCCTTTTTGGATCGTGGAGACCAGAACTGGACCAGCAGGCAAAGAGGAGCCTCACTAGTGCAGGATAAACCAGGACGATCCTTTCTCTGCTTCTTTTGATGTTGTTGCTCCTCTGTTGACACCAAGACTGCGTTGCTTTTTGGCAGCTCCACCTGATCCCCCACTGTTGGGTCTCCCCTCCCCCTCGCCTGCGCCCCTCCCCCCACAGGCCCAGAGAATCCGCTTGCTTTTCCCAGCCCCTCCCCCCAAGAGGCGGAACCCCTGGAAGGGGATTTCCAGATAGAACTTTCGCTTTCATCTCTGGCCGGTTGCACCTGGACGTCTGCCTAGCAACAATGACGACACGGAGATACATTTTTTCTACTGGCTGAACTTGCCCAATCGCCGCCTTTTCCTGGATTGTTGCGTTGCTGGTCACTCGGGGCGAGTCTTTGTTTGCCTGCGACTTTTCCGGAGAGCGGAGTGGAGGTTGAGGATCGGGGCAGGATGGCTCTGCGCTCTGCGCTCTTCTGGCTTCTGGTGCTGCTGGCCCTCGCCCTCCGGGACAGCTGCGATGGTGAGTCCCTCTGGGGCCTTCGGGGGTTCCGGCCCCTTCCCCCCTAAAAAAAGTTGATTCCCAGAAATAGAATCCTGATTCGGTCCTCTTTCTGGTCCGCTCCCCCTCCCATCCCTCTGGCCACTTTGAGATTCGGTCCCAAAGAGTTGAGGCCTCGAGGGGATTCCGTTGCCTCTGCCCCCACTCGCCCCCAGGAGAGCCCCCCTGGGAACAGGACAAAGTGGCCCCTCCAGAGGTCAGTCAAGTCTATCAGGGCGCCCCAAGAGCAGTTCTTTCCCTCCCCCAAAGTGGAGGTTGTCGGAAAGCGGCGTTTGCAGGTGATCAGATCAGATGAAGAACCTCCTGGCTGCCTTCACCCAACCCCTCCGCCTGGATCCCCTTTCCTGCCTTGGGAGGGGCTTTGGGGCTCTTTGGGGCTTCTGGTGCTGGGAAGACCCAGCTGGTTTCTCTAATGGGATCCGTGTCTTGGCAGATGCTGTTGTAGTGGATCGATCTGGGTTAAAGTCTTCCTGTGAATACAGCAGGATAAGAGTCTGGAGAGAAGCTCTTCTTAATAATCTTCCTTCCTTTCTGATTGTCTCTTTCTCCTGATCCCCACCATCACTTGGTCCTAAAATGAACCCCAATATCCCCAGAGCTTTTTTGGGGATGGGGCAGGCAGAGATTTGCCCCCCAAGAGTTTCCTTCTCCCATTGCAGAAGCTCCCAACATGGGACAGTTTGCAGAATCAAAAATGTTTACAATGTATTATTTATTTTTTGGTAATGGGGAACTTGGGGTGTTACTGGCTGTTTGCTCTGAGAGGTTATCAATATAGGAACTTTTCAAAAGACATTAAAAAAGGTTGGCAGGAATTTAAGGATGAAATAAGCTGCTTGGAGGTAAAAGGAGAGAAGACCTCTGGGTGGTGACCATGAAATGAGCCGCTTGCTTGGACACAGACAGGCCCAAACTCACCAGCCGTTCCTGACCGGAGGCACATTCACGATTGTCAGGATGACAAACCTATGCAAACCTGTGTTACAGTCACACGTGTCATTTCTGATTTGAGGAGGATTCAGGATTGTGAGTTACATCCACATGTTTCTCCTCTCAGGCAGACTTCAGCCTTGCTCATTGCTCAGCCCCACAAGGGGAAGAAGCAGGTTCTGGATCACGGAGGGTCCAATCTGATCCATTTGGATTCTGAAATCTCCCCAGAGCTGGAAGTGGATCTGGGGATCCCCAAAACCTCTGAGCAGCCCCTGGGATTGTGGGGAGGAGCAGGAAGGAGGAGGCCCAGGCCTTTGCCTTGAACTGGGAAGGACTGGGAGACCATACTGGAGGGAATGGGCAGAGGAACTGTTTATTTCCTGTGTAGACGCAGGTTCTGCCCAAATAAGTCCCGTGAATGATCCTGAAAATGATCTTTAAAATATTTGATGCCCTGGAAGAATTTTTGCTCTGAAGAGCTTTCAGAATAGACACCAACAAAGGGGCCTTGGAGATTTTCCAGGTGTTTCTGGGGAGAGGGGAATTCTGGGAGTTGTAGTCCACACTGAAGCCCAAGTGGCTGAGTTAGAGAAACTTTGAGTTAAGCCTTGAGAGTCGCTGGTGGATAATTGAGATCACAGAGAACCTCTGCATTGGAGACAAATTCCTTGTGTGTCCAGTCACACTTGGCCAATAAAGAATTCTACTATATTCTGTTCCATTCTATATTCTAGTTTATTCTTATTCCTATTCCCACCATCCTCCCAAATTGGCTGAGGGGCATTTCTGCCTTTCTTTGTGCTCCCAACGTGTTGGATCAGCTTCAAAACAGGAAAAGTGTCAGAGAAATTGAGATTCAGGATAAATCTGGTGTCTTTCTAGCACCTGGGAATTATGGCTTTGGACCCTAATTGGGTGGCTGGAATTCTTTATTTATTCTCTCTTGGGATAATCCCAGGTTTTCTGTGGCACAGCAATAGCACCAGTGCTTACATTTATATATCCAGTCCTGGATTTGCGACCACAATTGAGCCCAGAATTTATGTTGCTAAGTGAGAAATTTGTGTGTTTTGCCTCAATTTATGGCTTTTTTTTGCCACATTTGTTAAGGAAATCACTGTAGCTGTTAAACTAGTAACATGGTTTTTAAGTGAATGTGCTTCCCCATTGAGTTTGCTTGTCAGAGGTTGCAAAAAGAGATCACATGATCCCCGGGACTCTGTGACCATGATAAATATGAACCAGTTGTCAAGGATCTGAATTTTGATCCTGTGAAGAACATGGGGATGTTACAATGGTCCTAAGTGCTAAAAATGACCATCAGTTACTTTTTTCAGTGATGATGTAAACAGTCACTAAACGAACCATTGGAAGTGGAGGACTACCTGTATTCCACTTCACAGAGCTTTCAAGCCCACTCGAAGCAGTTGAATATGTCAGCCTAACAATCGACCTTGAGCAGGTCAGGATTGAACTCCTGGCTGTGGGCAGAATTAGCCTGCAATGCTGCATTCGAACCACTAGGCCTCCATGGCTCAAGGTGTGGGGATGAGCCCCACTGAGTCCTGGGCTCAAAGCCAAGTCCTGTTCAGATGCCTGAACTCTGGGACGGGAGGGGGAATTTCCCAATCGGGGGGTGAGGGGGAAAATGCTCCCTTCGCTCCCCCCTTTGCCTCCCCATAACTCATAGGCAAAGAGTTTGGGTTTCCTGTAAGGATCCCACGGCCTCTGGTCTCACCCCAATTCCCCCCTCCCTCCCCCTATTTTATAAAATCCCCCCTCAAATCTGCACCTATTCACAATCCATGTTGGGCCTCAGTGAAGTCAGAATGTTTTTTTTCCTCTTGGGGGGACCAGATGGGGGTTCCTGCTACGTTTTGAAGTTCTGGGGATGGAGCCCCCCCTCTTCCTGTGGGGCCCCTGCAGCCTCCGTGGGGCAGAGACTGAGCAATGCAGAAGGGGGTGGGGTGGAGGGTGCCTTGCTGGAAGGGAGGGAAACAATTGGAGGGCAGCACAGAACGTTTGGGGGTCCTGCTCTCTCTTTGTCTCTGCTTTCTTTTCCTTTCCTCTCTCTCTCCCCTCAAGCCCTCCAGAAGCTGCTCCTTTGCCTCTCGGTCACTCCCTCTTTCCACCCCGTGTTTTATTTCTCTCTCCCATCATCTCCCCCTTAGAAACATAGAAGACTGACGGCAGAAAAAGACCTCATGGTCCATCTAGTCTGCCCTTATACTATTTCCTGTATTTTATCTTAGGATGGATATATGTTTATCCCAGGCATGTTTAAATTCAGTTACTGTGGATTTACAGACCACGTCTGCTGGAAGTTTGTTTCAAGCATCTACTACTCTTTCAGTAAAATAATATTTTCTCAAGTTGCTTTTGATCTTTCCCCCAACTAACCTCAGATTGTGCCCCCTTGTTCTTGTGTTCACTTTCCTATTGAAAACACTTCCCTCCTGAACCTTCATTTTCTATTCTTCCTTCTTTCCAGACCTGGGAATGGGGCCTTCTGTGCCCCATAGAGCATCAGGGTCCTTGACTGAAGCCCCCTAACTTTGCCCCTCTGGGTCCCTTCCAGGCGCCTCCTCCCACTCCATGAAGTTTTTCTACACCGCAGTCTCGGAGCCCAGTCAGGGGCTGCCCCACTTTGTCACTGTGGGTTATGTGGATGATCAACTCTTCATTCACTATGACAGCCATAGCCAGAAGAAACAGCCTCGAGTCTCCTGGATGGAGAAGGTGGGGAAGGACGATCCAAAATATTGGGAGACAGAGACCCAGATATCTCGTTCCAATGAGGAGCTGTTCAGAGAAAACCTGGAGACTCTGAGGAATCGCTACAATCAGAGCGAAGGTGAGTGATGGGTCTGGTGATTACTCTGGCCCCATATTCCCCTCCCCAGGAACCAGAGGGGGGTCTATTCAAAGGGAAAGGCTGCTTCCACACCTTTTAAAAAGTATTTTTTAATATATTTATTCTTTTTCTCAAATCCATATAAGATTGTCCTTGTCTCCATAGCTGCCATGTTCTGCCAATTGCACTTAATGATCTTGGTGGATCTCCTGCTGTGGGGGAGGAAGGGAATCATAGGTCTCCCCCCCAAAAAAGGCAGTGGATCCTAATTAAAGTCTGGGGCAAGCAGGTCCTCATCCTTCTGTTTCCACCCCAGAGAAATAAGGGATCAAGTGCAGATCCACCTGGGATGACCAGATCCCTCTTTCCTTCACCCCCTATTTGGAGGGACGAGAGGGGCCCCAAAATTCCGGGAGCTTCTGTTCACCCTCCAGTTGGAAGGAGGGGCCAGGAAGACCCAATGGGGTGGGGGCTCTTAGGGGGGGCACAGGGCCAGGATCCTCCCAATCCTGAGAGGGAAAGACAGAGAAGAAAGGATCCTCCATTTGGGGCCCTTCCAGAATCTCTCAGAGCCTTCGTGGCTTCCCATCCTTGGTCCCTCAGGCTGAACTCCTGCCCTGCCCTCTTGGTGGGGCTGCCCTGGAGGGGGGGAGGCCTTCTTCAGCAGCCCCCCCCCTTCTGCCATCTTTGGGGGACAAGATTCACCTTCAAGGAACCTTATTTGGGGGCAGGGGCTGAAAGCACCTGTGTGTCCAGTGGGAGCCTCCTTTCCAGGCTAAAGAGCCCCAAATGTCCCAACCTTTCCTCAAAGGGGGGCTGCTTCCCCCCTCCCCTCGCCTGAGTCGCCTCCTCTGGACCTTCTCCAGCTCCCTCCTCTCCTTTTGGGGGTCTTTGGGCCACAACTGCTCCCAGTATTCCAGATGTGGTTGCTCTGCCTTGATTCATGTAAAGGCTTTGGGACATCAGCCTCTCTTGGGTTCTCCATACAATTTTAATGATACCTTGTTTGCCTCTTAAACTTTTAAAAATAATTTGCATTAAACCTTTTGAACAAAAGATAAAAGCTAATAGAAGGTAACATAGAGTAAAGGAGCAAAAGGAAACTAATAAAAGAAAAATAAATAAAAGTCCATTTTCCCCATGGGGAGATCAGGGAATCTCCTCTCGAGGGAAGGATCAGGCTGGAGCTCAGGAGGATCTTCCTCTTCCTCCAAAGGGAAGATCTCTGGCTGAGCAGAAGATGCAGAGAAAGGATCCCCTCCCCCGACATTCCTGGGTGGGGGAAGGGAGGGAAAACACTGGTCAGTTTAGTTCAACTGTCCTTCCAGGTAGTTTTTCCTTTAGATTTGAGAGTTCCTGGCGTCCTTCCTCCCTCTCAAGCCCAAACAGGAGTGGAACCATTTCAGGATTTCCTTTTGGTTTTTTCAAACATTCAGTTTTCTTTTAAATCCAAGAATCTGGTCACTTGAAGTCTCAATATCTTCTCCAGGGCCTTGCAAAGACTGTGGACTTCAAGCTCATTTCAAAGGCCAATAACTTTTCGAGTGTCCAGATCAGACTGAGCCACTTGCTGCTGTTGCTGAGGAAAATATTCCTTTGTGGCCCTTCAAGGCTTCATTCCCACATTGCACTAAACCATGGTTTGTTTCTGGTTAGATCAAAGTGGAAGCCAGACCCTTTGAGTTGCTGCTATTTGTGAACATAGTCTAAGATTTATGGTCACAGGGATCCATGCAAGCTTTTATGTAGATCTATCAGATCCTCTTTGAGACCACCAGATTCTCAGTCCCTCTTTGCAGCCGCAGATCCAGGCTCCTGTTCCCTCTCTGGGATCCCTTCCTTTCCCCCCAGAGGAACAGCAGAGAGAAAGATGGAAGGATCTCCGTCCCTCTGTTTCTTTTCCACTCCTCCTTCTCTCCGTCTCCCTTGGGATCCTCTGCTGCCTTTTCCAGATTCCCTTTTCCTGGGAAGGTTCAGGGACTCCGTCCTGGGGGGAGGGGAATGCAGGGAGGGAGGGGGAGGGAGGGGGGGAGGGAGGTTAGTGATGGGGGCTTCCTTTCCCTTGGACTCTGGGGAGGAAATGGGGGTGTCAGTGCCTCTGTCAAAGTCCTTGCAGGAAGGGGGGCAGCTCTGTCTATCTTCAGGACTCCAGAAACCATCCTCCTCTCTTGTCTTTCAGGCCTTCACACATTGCAGAGGATGTATGGCTGTGAGCTCCGGGGAGACAGGAGCAAAGGAGGGTTTGAGCAGTATGGCTACGAAGGGAGGACCTTCATCACCTTCGACAAGGAGACCCTCACTTGGGTGGCTCCCGACCCCCAGGCCCAGATCACCCAGAGGAAATGGGATGGTTTACCAGGATGGAATCAGAGATATAAGGCCTACCTGGAGGAAATCTGCATTGAGTGGCTGGAGAAGCACCTGTCCTATGGGAATGAGACGCTGCTGAGGACAGGTGAGCATCTGAATGGAGACTGGACTTTCCTCCTTTATGGCCGGATCTCTTGGACACATTCAGCCCCTTCGAGTCCCTGGTCTGCAGCCTGTTTTCTCCCTGGTGGGAATCCCCCCCCCCCCTCCAGCCTCTCTCCAGGACACGGGAAGCCCTGATTGGTTCTCACTACCAGGCAGCCATTCAGTGGACCAGGAAATGCAGCCTCTGCCTGGCAGGTGTCTGGGTGGGTCAGGCAGGAAAAGCCCTTGAGGGTGTCCAGTTCACTGCCCACAAGGAGGGAACCATTTGGGGCCATTCAGTGAAGCCCCCATTAGCCAAACTGAGTCGAGAGTGGTGGGTGCCCTTAATTCCCCCCCATCCCAATTAACTCACCTGGGCAAAAAGGCCATGGATGAGGGGTTATTTTCTTTCTGGGGGGGGGGGGGGGGTTCAGGGTGGAGCAAAATTTATGTCAATCTTTCTTTTAAGCCTCAAACAGGTTCCCACAATTCTCACTCAGCCTTTCCTCTTAACTCCCTTCAGGAACCCCCCCCCTCCCCACACAGGGGGACTCACATTATAATCTTTCCCTAGGATTTTTTATTAATTCACCATCTAGAACATCCCTCACCCCTCGGTCTCTCCCTTCCCCCCTGGGGCCCTTGATCCCTCCAGGATCAGCTCCATGAGATTAGGATCAATTGGGGAATTCCCCCCCCCCCACTTATCATCACCAACAGCCCCTCCCTGCCTGGGGAAGAGGACCCTCTCTCTCTTCCATTGGCCTCAATCTCTCTCTGCCCCCCCCCTTTTCAGAGACAAAATCTCTTTTCCAAATTGATCAGTGTGAGATTCCATTTGATCTCTATTCCCCTCAAAGTTGGGGTTGTGTCCAATTTCTGAGCCGCAGTCCCTTTGGGACTGGGCGGCATAGAAGTATGTATGTATGTATGTATGTATGTATGTATGTATGTATGTATGTATGTATGTATGAATAAATAAATAAATAAATAAATAAACAAAGAAATTCCCTTCTTTTTTATTAAAAGAAATTAATAATAAAACAAAAGCAAAATCTATTACTATTATTACTATCTTCTCCTCTTTTTCCATCCCTGTCTCCTCCCCCCTTGTGTGTGTGGTGTGTGTGTGTGTGTGTGTGTGTGTGTGTGAACTCTTGGACCATTTCCAATAACAGGTGAAGGCTATTGGAAATGGTTCAAGAGTTCACACACACACACACACACACACACACACACACACACGGCTGTTTTTTTTTCTCTGTTTTATTTGGGTGCTTTTTACCATATGCTTTAAATCAAGAGTCATTTCTCTCTCTTTCTCTCTCCCCCTCTTGCTCTCTCTCTCTTTTTCTCACTTTCTCTCTCTCTCTCTCTCTACACCTCGCTCTGTCTGTTGCTGTCTCTCTCTCCCTCACTCCCTCACTCTTTCTCTCTTGTTTTCTTTTTCTCTCTATTGCTTTCTTTCTCTCACTCTTTCTTTCTCTCTCTTGCTTTCTTTCTCTCTCTTGTGCTCTCTCTTGCTATCTCTCTCCCTCCCCCTCTTTTTCTCTCTCTCTCTTTCTCACTTACTTTCTCTCTCCTTCTCTTTCCATCTCGCTCTGTCTGTTGCTCTCTCTCTCTCTCTCTGTCAGCGAGGGGGCTGCGAGAGCGCTTTCTCCAAGTGCTTCGGGAACGCCTGCCTGCCTCTACTGCAGCCCCCTTGCTGAAAGCTCGGGACGAAAGCACTCCCAGCGAAGGGGCTGCAAGAGGGGCGGGGCAGGCATTCACGAAGCGTGAGGAGAAAACCCTCTTGCAGCCCCCTGGCTAGGAGCGCGGATGAGGAGGAGGAGAAGTCACAGCCGCCACCACCGTGGGAGAAGTCGCGCCCCAAGGCGGGAGGTGGAGAAAGCCGGAGAGGGGGCAAATCAGGCGGGTGGGAGGCAGCGGGGAGAGGCCAGGGGCGCAAGGGGGCCAGAGGCACCATGGGGAGGCAGGAGCGGCCGCGGCTCCCTTTCCTTCCACCCATGTCTACTGCGGGCTGGCAGGGGGATGGGGAGCGCGCACGGCGCCTCCACACTTTTGTCGCTCCCCGCCACCAACTCCAACGTCTGGCTCCTTGCGCGCCCTTGGGAAATGGTGTGTGTGTGGGGGGGGGGGTATTTTGGGGTGTGCGCTAGCGCGCGCGCGCTACTTACACAAGACAGTGGTTTTGTCCCTTGGAAAGAGGCCTGGAGCAGCCTCAGATTCAGGGGAGCAGAAGAGGATGCAGAAAGTAGAGAGAATCTTCTGTGTTGTGGCTGTTTTGAGAGGGAACCTAAGAGACCATCTCCACTCTCCCTCCCCTGAAGGGAGCAGCCCAAGATCAGCCAGAGGTCAAAGCAGACAGAGAGGAATTTCCTTGGACCCTCAATTTGCTGCTGGAGGTTTTTCAGGCTGAGTCTCTGGGAAGGACTCAAAATCAGGAGTTCTTGTGGTTGAGCGTTTTCCAGATTCGGAGCATTTCCCAAAACCCCTTGAGATGCTTCAGGTGTGGAGGGGGAAATAGGGGGAGAGTTTCCTGCCCCTGATTTTCTCACCCACCTTTCAGTCTCTGGAGGGGCTCAGAGTCAATTCCGGTGTTTCCGCAGAGCCTCCAGTGGTGACGATGAGCAGCAGGACGGAGGTGGAGGATGGGATGGAGACGCACGTCTGCCGGGTCCACGGCTTCTACCCCAGGGAGATCGATGCCTCCTGGATGAGGGACGGGGAGGTCTGGCTGCAGGACACCTTCCATGGGTTTCTGGCCCCCAATGCGGATGGGACCTACCACTACTGGATCAGCATCCGGGTCGACCCCAAAGAGAGGGGCCGCTATCAGTGCCGTGTGGAGCATGACGGCCTGCAGGATCCTCTGGACTTGGAGCTGAAGGGTGAGAGGCTGCAGGGAGGGAAAGGCCGGGCTCTTTGGCAGCCTGGAGGGGGTGGGAGAGAAATCTGACCCCAGGTGTGTCCAGATATGAACATGCCTGAGCTTTAATCCATTGGTTTTTCCATTGTTTGAGGTTGGTGAAGCTACAGGGACCAGACCCTAGAACTGACTTCAGGGGATAGAAAGGAAACTACAGAATCCCATCACAATACTTGGCCGATCCTGATGAAAGGCCCTTAGATCCTCTCTTAGGCCTCCCCTGGTTCTTCCTCCCAGCAGAAAAGCAGCAGTTACGTTGAGCACCAGAAATAGATTTGCTTTTGTTTACAATTGCCATCATCACCTGCCCACATCACCTCAAGGCTCGACTACTGTAATGCTTTCTACATGGGGCTACCTTTGAAAAGTGTTCGGAAACTTCAGATCGTGCAGAATGCAGCTGTGAGAGCAATCATGGTCTTCCCCAGTATTAGTCTATGTCACACCAACACTCCGCAGTCTGCATTGGTTGCCGCTCAGTTTCCGGTCACAATTCCAAGTGTTGGTTATGACCTATAAAGCCCTTCATGGCATCGGACCAGAATACATCCGGGACCGCCTTCTGCCGCACGAATCCCAGCGACCGGTTAGGTCATTATCATTTTATCATTTTTATCATTTTATTGGATTTGTATGCCGCCCCTCTCCGTAGACTCGGGGCGGCTAACAACAGTAGTAAAAACAACATGCGACAATCCAATACTAAAGGAGCTAAAAACCCTTATTTTAAAACCAATCATACATACGAACGTATCATACATAAATTGTGGAAGCCTAGGGGGAAAGAATATGTTAATTCCCCCATGCCTGACGACAGAGGTGGGTTTTAAGCAACTTTCGAAAGGCAAGAAAGGTGGGGGCTATTCTAATCTCTGGGGAAAGTTGGTTCCAGAGGGCCAGGGCCGCCACAGAGAAGGCTCTTCCCCTGGGTCCTGCCAAACGACATTGTTTAGTTGACGGGACCTGGAGAAGGCCAACTCTGTGGGACCTAATTGGTCGCTGGGATTCGTGCGGCAGAAGGCGGTCCCGGATATAACCTGGCCCGGTGCCATGAAGGGCTTTATAGGTCATAACCAACACTTTGAATTGTGACCAGAAACTGATCGGCAACCAATGCAGACTGCGGAGTGTTGGTGTGACATGGGCATATTTAGGGAAGCCCATGATTGCTCTCGCAGCTGCATTCTGTACGATCTGAAGTTTCCGAACACTTTTTAAAGGTAGCCCCATGTAGAGAGCGTTACAGTAGTCGAGCCTCGAGGTGATGAGGGTATGAGTGACTGTGAGCGGTGACTCCCGATCCAAATAGGGCCGCAACTGGTGCACCAGGCGAACCTGGGAACCCCCCCCCTTCACCACAGCTGAAAGATGTTTCTCTAATGTGAGCTGTGGATTGAGGAGGACGCCCAAGTTGCGGACCCTCTCTGAGGGGGTTAGTAATTCCCCCCCCCAGGATAATGGATGGACAGATGGAATTGTCCTTGGGAGGCAAAACCCACAGCCAGGGTTATCAGGGTTGAGTTTGAGTCTGTTGACACCCATCCAGACCCCAACAGCCTCCAGACACCGGCACATCACTTCCACTGCTTCATTGACTGGACAAGGGGTGGAGATGTAAAGCTGGGTATCATCTGCATATTGATGATACCTCACCCCATGCCCTTGGATGATCTCACCCAGTGGTTTCATGTAGATATTAAATAGCAGGGGGGAGAGGACCGACCCCTGAGGCACCCCACAAGGGAGCAACCTAGAGGTCTACCTCTGACCCCCCACTAACACCGACTGCGACCGACCAGAGAGGTAGCAGGAGAACCACTGAAGAACAGTGCCTCCCACTCCCAACCCCTCCAGCCGGCGCAGAAGGATACCATGGTCGATGGTATCGAAAGCCACTGAGAGGTCAAGGAGCACCAGGACAGAGGATGAACCCCTGTCCCGGGCCCACCAGAGATCATCCATCAGAGCGACCAAAGCAGTTTCCGTGCTGTAGCCGGGCCTGAATCCAGAATGCTGAGGACCTAGATAATCGGCTTCTTCCAAGGATCGCTGGAGTTGAAGTGCCACCACCTTCTCAACAACCTTCCCCATAAAGGAAAGGTTGGAGACTGGGCGGTAGTTATTAAGCACGGCTGGGTCCAGAGAAGGCTTCTTGAGGAGGGGGCACAAGAGTGCCTCCTTATAAAGGGCCAGAAAGGACCCCCTCCCCAAGAAGGCATTGACAATCTCCTGGACCCAGCTCCGTGTCACCTCTCGACTGGCCAAAACCAACCAAGAGGGACACGAATCCAGTAAACAGGTGGCGGAACTCACAGCTCCAATGGCCTTGTCCACTTCATCAGGTGTCACCAAGTCAAACTCCGCCCAGACAGATGGACAAAGACGTTTAGCCCCAGTCACCTCGACTGACTCATTGTCACTCGACTCTGTTTCCCAATTGGAGTCGAGGTCCACCCGGATCCGAGCGATTTTATCAGCGAAAATCGTGTTAAAATCCTCGGCACTACTCTGCAAGGGCTCCCCAACTCCCCTCTGATTAAGAAGGGAGTGGGTCACCCTAAACAGAGCGGCCGGGCGGGATTCCGCTGATGCAATCAAGGCGGCATGATACGCGCATCTTGCCGCCTTGAGCGCCACTTTGTAAGTCTTAATATGAGCTCTTACAAGTGTTTGATCGGATTCAGACTTACTCTTCCTCCATCGCTTCTCTAGACGTCTCTTCTGGCGTTTCAACTCCCGGAGCTCCTCGTTGAATCATGGGGCTCTACGGGGTCTAACGCCACGGAGAGGTCGCAACGGCGTAGAGTCGGTCTTCTCTGGGTCCCGTCGACTAAACAATGTCATCTGGCGGGACCCAGGGGAAGAGCCTTCTCTGTGGCGGCCCCGACCCTCTGGAACCAGCTCTCCTCAGAGATCAGAATTGCCCCCACCCTCCTTGCCTTTCGTAAGCTCCTTAAAACCCACCTCTGTCATCAGGCTTGGGGGAACTGAACTACCCTTTTCCCCCTAGGCCTATACAATTTATGCATGGTATGTTTGTTTGTATGTTTGGTTTTAAATAAGGGTTTTTAAATTATTTTAAACATTAGATTTGTTATATGCTGTTTACTACTGTTGTTAGCCGCCCCGAGTTTATGGAGAGGGGCGGCATACAAATCTAATAAATAAATAAATAAATAAAGTGGAAGAATCAGGAGGAATCTGGTAGCCCCTTTTCTGAAGGCAAATTTTGGCTGGACAGATGGACATCAGGACTCAGAAAAGAGGCTCCCAAGTCTGAGCTTTTTCCCATCAGAGACTAACAGGGTTTCCTGCTATAAAGGTCAAAAGGTCACTGTGTTGCTTCTCTAAGAAAGAACTTGCACATTATTTTATAATACAATATGTGAATTCCTCAGGCTCAGCATAAAACATCTCCCCAGGCCTATATAGAAACATAGAAACATAGAAGACTGACGGCAGAAAAAGACCTCATGATCCATCTAGTCTGCCCTATTTTCTGTATTTTATCTTAGGATGGATATATGTTTATCCCAGGCATGTTTAAATTCAGTTACTGTGGATTTATCAGCCACGTCTGCTGGAAGTTTGTTCCAAGGATCTACTACTCTTTCAGTAAAATAATATTTTCTCATTTTGCTTTTGATCTTTCCCCCAACTAACTTCAGAATGTGTCCCCTTGTTCTTCCCTCCTGGACCTTATTTAACCCTTTAACATATTTAAATGTTTCGATCATGTCCCCCCTTTTCCTTCTGTCCTCCAGACTATACAGATTGAGTTCATGAAGTCTTTCCTGATACGTTTTATGCTTAAGACCTTCCACCATTCTTGTAGCCCGTCTTTGGACCTGTTCAATTTTGTCAATATCTTTTTGTAGGTGAGGTCTCCAGAACTAAACACAGTATTCCAAATGTGGTCCAAATATAGTTTTATGTATGGTATGCTTGTATGTTTTTTAAATAATGGTTTTGACAGTTTTTTAATGCAATGGGATCTTAGTTTATAGTTTTTAACTATTACATTTGTACACATATTTTTTTATTTGTATTCTGTGAGCCGCCCCGTCTTGGGAGAAGTGCGGCATACAAGTGTAATAAATAATAATAATAATAATAATAATAATAATAACAACAACAATAATTTAAAACCCTGTGTTGCTTCTCTAAGAAAGAACTTGCACATTATTTTGATATGAGAATTCCTGAGGCTCAGCACCCAAGGGGAAAAGCCCCCTCTCAAAGAACTCTGCATATGCTCAGAAGTGTCCCAAACCTACACCAGATTTCCAAAGTTTCAAAATTCAAATTGAAACTCCATTTTTTAAATTGATGATTGTCACGATGCAGGAAATAATCAAATTTAATTGCTCTTTCTCCCAATTCAGAACCCACCGATTCAAAATCCAACCTTTGGCTCATCATTATCGGCTGCGTTGTGGCTGCTCTGGTTGTGGTGGGTGTGATTGCTGGGATTGCTGGGTTCCTGGTGTTCTTCAGTAAGTATCTTTTTTGGGGGGGGGGATGATGGAAGGAAGATGGGGAGATTCCCCCCAAGTCTTTCCCTTTGGGGAGCTCCTTCTGGGCCTCCTTCTGTCCTGTTGTCCCAGCCCTCTTGGGGAGCATCTGAGATCTCAGCCTCTTGCTGGGACTCCAGTCTCGGTTCAGCTGAGTCTGAGATTCAGGCAGTCTGAGGTTCTTCTGAGTTGGGAAGAGGCCTCCCAGTTCCTCTGTCCCCCTCAAAGGCTTTGACCAAAGAGCAGCAGAGAAGGGTTTCCATGGGAACCTCCCTCCCCTACCAGCTGCTTCCCCCAATTCCCCTCCCTCCATCTCGGAGGCAGCAGGTCTCTCTTGGGGCGAATCAGGAGATACATCTGTATTTTGAAGATCTTTCTGTCTTTATTGATGGGACAAAGTGACTGTGAAATATCTCCTGGGGTTCTTCCACCTACGGAGGGAGAGTTTGGATGATCTCTGGTGGATCCTTTTGAGCTTTCACTGATTTTTGTCCTTGCAGAGAAACATCAGGATGGCTACAAAGCAGCATCAAGTGAGTGATTTGTCCTCTTTCCTTGTAATGTCAGCGAACCAAATAGCACCTGAGAAATAAATCAAAGTCCACGCCTGAGCTTTCACGCAGGGGTTGATTTATTAACAAAGCCATTTCTGGATTTCAGCTTGATCATTGCAACTCTTAAGATTCCCTTATGATTACATCTAGGTTAAAGTTCATATCATATCCCCACTCCCACAAGTGCAATCCTGTGGACCCATCCAGTGCAGGGACCCCTATTTCCTTCCTAGTTCAGTAACCTTGGACTCTGCGTAATGTGTGGTATTATAATCTCTCTCTCTCTCACACACACACACACACCCCTCCCGTTTCTCTATCACTGCTAATTGTATGTCAGGCCAACCTCTGACTTCACATAATAACTTTTGGCCTGACACTCCAACTTAGAGCAGGGAAACCATCAGTTGAGTGTGTGTGTGTGTGTGTGTGTGTGAGAGAGAGAGAGAGAGAGAGAGAGTGTTGTATGTGCTATCTTCCTCTTCCTCCTAAGAACCAGGCTGGGGAAGATAGGCCCCCTTTTCATTACAGCCAGGCTCTTCTTGGAAGTGGAGCCCTCAAGGAGAAACATCTGGGAGAAGGAACCTTCAAGAAGGTGAGCAGATCCAGATGGTGGAAGGTCCCTCTGACTGAGAACATGCTCTGTTTCCCAAGTAGGCAGAAGGGAAAGGCTTGGCCAAATGAGAGTCAGAAGCTCCATAAAATTAGGTGTCAAAAGGGGTCATATTGAGGGAAAAGGAGCTTTGGGGGATGTCAGCTGGATCTCCTCTTGGTCTCCCATCACAAAGGCTGTTTAAGTAAGAAATGGTTAAAAAAAGAACTTTGGATCCATCTGTATCTTTTTAGGTCAGCTCTGCCTTCTGGCTTAGTGTGATATATATACAAATTTTAAGAATTATTTTCGATGCCAAAACATTTTAGCCAAAACAATTTGGTCCAAACTCTCCCCATGTATTTGTGAGTCTTTGATTGTGTGTGAGAGAGAGAAAGGGAGGGAGGGAGGAGAAAGGGAGGAAGGGAGAAAGGGAGGGAGGAGAAAGGGAGGAAGGGAGAAAGGGAGGGAGAGGGAAAAGGAGGGAGAGAGAAAGGGAGGGGGAGGGAAAAGGAGGGAGAGAGAAAGGGAGGGGGAGGGAAAAGGAGGGAGAGAGAAAGGGAGGGGGAGGGAAAGGGAGGGAGAGAGAAAGGGAGGGAGAGGGAAAAGGAGGGAGAGAGAAAGGGAGGGAGAGGGAAAAGGAGGGAGAGAGAAAGGGAGGGGGAGGGAAAAGGAGGGAGAGAGAAAGGGAGGGGGAGGGAAAAGGAGGGAGAGAGAAAGGGAGGGGGAGGGAAAGGGAGGGAGAGAGAAAGGGAGGGGGAGGGAAAGGGAGGGAGGGAGAAAGGGAGGGAGAGGGAAAAGGAGGGAGAGAGAAAGGGAGGGGGAGGGAAAAGGAGGGAGAGAGAAAGGGAGGGGGAGGGAAAGGGAGGGAGAGAGAAAGGGAGGGGGAGGGAAAAGGAGGGAGGGGGCTGGGGTCAGAAAGAGCTGAGCTTCTCCACCTCTAAGCCAAGAGAGAGACTTTCTCACCTTCTTTTTCTTTCCTTCTTTTCCAGCAAGTGACAAAGGATCCAGCAGTTCAGAGCAGGGTAAGTGGGAGGGAGCGACTCCTGCTGCTGCCTCAGCCATTCGGTCTCTTTGCAAGACTTTGGGGGGATGGGGATTCAGGATTGGATTGGATTCAGGCAGGGGAATTCAGGCAGCCCAGAGTCTGTATGGTGGAGCCTTGACCCCCATTGGAGGAAAAAGCCCTCAAGTCTTTGAGGGGAAACAGGGAAATTACTGGCAATGCCATGATCCCTAGTGGTTAGAGATTCTTCTGGTGGCAGAGCTGAGACCTGGCTGACTCTGGAGGGGGTGGGTGTCCTTCTCTCAGAGATGTCCTCATCTGGATTTAATGTTTGGCCCCAACTGAGAGTCCAGGGCAGAGGAAGTGGGGTTCAGTGGTCATCTGATAATCTCTTTTGGCACTTGGGCTTTTGAAACATAGAAACGTAGAAGATTGACAGCAGAAAAAGACCTCATGGTCCATCTAGTCTGCCCTTATACTATTACCTGTATTTTATCTTAGGATGGATATGTTTATCCCAGGCATGTTTAAATTCAGTTACTGTGGATTTACCAACCACGTCTGCTGGAAGTTTGTTCCAAGCATCTACTACTCTTCCAGTAAAATAATATTTTCTCACGTTGCTTCTGATCTTTCTTCCAAATAACCTCAGATTGTGCCCCCTTGTTCTTGTGTTCACTTTCCTATTAAAAACACTTCCCACCTGAACCTTCTTTAACCCTTTAACATATTTAAATGTTTCAATCATGTCCCCCCTTTCCCTTCTGTCCTCCAGACTCTACTTTCGCTTCCCAGGTTTCTGGTTGTGACTCTTTGTTTCTGACTTTGGGCTCACAGGACCAGTTGGGCCTGTTGCTACTGTACCAGCCTCTCTGATGCATGGCCACCTCCCTGCCTCAGCTGCTGGGGACCATCTCAGGGTTGGCATGGAGTTGCCCAGGATTATGGTTCTCCTGGGAGACTTCAACCGGCCATCCCTGGGTTTGGCCTCGGAAGCAGCCCAGGAGTTCATGGCCTCCCTGGTGTCTGTGGGTCTCTCCCATATCGTCCTGGGTCTGATTCGAGACCACAATCACACACGGGACATGATCTTGTTGTCAGACCAAAGGCAACATTGATCTGATGGGGGAATCTGGTTTTTATTTATTGATTTAAATGTTCTACATGGCAGTTTATTGAATTTTTCTGTGAGCTGCCTAGAGTCACCTTAATGAGATATTTGGGGTGGAAGCTTAATTAATTAATAAAAAGTTTTACATCCTCTGAGAAGTTTGTGAAGCTGAAGAAGTTTAATGGTGAAGAGAGAGATTTGTCCTCCTCAAAGGAAAAGACATTGATTCATTCTGTGTCTTTATCTCCAATCCAGGGAGCAACCAGGCCGTTTAGCAGCCCCCCCCCTTGCAGGTGAGTGGTGTGGTGGGGGCCATGTGGGGGGGGAGGGGAAAAGGGCTTTGGAGTCCAAGGACCAAGTGGGGGTGAAGATACTTTGGAAGTGCCTCTTCTCTCTCCTATTCACAAACACTGGAAGGGAAGGGATTTAGGGGAGGGGGCTCGGGGGAGGGGTCTTCTTGCCCCCAAACTCTGATCCTCTGGCAGCTCTCAGGCTCTGTGACTGTCTGGATCCAACTAACCCTTGGATACTTTCTCCTTCCTCTTTGTAGTGGACACTCCCAGCATAAAGAGAGAGGAAGGAAGATGGATCTGCCTTATTCTGAATTGGGCCGGACTCTTAGGTGACCCTTCCTGCATGCTGGAACCAGGAGAGATTTTGGGTCTTTGATCATTGCTTTTATCATTCAATCAGTAACCTTTTAAATTTATGATTGAGGAGCAGAGAAGAAAAGAATATATTATGTTACTAATTGTTGGATTAAAATATTTGAAATTGGATTTTGTAGATAATAGTTTATAATAGATACTGTGGATTGCATAACCCCCTTAATGGGCTTCTGCTGATTATTCTTAGTGGAGAAAGATTAGAGGTTAAAGATGAGATTTTAGAAATGGGTTTATAGAGAATGGGGTGAGGAAGAGGATGAAGAGTTTCTTGGTTTTACTTTAAGAGAGATTTATAAGTTGTTAATTTCATGATGCTTGTGGGGGATAAAGGTGGAGGTTTCTATCTTTTTTCCTTGTGTGTGTTTTATGTTTAACGTAATCTCCCATTAAACTATTACTAGCTGTGTGCTTTCTGAGATTTTTGTCACTAAAATAATTAATGTACTTTTAAGCGATTATTGCAGAGTTAATTGAGTTATAGGGTAACACAAAATTTGACAAATAATCAGTATACAGAGTGTAGCGTTTGACACTTATTTTTTATCGATTGCCATTTATGGATTTTCATGATTTAGAAAAATGGAAGGTGAGATCAATTGCACTGTCAGGCTGCTACCTCCGCATATATTGTAATTTTGCCAAAATTGTTTTCTGAAAATAAATGATTTCTTCTACTCTTACCTGAGTTGCATGTTTGAGGAGGTTGAAATTAGAAAGCATTTTACTCTACTTTGTTGATCAGAGACTCCAATTCCAATTTCACTTTGAGTGGGAGGAAAGGGAGAAACTAAGGCAAAAGTTGGAAGGAGTGAGAACTTGGAGGGGGGGGGGCTCCTGTGTGCTCCTTTGGGGAGGAGGCAGCCATTTTGTTCCTGTGTCTGGATGTTTCTCTACAATCCCCAAGGTCATCTGTAAAATGTCTGCTTGCTCTTGGCTTTGTGGTGGCAACAACAGAGGCTGCTTTTCCCTCAAATCCACCCTTGGCTCAGGCTGTTGGTCAAGTGGCTGGTCTTTGAGCCTCATCCAGGGGCTCTTCAGGAGACAGGGGGTTCAGTGACCAGCCATAGGTGTCCTGGTCCCCTTGCAGAAGGGCAGCTTCTCCTGCTTCTGGGAGGTCATCTCTGGGCTCCTCAGCTGCCTAATATGATGTGGTGGGGGAACCCTGATTGATGGGAAAGTTGTCCCCCATATTACAGGGGATGCTTTGGGGGCACGGAGGAATGAAAAGGGTGGGGGTCTTCCCTCTCCCTCCCCTTCGACTAGCCATCTTTGAAAGCATAAAAGGTAAACTTGAAAGCACTTATTCTGTGAGCCCCCCTGAGTTTTCGGAGAAGGGTGGCATACAAATCTAATAAATTGAATTGAATTGAATTGAATTGAATTTGAAAGAATTCAGTGCATATTTTTGCGTCTTCTACTGATTCAAAAGTTTTAGAAATTTATGTCTTAAGTAGAATGTATGACTGCCCAGCTCACATAAGAGGCTCTGGTCAGCCAACGTAATAAAAATATCAATACAAGAACCAAAATCCTCAGAGAGGGGGGGCATCAGGGATGGGCCACACCCCAGAATGATGGAACCACTGTTCCAGTGGCAGAAATGGAGCGTGTAGCCTCCCTCCATTGCCACCAGGCATCCATGCACCATGCACGTGCAACCGGTGTGATTCTGGCGATTCCGGCGTGGTTTTTCTGCGTGGCCTGCCTACTGCTTTCCCGCGCCACTGTGGGAGAATAAACCAGGCCATGCAGCTGGAGCTTGGACCCTGCATGGTGGCCCATCTTCTCAGCAGGAGAGCAGTGCACTCAAGGTAAGGCAGTGGCACAATGGAGCTGATGGGAGACAAGAGGACTACCCGATGGGATGAGCAGTGAGGTGAAGCAGGCGAGCAGACGGGATGAGTGGCAGCTGTCTACTTACCTGCCGGTTTCTGTGGGTTTTTGTGCTTCTGTGTGAGATTGGGCTTCTACGCATGCGTTCTGGTAGCGCCGGGAATGGTGGCCCACCACTGGGTAACATATAAATCCAATAAATAAATAAATAAATAAAATAATAAATAAAAGACAATAAATAAAATGCATGAAAGAAAAATGAGCACCAAGGATAAACCAGTCAGCCACAAATTCATTCAGTTTAGTCTACAGGGAGTCCTCGAATTACAACAGTTCATTTAGCGACTGTTTGAACTTACAGCAGGATTGGGGAAAATAGCTGCCATAAAATCAAACATTCTTCCAAGGTTTCTTTATCTATTTCAAGTTGCTCCAATAAATTTGAATAAAACTTTTTTCAATACTCTTCACAAACAAGTAAAGAAGTTTATTTGGACCAAGAAGAAGGCCAGAATAAAATTGAAAAACCTTCAAGACCTTAGATCCAGGGGTGGACTTGGACTTCCAGATTTTTATATGTATTATCAAGTTACCATTTTAACCATGATTAAAAATTGGATTACGCTCCAAAATACAAGACTTCTAACTTTGGAAGGATTCGATCTTCTTGCTGGGTGGCATACTTTCTTGACAGCAGACTACCACAAAATACCTAAATACTTCAAAAATCATTACCTACGCAAAACACTAATAACAATCTGGTTTACTATTAAAAAAAATTATTACACCTCAATACCAAAATGGATATCCCCCAATGAAATACTAACCTTTCCCAATCTTTTCTCGCACTCTAAAATTCTGAGATACCAACAACTACTCGACGAATCAGATGCTCTTATCCCTAAACAACAACTGAACAATCAAGGGATTAATATAGACTGGTTAACATATTTACAAATTAAATTAAAATACGAACAACACAAAAAACAATTTGGATTTCAAAATAATAATGTAATAGACACGATTCTTTTCGGCCCCTCTACAAAAATGATCTCAAAATTGTACAACTACTTACTAATCCAAGAAAATCCCGAAGAGCAAGTGAAATGTTGTATGATAGCTTGGGCTCAGAATTTTGGATATACGATTAACCTAATTGAGTGGGAGAAAACATGGACATCAAATTATAAAATGACAACGGCAATGTCTTACAAGGAGAACCAAATTAAAATGTTTTATCGTTGGCATTTGCCCCCAGCAAGAATATCCAAAATGTTTCCCAACTTCTCACCAATCTGCTGGAAGTGCAAGACCAAACCTGGAACTTACTACCACACATGGTGGACATGCCCAATTGCACAAAAATATTGGACAACAATTCAATCCCTAATCGACCAAGTCATGTCAATCAAATTACCACTCAAACCCGAGCTTTATCTTTTAGGTATATTTAGACAAAACCTTACCAAGACACAAAGATATCTTATACTACAAATTATAACTGCAGCCAGAATATCATATGCCTCCCTTTGGAAATCTGATCAAGTACCCTCTTTCTTTACAATAATTACGAAAATTAATGAATGTGCCAAAATGTCTAAAATAGCAATGGAAGCACAAAACAAAAAAGATTCAGAATACTACGAAGTATGGGAAAATTGGCATAAATGGGTTTCTCAGAAAAAATACAAAAAACTTTTATTGTAAAATTCATACTCTATCACACCCAAAAGTACCTTCAACACTCAAATTAATATTAAAATAAATTAGAAAAGAAGCACCAAAAACTAATTAAATTTGCAACAAGAAAATATATTAAATCTCTTTTTATCTGTCTTCTAACTAACCCAATACACACTATAAACGTATTAACTACCTTTAGAATAACTAATCTTTATATACACCCATTATATCACCTATATACTCCCCACACTACAACTAAACAAAAGTCGTCCATAAAAACGTCTGCACTAAATGCAGATTCTTCTTTCTCTCCCTTTCCTTTTTTTTTTTCCTTTTCTCCTCTTTTTCACCGCTAGAACTTTAATGCCTATATATACTAAGAAATACGACATTTGAGTTATAAACATATATAAATATTAAGATTAGGAAAGTAAGAGTTATTACATTACCTTTAAGACACCTGTGTATTACAACTCACATGTATTACAATTTTATCATAAATGTTTTGTTTTTGAATACTCCCTCCCTTTCCCACTCTACCCCACCCCCAACCCTTCATTCTGTCCCCCTTCCCCCCAATCCCTTTCTTTGTTTTTAATTATATTTGTAAATAAATAAAGATAAAAAAGAAAAAGAAAAGAAAAAGAAACAAAGAAAAAAATGGTCTGACAGTTTTTCACCCTTAGGCCCGTTGCAGCCTTTCTGTGGTCATGTGATCAAATTTTGGATGCTGGGCAACTGGTTCATATTTATGACGGTTGCAGTGTCCTAGTGTCACGTGACCCTCTCCTGTGTCCTTTTGACGAGCAAAGTCCATGAAGGAGCCAGCTTCACTTAACAACCCTGTTACTAACTCAACAATCTCAGTGATTCACTTAAAAACCGTGACAAGAAAAGTCGTAAAATGGGGCAAAACTCACTGAACAAAAATTTCACTTAAGAGAAATGTTGTGCTTAATTCGGATCGTAAATCGAGGATTATCTGTACTCAGCTCGAAATCAGGAGTGAGTTCAAATCACATGCTACCTGAGGGAGGAGCTGGAAAGTCCCTTCATTTGAGTCCAAGAGTCCTGTAGCCGTCATGGGTGTTTCCTGCGGCTCTTTCTGTTCCAAACGCTGCTTCTTCTTTTTCTAATTGTCCTTTGCAAGGCAATGCTTGTGCATGTCTACTGCAGAGGAAGCCTTCCAAAGTTCAGGGGCATTTACTGCCAAATTAACAGGTAAACAATTGCAGACTGAACAATTCCTAACAGGCTCAAACTCAACCCCGATAAGACGGAGTGGCTGTGGGTTGTCCATCTGTCTGTCCATTACCCTGGGGGGGGACTTCTGACCCCTTCAGAGAGGTCCGCAACTTGGGCATCCTCCTCGATCCACAGCTGACACTTGGACCATCATCTTTCGGCTGTGGCGAGGGGGGCGTTTGCCCAGGTTCGCCTGGTGCACCAGTTGCAGCCCTATCTGGTCAGGGAGTCTCTACTCACAGTCACTCAGGCCCTTATCACCATGAGGTTCGACTACTCCAATGCTCTCTACATGGGGCTCCCTCTGAAGAGCGTTCGGAAACTACAAATTGTGCAGGATGCAGCTGCGTGAGCAGTCATGGGCCTCCCAAGGTGTGGCCATGTTTCTTCAGCACTCCCCGGACTCCATTGGCTGCCAATTGGTTTCCAGCCGATTCAAAGTTTTGGTTATGGCCTATAAAGCCCTACATGGCATCAGACCAGATTACTTGCGAGACCACCTCCTGCCGCATGAATCCCAGCATCCTATTAAGTCCCACAGAGTCGGCCTTCTCCAAGTCCCATCAACTAGACAATGTCGCTTGGCGGGACCTAGGGGAAGAGTGTTCTCTATGAGCCCCCAGCCCTCTGGAATCAGCTCCCCCCAGAGATTCGCACTGCCCCCACCCTCTTCTTCCACAAGAATCTGAAAACCTGTTTATGCTGCCAGGCTTGGGGTCATCAGATCCAAGTCTCTGGCCAACGAGTGTGTGGTATGTTTGTGGTTTGAATCTGAATGAATGATTTTTAATGCTTTAGCCTTTTTAGAATGGTTTTAGATTAGTTAATTATGTTAATTGGATTTCAGATGCATTATTACATATTGTTGTTTTTTATATGTTGTGAACCGCCACGATTCCACGGAGAGGGGCAGCATAAAAGTCCAATCAATCAATCAATCAATCAATCAATCAATAGTCAGTCAGTAAGTAAATTCCGATTGCTTTGTCTTTTTATTTATTTATTTATTTATTATTCATTCATTCATTCATTCATTCATTCATTCATTCAATTTTTATGCCGCCCTTCTCCTTAGACTCAGGGCGGCTTACAACATGTTAGCAATAGCACTTTTTAACAGAGAATCAGCCTATTGCCCCCACAATCCGGGTCCTCATTTTACCCACCTGGATGGAAGGCTGAGTCCACCTTGAGCCGGTGATGAGATTTGAAACGCTGACCTTCAGATCTACAGTCAGCTTCAGTGGCCTGCAGTACAGCACTCTACCTGCTGCGCCACCCTGGCTCTTTTTAGACAGAAGCATAAATATTACACTAGTAAACATCGTTTAGAATGTTATGTTCTCCGACTTCCCCATCTGTAAAATGGGCATAATCATCACTATTTAGTATAACTGACCACAGTTTCATTTAGTGATCATTCAGAGTTTACAAGGGCACTGAAAAAAGTGATTTGCGACCGTTTTTCACACTTACGACCACGGAAGCATCCCCATGGTTATGTGATCAAAATTCGGATGCTCGGCACGTGGTTCATATTTATGACGGTTGGAGTATCCTGGGCAGACGTGATCCGCTTTTGTGACCCTCTGACAAAATCAATGGGGAATCCGGATCCCATTAACAACCGTGTTACTAAACAAAGGCAACGATTCTCTTAACAACTCTAGCAAGAAAAGTCGTCTGAATTGTTAAGTGAATCGTTGCCTTTGTTAAGTTAGTGACCCAATTGTTAGGCGAATGTGGCTTCGCTCTGGACTTTGCTTGTTATGTGGGTCCAAAAGCGGATCATGTGACCCCAGGACATGGCAATCATCATAAATGTGAGTCGTCTGAATTTTGACAGCGTGACCATGGGGATGTGGCAACAATGGTCATAAGGGTGAAACAGTCATAAGCAACTGTCATAATGGTGAAAAATGTCATTTTTTCAGGGCCGTTGTAACTTTGAATAGTCAGTAAGTGAACTGTTGTAAGTAGAGGAGTACCTGTATTCGAAGCAAATGTGACATTTACAGGTCGTCCTTGATTTACAACCTTTCTTTGGTGACTAATATTACAACCGCATTGAAAAAATGACATGACCATTTCTCACATTTATGACTGTTGCAGCATCCACATGGACGCACAAGCAAAATTCAGAGTTGCTTGGCAACTGGTTCATATTTATGACGGTTGTAGAATCCTGGGATCACGTGGTCACCTCTTGCGACCTTGTGGCACGCAGTCAACGGGGAAGCCAAATTCGCTTAATGACCATGCTACTAATTTAATGGTTGGAGTGATTCACTTAACTGTGGTGCCCAGAAAGGTCATAAAATGGGGCAAAATTCTCTTAACAAATGTCTTGCTTAGCAATGGACATTTTGGGCTCAATGGTGGCCGTAAGTTGAGGACTGCCTGTATTCAAGAGGAAGGCACTTACAGGCACAAGTGTAAAAGGGAGCCACACATTCTTGTTTTGAAGCGGTTTCATCTTGTACAGGAAGTCCTTGACTTACAACAGTTCACTTAGCGACCGTTCAAAGTTACATCATCACTGAAAAAAGTGATTTGTGACCTTTTTTCACACTACAACCATTGTGGCATCCCCAGCATCTATAGATAAAAGTAATACAGAAGAGAGAGAGAGAGAAAGAACTTCTCTTCCTCCAGAGCAATCAATATGGCCTCCGCTCCCTCCATTTAACAGAGAGTTTGAGTTTCTGGTGACTGGATAGTTAGTGGGGAATTCTGGGAGCTGAAGTCCACACCTCTTAAATGTCCCTGGAGATTCTCAGAGAAATTGAAGTCTCTGAGCAACAAGGAGGGTGAAATCCTGTTATTTCCAACTTCCCAAAACAGGAAGCAGTTGGACAAGCCCTCATCTCCTTCTAAAATGGCCTGTAACCCTCCCCCCCTCCTAAAACTCACCCAGTCTCTCTAGAACCCATAAGGGATGAGTCCATGGGCTGTGTGTGGGCCACACTTTTGGTCCTACCAGATTAGCTCCCTTTTCCAAATTGAGACCTAAAACCCCATTCTAATTTTTTATTTTCTGTTGCAATAGCTATGCTCTCCCCTCCTCCAGGTCTTCCTCTCCCCTCTTCCTCCTCCTCTCCAATTCCCTTCTTCCTTCTCTTCCCTCCTCCTCTTCTCTATGCTCCTCCCCTCCCCTCCCTCCTACTTTCTCCTCTCTCCTTCCCCCTCTTCTCCCACTCCTTTGCTCTCCACTCCTTCCCCCTCCTTTCTTCCTCTCTAGTCCTCCTCCTCCTCTTTTCCTCTCCCCTCCCTCCCCTTCTCTTTTCCTCTTCCCCACTCCCTGCATCTCTCTCCTCCTCTCCATACCACTTCCTTCTCCCCTCTCCCTTCAACCCCTTCTCTTCTCCTCCTCTCCCCTCCCTGCATCTCTCCTCCTCTTCATCCATTTTCTTTCTCCTCTCCTCCCCTCTGCTTTCTTCACTCCTCCTCCCCTCCCTCTTCTCTCCCCTCCTCCCCTTCTCTGCTCCTCTCCACCTCCACTCTAGTCTTCCTTCTCTCCACTTCTCCTCTCCCTGTCTTCTCCATTTATTTATTTGTTTATTTATTTATTTTGATTTATAAGCCAGCCTCTTCTGATGGACTCAAGGCAGTGTACAACTATAAAAGCAAGTACAAAGTTTAAAACCTCAATATTAAAAAAAACATTCATCCATTTAGAATAGAATAGAATTTTTATTGGCCAAGTGTGACTGGACACACAAGGAATTTGTCTTGGTGCATATGCTCTCAACGTACATAAAATAAAATATACATTTGTCAAGAATCATGTGGTACAACACTTAATGATTGTCATAGGGGTCAAATAAGCAATGAAGCAGCAATATTAATAAAAATCTTAGGATATACGCAACAAGTTACAGTCATACAGTCAACATGGGAGGAAATGGGTGATAGGAATGATGAGAAAAACTAGTAGAATAGAAGTGCAGATTTAGTAGAAAGTCTGACAGTGTTGAGGGAATTATTTGTTTAGTACAGTGATGGCGTTCAGGAAAAAACTGTTCTTGTGTCTAGTTGTCTTGGTGTGCAGTGCTCTGTAGCGACGTTTTGAGGGTAGGAGTTGAAACAATTTGTGTCCAGGATGTGAGGGGTCAGTAAATATTTTACCCGCCCTCTTTTTGACTCGTGCAGTATACAGGTCCTCAATGGAAGGCAGATTGGCAGCAATTGTTTTTTCTGCAATTCTGATTCTCCTCTGAAGTCTGTGTCGGTCCTGTTGGGTTGCAGCACCAAACCAGACAGTTATAGAGGTGCAGAAGACAGACTCAATGATTCCTCTGTAGAACTGAATCAGCAGCTCCTTGGGCAGTTTGAGCTTCCTGAGCTGGTGCAGAAAGAACATTCTTTGTTGTGCTTTTTTGATGATGTTTTTGATGTTAGGTGACCATTTTAGGTCTTGAGATATGATAGAACCTAGAAATTTGAAGGTCTCTACTGTTGATACTGTGTTGTCTAGTATTGTGAGAGGTGGAAGGGTGGAAGGGTTTCTCTTAAAGTCTACCACCATTTCTACGGTTTTGAGTGTGCTCAGTTCTAGATTGTTCTGGTCACACCACAAGGATAGTTGTTCAACTTCCCGTCTGTATGCGGATTCATCATTGTCTCGAATGAGTCCAATCACTGTTGTATCATCTGCAAACTTCAGTAGTTTAACAGATGGATCGTATGAGATGCAGTCATTAGTGTATAGAGAGAAGAGAAGTGGTGAGAGTACACAGCCTTGTGGGGCACCTGTGCTAATTGTACATATATCTGATGTGATTTTTCCTAGCTTCACCTGCTGCTTCCTGTCTGTTAGGAAGCTTGTGATCCACTTACAAGTGTGTTCAAGTACCGCTAGCTGATTTAGTTTGGTTAAGAGAATGTCCGGTACGATGGTATTGAATGCTGAACTGAAGTCCACAAAGAGGACCCTGGCGTAGGTCATTGGAGATTCAAGATGTTGAAGGATGTAGTGTAGAGCCATATTAACAGCATCATCTGTTGATCTATTTGCTCGGTATGCAAATTGCAGGGGGTCTAACAGTGGATCCGTGATGGTTTTCAAATGGAACATCACTAGCCTTTCAAAGGTTTTCATAACTACAGATGTTAGAGCAACTGGTCTGTAGTCATTCCTACTCTGTGTGAGGCAGAAGATAGTCCCTTAAATAATCTCCCCTCCATCCCCTCCTCCTCTCCACTTCTCCTTGTCTCCACTCTGCCTCTCCCCCTCTTCCTCCCTAGTTCTCCTCTCCTTCCTTCCCCTCCCCTCCGCCCTCCCCCTCCCCTGCCGGTTCTCCGGCCCATCTGTCCCCCCCCCCCCCTTGCGTCCTGTCAGCCGTTACTCCTGTCTGGTCCCACCCGAGAGCAAAGACGTGAAGGCCGCCAAGACGTCGCTTCCTCCCTTGTTGCGAAGGAAGCGCCGAGTGCCTGGGAAGGGAGGAAAGCGGGTGGCGTCACAGGGAGAGAGAGGCCGCCATTTGTCCCCGGGCCTTCAGCGGGCTCCTTTAGGCATGGAAAATATCGGAAGGGAGACTTTGATCCCGTTCGTCTCTCTCTCAGCCCAACCTGCCAGCACAGCTCCCGGCTGAGGAATTCCGAGACTTAACCGTTGGCCTCTAAACAAGGGAAAGAAATCTACCTCAAACGACCCTTTCAGCAGCCAAACCGTCACTCAACCTTCGCTCCACCCCCGTCTGTGGGAAGCTTTACTAGTGCGGCAGCGCCTCCCGTGGCCACTGCGAGAACGGCGCTTCTTTTTTACCACTTGATTTCTCAGAAAAGGCAACTGTCGGTCGGCGGATCCCATTGGCTCCCATCAGGGCATCACGTGCTCTCTGTGGGAGGAGTTGTCGAGTCTCCGCGCTCGAGACCAAGAGTCTTGCATCCGCTCTGGGTGTTTCCTGCGGCTTTTTCCCTTCGAAGCGCTGCTGCTTTTTTTTTCTAATTGTCCTTTGCAAGGCAATACCTGTGCACGCCTCCTTCCGACTAAGCCTTCCGAAGTTCAGTGGAGTTTGCTGCCAAATCAGTGGGTTTAATAATTGCAATTTAATTAATTAATAAATCTCAAATTGATTAAATCAATTAATTGCAATTTAATTAAATCAATTAATTGCAATTTAATTAAATCAATTAATTAAAAATTAATTACAATTGTAAATTAGTTAATTACAGCCTGAACAATTCTGATTGTTTTCTCTTTTTCGATGGAAGCATAAATATTATACTAGATATTAAGCATCACTTAGAATGAGATCTTGTTCTCTGAGGTCTCACCTGTAAAATGGGCATAATCAGCACTGCTAAGCATCACTTAGAAGGACACGATGTTCTCAGACTTCTCATGTATAACTTAAGAGTGATGATTATACCCATTCTACAGATGGGGGAAGTCAGAGCACCTAACCTCATCCTTTCTCTACACTTTCCTCCTTACTCCTAGGTGACAGCTTCTCAAACATCTTAAAGCTCAATTAAAAATCCATCCTCCACCAATTCAGTTTATTTTTATTAATACAGAAGAGCCAACAAACGTTGTAATAATCCTCATGCGCTCCTCAGTTTCATGTGAGTGTCGTCCAAAGCGGACTCTTACTTCAAGTCATTACTTTTGAGTAATTTTGAGCCATTTGTCTGAAAGGGTTTTCTCCAGCCACAGGATTGGACTAGAAGATCTCTAAGGTCCCTTCCCTTCATTCCATTAGTTTGAGTCATCAGGAAACAAATGGAAAGAGGCCAGAAATCGGAGGATTAGTGCACATGGGATGGGAAAGACCTTTGGGCATCTCAGGATGCTGCCCCGGAGAGTCCCAAGTGTCGGATGCTCTTCTCCTTGGGAGCTGGGGTGGGGGGCAGATTGGCTGCATGGGGCTTTGATCTGTGGTGAGAGCAGCCAGTCCAGTGGCCGGAAGCTGAAAGGAGGATCCAACAGGAGGAGGGCAAACGGGCCCTGCAGAGAATCACGAATAAACTCCGGCAGAACCACAGCAGGGCGATATCTCGGCCCGTCCTACCCCGGTGCCACCAGACAGGACACAACTGCCAGGCAACACATAATGCCTGCTTGGGATCCTGTCTCTGCACAGGAGCTTCCTAGAGCTTGTCGGGGCATCCGGAGCTTTCACTCACCTGCTCGTTCCTGTATTGCTTCCCCAAACTCAGTCTCTGCCCCCCACCCCTCTGCATCTTCCATTCAGAGGGGGCCTCGTCCTGCCCCACCAGCCCTCTGGGAACCCCTCTGGGAGGGCTCCTCATTGCTTTCGTTTCACACAAACGTTTCATTACCCAACTAGGTAACATCATCAGTGCTAGTAAGAAGTGGGGCTTGTTCTCTGTTTCTATTCATTTCATATTGTAGCCCAGAGTTGACACGAGGAATCCTGCCCCTCCTCCCCAAGGCTCCCTCTGCATTTGTTCAAGGTCTTATGACATTTTTTTTTGTCTGAGTGGATAAGTGAATTGTTGCATTTATTAAGTTTGCAACCCAGTTGTTAAGTGCTCTTCTAGCTTCTCCCTTGACTTTGCTGCTCAGAAGGTCACAAAAGCTGATCCATGTGACCCCAGGACTCGCCAATTGTCATAAACACAAGGGATTTCTGAATATTGATCATGTGACTGTTTGAGGTAAAACACAGACACAAGGACTGGAAAGGACCTCAGAGGTCACCTAGTCCAACCCTCAGATCCAGGCAGGAGACCTAATACCATCCCAGTCTAACAGATCTCCAGCCTGTTTTTGATGGAGCTCTCACAATTCCTGGATGTCAGTTACTTCACTGATTAATTGTTCTCACTGTTAGAAAATTTCTCCTTCCTTCTGGGTTGGATCTCTCTTTTACAAGCTTCCACCCGTTGCTTCGCGTCCTGCTGCCTTGTGCTTTGGAGAAGAGGTCCATCCCTTCTTCTCTGGGGAAGCCCCTCAAGTGCTGGAAGACAGGTGGAAGGTCTTAAGCATAAAAGTATCAGGAAAGACTTAATGAACTCAATCTGCATAGTCTGCAGGACAAAAGGGAAAGGGGGACATGATCGAAACATTTAAATATGTTAAAGGGTTAAAAAGGTTCAGGAGGGAAGTGTTCTTAACAGGAAAGTGAACACAAGAACAAGGGGACACAATCTGAGGTTAGTTGGGGGAAAGATCAAAAGCAACATGAGAAAATGCTATTTTACTGAAAGAATAGTAGATCCTTGGAAGAAACTTCCAGCAGACTTGTTTGGTAAATCCACAGTAACTGAATTTAAACATACCTGGGATAAACATATAGCCATCCTAAGATAAAATACAGGAAACAGTATAAGGTCAGACTAGATGGACCATGAGGTCTTTTTCTGCCGTCAATCTTCTATGTTTCAATGTTATTATGACACATACATCCACCGCCACAAATTATTCTGTTGGATAGGCTGGGCCTCCCTAGTTTTCTCAATGGTTCTCCATCCCTTTCAACCTTCCTTCATCATCCTTGTGGGTCCTCTTTCCAGTCTTTCCAGGGTCTCAGCATCTTTTTTGAATCGTGGAGACCACAATTAGACCAGCATCCCAAGTGGGGGGCCTCGCTAGTGCAGGATAAACCAGGATGATCAATTCCGGGTTCTTTTGATTTTCTCCCTCGGTTGATGGAGGCCAAGACTGCGTTGACGTTTTTGGCAGCTCCCCTCCCCCCAGGCCCACAGGGATCCCCCCTCCCGCCTTTTCCAGCCTCGCAGTTCCGCCCCTTCCCACCAAGAGGCGGAAGGCCTGGAAGGGGATTTCCTGACAGAACTTTCGCTTTCCTTTTCCCTCCCCTCTGGCCGGTTGCGCCTCCACGTCTGCCTAGCAACAGTGACGACACGGGGATACCTTTTTCCTATTGGTTGAGCTTGCCCAATCGCCGTCTTTTCCTGGATTGTTGCGCCGTTGATCACGCGGGGCGCCTCTTCCTCCGCCTGCGACTTCAGGAGAGCGGAGCGGCGCTTGAGGGTGGCGGCCAGGATGACTCTGCGCCCTGCGCCCCTCTGGCTCCCGGTGATGGTGGCGGTGTCTCTGCTACGGGGGAGCTGCCTTGGTGAGTCCTTTGGGGGCTCCGGTCCCTTTTTCTTCCAGGGAATCTTCCTCTCTGGCTCGTCCCCATAAAGTTTAATCCCGGAAATAGAAACCCGATTCGGTCCTCTTTCGAGTCCGCTCCCCCTCCCCCTCTGTCCACCGTTTGATTAGGTCCCAAAGCGTTGATGGGACTCTGCTGCCCCTCCCCCAGGAGAGCCCCTCTGGGGACAGCACGAGGGTCAACCCCCCGGGTGTCAGTCAATCTGGGCGCCCCAAGTGCAGTTCTTTCCCTCCCCCAAAGTGGAGGTTGTCGGAAAGCGGCGTTTGCAGGTGATCAGGTGAGATGAAGAACTTCCTGGCTGCCTTCGCCCAAGCCCTCCGCCTGGGTCCCCTTTCCTGCCTTGGGAGGGGCTTTGGGGCTTCTGGTGCTAGTGCAAGAGTCTGGAGAGAAGGGCTTCTTAAGATCCCTCCTCAATCTTCCTCAAGATCCCTCCTTCCTGATTGTCACTTTCTCCTGATCCCACCACCACCACTTGGTCCTAAAATGAACCCCAGTATCACCAGAGCTTTTTTGGGGATGGGGCAGGCAGAGATTTGCCTCCCAAGTGGTTCCTTCTCCCATTTCAGAAGCTCCCAACATGGAACAGTTTGCAAAAGTAAAAAAATGTTTACAATGTATTATTTATTCTTTGGTAATGGGGAACGTGGGGTGTTCCTGGCTGTTTGCTCTGAGAAATTGTCAATACAGTAACTTTTCAAAAGACATTAAAAAAGCTTGACAGAAATTTAACTATTAAATAAGCTGCTTGGAGGTAAAAGGAGAGAAGACCTCTGGGTGGGGACCATGAAATGAGCCATTTGCTTGGACACAGACAGGCCCAGACTCACCAGCCCTTCCTGACTGGAGGCACATTCACGATTGTCAGGATGCCAAACCTATGCAAACCTGTGTTACAGTCACACCTGTCATTTCTGACTTGAGGAGGATTCAGGATTGTGAGTTACATTCACACGTTTCTCCTCTCAGGCAGACTTCAGCCTTGCTCATTGCTCAGCCCCACAAGGGGAAGAAGCGGGTTCTGGATCACGGAGGATCCAATCCATTTGGATTCTGAAATCTCCCCAGAGCAGGAAGTGGATCTGGGGATCCCCAAAAGCTCTGAGCAGCCTCTGGGATTGTGGGGAGGAGCAGGAAGGAGGAGGCCCAGGCCTTTGCCTTGAACTGGGAAGGACTGGGAGACCATACTGGAGGGAATGGGCAGCACCTGGGAATTATGTTTTCAGACCCTAATTGGGTGGCTGAAATTATTCCTTTATTCTCTCTTGGGATGGATAGTCACAGATTTTCTGCGGCATAGCAATAACACCAGCGCTTAGACTTATATTGCTAGTCCTCGACTTGCGAACACAATTGAGCTCAGAATTTATGGGTGACAAATGTGTGAGTTTTGCCTCAATTTGCCACTTTCCGTGCCACATTTGTTAAGCAAATCACTTGCACTTGTTAACTAGTGACATGGTTTTTAAGTGAATCTGCTTCCCCATTGACTTTGGTTGTGAGAGGTTTGCAAACCGAGATCAAATGACCCCGGGACACTGCAGTCGTCACAAGTGTTTGAATTTTGATCATGTGAAGAACATGGGGATGCTACAATGGTCGTAAGTGTGAAAAATGAGCATAAGTTACTTTTTTCAGTGATGATGTAACTTCAAACAGTCACTAAATGAACTGTTGCAACAAGTGGAGGACTACCTGTATACCACTTCACAATGGTTTCAGGCCCACTCGAAGCCTAAAATTAGCCTGCAATGCTGCATTCTATCCACTGGGCCTCCATGGCTCAAGGTAATAATAATAATAATAATAATAATAATAATAATAATAATAATAATAATAATAATTATTATTATTATTAATTAGATTTGTATGCTGCCCCTCTCCAAAGACTCGGGGTGGCTCACAACAATAATAACAAGAACAGTGTGACAATGTAAACAAATCTGATATTAAAAAAGCATCTAAAAAACCCATCATTTAAAAACCATGCAACACACGCACACCATACATAAAACTATAAAAGCCTGGGGGACTTGTCTCAATTCCCTCATGCCTGGCGATACAGGTGGGTCTTAAGTAATTTGCGAAAGACAAGGAGGGTGGGCGCAGTTCTGATCTTTGGGGGGAGTTGATTCCAGAGGGTTGGGGCCGCCACAGAGAAGGCTCTTCCCCTGGAGCCCACCAGATGACATTGTTTAGTCGACGGGACCCAGAGAAGGCCAATTCTGTGGGACCTTATCGGCCGCTGGGATTCGTGTGGCAGAAGACAGTTCCGAAGGTGTGGGGTTGAGCCCCACTGAGTCCTGGGTTCAAAGTCAATTCCTGTCCGGCTGCCTGAACTCTGTGACGGGAGGGGGAATTTCCCAATCAGGGTGGGTGGGTGAGGACGAAGATCTAGGGGGGCTACATGGCATCATTACTGATCCCTTCACTCCCCACTTTGTTTCCCCATAACTCCCAGGGAAGCAGTTTGGGTTTCCTGTAAGGATCCCACGGCCTCTGGTCTCACCCGAAATCCCTCCTCCCCCTCCCTATTTTATAACACACACACACCCCAAATCTGCACCTATTCACAATCTATGTTGGGCCTCAGTGAAGTCAGAATGTTTTTTTTCCTCTTGGGGGGACCAGGTGGGGGTTCCTGCTGCGTTTTCAGCTTCTGAGGAGGGAGCCCCCCTTCTTCTTGTGGGGCCCCTGTAGCCTCCATGGGGCAGAGACTGAGCAATGCAGAAGGGGGAGGGGGTGGAGGGAGGCCTTGCTGGAAGTGGGGAAACAATTGGAGAGAAGCACATAAAGGTTGTGGGTCCTGCTCTCTTTGTCTCTGCTTTCCCTTCCTTTCCTCTCTGCCCCCCCAGCCTCTCTCCCCCTCAACCTCTCTGCCCCCCCAACCTCTCTGCCCCAACCTCTCTGCCCCAACCTCTCTGCCCCACCAACCTCTCTGCCCCCTCAACCTCTCTACCCCCCAACCTCTCTGCCCCAACCTCTCTGCCCCCTCAACCTCTCTGCCCCCTCAACCTTTCTGCCCCCCAACCTCTCTGCCCCCTCAACCTCTCTGCCCCTCAACCTTTCTGCCCCCCCAACCTCTCTGCCCCAACCTCTCTGCCCCCCCAACCCCTCTGCCCCCTCAACCTCTCTGCCCCCCAACCTCTGCCCCCCCAACCTCTCTACCCCCCAACCTCTCTGCCCCAAACTCTCTGCCCCCCCAACCTCTCTGCCCCAACCTCTCTGCCCCACCAACCTCTCTGCCCCCTCAACCTCTCTACCCCCCAACCTCTCTGCCCCAACCTCTCTGCCCCCTCAACCTCTCTGCCCCCTCAACCTTTCTGCCCCCCCAACCTTTCTGCCCCAACCTCTCTGCCCCCCCAACCCCTCTGCCCCCTCAACCTCTCTGCCCCCCAACCTCTGCCCCCAACCTCTCTGCCCCCCCAACCTCTCTACCCCCAACCTCTGCCCCCCAACTTCTCTGCCCCCCCAACCTCTCTGCCCCCTCAACCTCTCTGCCCCCTCAACCTTTCTGCCCCCCCAACCTCTCTGCCCCAACCTCTCTGCCCCCCCAACCTCTCTGCCCCCCAAACCTCTCTGCCCCCTCAACCTCTCTGCCCCCCCAACCTCTCTGCCCCTCAACCTCTCTGCCCCCTCAACCTCTCTGCCCCCTCAACCTCTCTGCCCCCCCAACCTCTCTGCCTCCTCAACCTCTCTGCCCCCTCAACCTCTCTGCCCCCTCAACCTCTCTGCCTCCTCAACCTCTCTGCCTCCTCAACCTCTCTGCCCCCCCAACCTCTCTGCCCCCTCAACCTCTCTGCCCCCCAACCTCTCTGCCCCCCCAACCTCTCTGCCCCCTCAACCTCTCTGCCCCCTCAACCTCTCTGCCCCCCCAACCTCTCTCCCATTATCTCCCCCTTCATTTTCTCCTCTTCTTCTTCTTCTTCTTCCTTCTTTCCAGACCTGGGAATGGGGCCTTCTGTGCCCCATAGAGCATCAGGGTCCTTGGCTGAAGCCCCCTAACTCTGCCCCTCTGGGTCCCTTCCAGGTGCCTCCTCCCACTCCATGAAGTGTTTCTACACCGGCATCTCGGAGCCCAGTCAGGGGCTGCCCCACTTTGTCGCTGTGGGTTATGTGGATGATCAACTCTTCAGCTACTACGACAGCAACAGCTGGAAGCTGCAGCCTCGAGTCTCCTGGATGGAGAAGGTGGGGAAGGAGGATCCCCAATACTGGGACAGAAACACCCGGATATTACGTGTCCATGAGCAGATATTCAGAGCAGGCCTGGAGACTCTGAGGAATCGCTACAATCAGAGTGAAGGTGAGTGATGGGTCGGGTGGCTCTTCCGGCCCCATATTCCCCTCCCCAGGAACCAGAGGGGGGTTGAGAATTGGGGGGTCCCTTCAAAGGGAAAGGCTGCTTCCACACCTCTTAAAACAGTCTTTTTAATATATTTATTCTTTTTTAAAAGTCCATATAAGATCATCCTTGCCTCCATAGCTGACATGTTCTTCCAATTGCAATTAATGGAAAACTAGTTTAAATTTATCCCTCTGTCTTTCTGAATGTTGATATTGATATAAACTGAGATAAAAAGAGACCAAAGTCTCCCCCCCCCCATGAAAGTTGGAGGGTCTGACCTTGGTGGATCTTCTGCTGTGGGGGAGGAAGGGAATCAGAGGTCTCCCCCCTCCAAAAAAAAAGGCAGTGGATCCTAATTGAATTCTGGGTCAAGCAGGGCCTCCTCCTTCTCTCTGTTTCCACCCCAGAGAAATAAGGGATCAAGTGCAGATCCACCCGGGATGACCAGATCCCTCTTTCCTTCACCCCCTTTTTGGAGGGACAAGGGCCCCCCAAATGCCGGGAGCTTCTGTTCACCCTCCAGTTGGAAGGAGGGGCCAGGAAGACCCAAATGGGGTGGGGGCTCTTGGGGGGGGGCACAGGGCCAGGATCCTCCCAATCCTGAGAGGGAAAGACAGAGAAGAGAGGATCCTCCATTTGGGGCCCTTCCAGAGTCTCTCAGAGCCTTCGTGGCTTCCCATCCTTGGTCCCTCAGGCTGAACTCCTGCCCTGCCCTCTTGGTGGGGCTGCCCTGGAGGGGGGAGGCCTTCTTCAGCAGCCCCCCCCCCTTCTGCCATCTTTGGGGGACAAGATTCACCTTCAAGGAACCTTGTTTGGGGGCAGGGGCTGAAAGCACCTGTGTGTCTAGTGGGAGCCTCCTTTCCAGGCTAAAGAGCCCCAAATGTCCCCACCTTCCCTCAAAGGGGGGCTGCTTCCCCCCTCCCCTCACCTGAGTCGCCTCCTCTGGACCTTCTCCAGCCCCCTCCTCTCCTTTTGGGGGTCTTTGGGCCACAACTGCTCCCAGTATTCCAGATGTGGTTGCTCTGCCTTGATTCATGTAAAGGCTTTGGGACATCAGCCTCTCTTGGGTTCTCCATACTATTTTAATGATACCTTCTTTGCCTCTTAAACCTTTTAAGATAATTTGCATTAAACCTTTTGAACAAAAGATACAAACATAAAGTAAAGGAGCAAAAGGAAACTAATCAAAGAAAAATAAATAAAAGTCCATTTTCCCCATGGGGAGATCAGGGAATCTCCTCTCGAGGGAAGGATCAGGCTGGAGCTCAGGAGGATCTTCCTCTTCCTCCAAAGGGAAGATCTCTGGCTGAGCAGAAGATGCAGAGAAAGGATCCCCTCCCCCGACATTCCTGGGTGGGGAAAGGGAGGGAAAACACTGGTCAGTTTAGTTCAACTGTCCTTCCAGGTGGTTTTTCCCTTAGATTTGAGAGTTCCTGGCGTCCTTCCTCCCTCTCAAGCCCAAACAGGACTAGAAACATTTCAGGATTTACTTTTGGTTTTTTCAAAGATTCAGTTTTATTTTAAATCCAAGAATCTGGTCACTTGAAGTCTAAGTATCTTCTCCAGGGCCTTGCAAAGACTGTGGACTTCAAGCTCATTTCAAAGGCCAATAACCCTTCAGGTGTCCAGATCAGACTGGGCCACTTGCTGCTGTTGCTGAGGAAAATATTTCTTTGTGGCCCTTCGAGGCTTCATTCCCACATTGCATTAAACCATGGCTTGTTTCTGGTTAGCCCAAAGTAGGAACGAGCTCTTGTGACTTGCTGCTATTTGTGAACATGGACCAAGATTTATGGTCACAGGGATCCCTGCAAGCTTTTATGTAGATCAACCAGATCCTCTTGGAGACCACCAGATTCTCAGTCCCTCTTTGCAGCCGCAGATCCAGGCTCCTGTTCCCTCTCTGGGATCCCTTCCTTTCCCCCCAGAGGAAGAGCAGAGAGAAAGATGGAAGGATCTCCCTCCCTCTGTTTCTTTCCCCCTCCTCCTTCTCTCCATCTCCCTTGGGATCCTCTGCTGCCTTTTCCAGATTCCCTTTTCCTGGGAAGGTTCAGGGACTCCGTCCTGGGGGGAGGGGAATGCAGGGAGGGAGGGGGAGGGAGGGGGGAAGGGAGGTTAGTGATGGGGGCTTTCTCTCTTGAACTCTAGGGAGGAAATGGGGGTGTCAGTGCCTCTGTCAAAGTCCCTGCAGGAAGGGGGGCAGCTCTGTCTATCTTCAGGACTACGGAAACCATCCTTCTGTCTGTCTTATAGGGTTTCATACCATCCAGAGGATGTATGGCTGTGAGCTCCGGAGGGACGGAAGTAAAGGAGGGTTTTATCAGGATGGCTATGATGGGAGGACCTTCCTCACCTTCGACAAGGAGACCCTCACTTGGGTGGCTCCCGACCCCCAGGCCCAGATCACCCAGAGGAAATGGGATACTGATCTAGGATTCAATCAGAGAAAGAAGGCCTACCTGGAGAAGGAATGCATTGAGTGGCTGGAGAAGCACCTGTCCTATGGGAATGAGACGCTGCTGAGGACAGGTGAGCATCTGAATGGAGACTGGACTTTCCTCCTTTATGGCCGGATCTCTTGGACACATTCAGCCCCTTTGAGTCCCTGATCTGCAGCCTGTTTTCTCCCTGGTGGGAATCCCCTCCCCCCCTTCCAGCCTCTCTCCAGGACACGGGAAGCCCTGATTGGTTCTCACTCCCAGGCAGCCATTCAGTGGACCAGGAAATGCAGCCTCTGCCTGGCAGGTGTCTGGGTGGGTCAGGCAGGGAAAGCCCTTGAGGGTGTCCTCTTCACTGCCCACAAGGAGGGAACCATTTGGGGCCATTCAGTGAAACTCCCATTAGCCAAACTGTAGTTGAGAGTGGTGGGCACCCTTAATTCCCCCCCCCCTCCATTAACTCTGCTTCACCCCACATCCCATAGGGGGCTCCATTCCTGCCTTACACCTGAGTGTACCTCCTACCCCCACCACTAGGGGGCTCCACTTCTACCATTAAAAACACATTATCAGTGATCCCAGCTGGGCAAAAGGGCCATGGATGAGGGGTTCATTTCTTTCCGGGGTGGGGGGTGGGGGAGGGGGGTTCAGGGTGGAGCAAAATTTCACTGATTATCACCAACAGCCCCTCCCTGCCTGGGGAAGAGGACCCCCTCTCTCTTCCATTGATATCATTCTCTCTCTGTCCCCCCCCTTTTCAGAGGCAGAATCTCTTTTCCAAATTGACCAGTGTGAGATTCCCTTTGATCTCTCTTCCCCTTAAAATTGGGGGTGTGTCCCTTGGAAAGAGGCCTGGAGCAGCCTCAGATTCAGGGGAGCAGAAGAGGATGCAGAAAGTAGAGAGAATCTTCTGTTTTGTGGCTGTTTTGAGAGGGAACCTAAGAGACCATCTCCACTCTCCCTCCCCTGAAGGGAGCAGCCCAAGATCAGCCAGAGGTCAAAGCAGACAGAGAGGAATTTCCTTGGACCCTCAATTTGCTGCTGGAGGTTTTTCAGGCTGAGTCCCTGGGAAGGACTCAAAATCAGGAGTTCTTGTGGTTGAACGTTTTCCAGATTCGGAGCATTTCCCAAAACCCCTTGAGATGCTTCAGGTGTGGAGGGGGAAATAGGGGGAGAGTTTCCTGCCCCTGATTTTCTCACCCACCTTTCAGTCTCTGGAGGGGCTCAGAGTCAATCCCGGTGTTTCCGCAGAGACTCCAGTGGTGACGATGAGCAGCAGGACGGAGGTGGAGGATGGGATGGAGACGCACGTCTGCCGGGTCCACGGCTTCTACCCCAGGGACATCGATGCCTCCTGGACGAGGGACAGGGAGGTCTGGCTGCAGGACACTTTCCATGGGTTTCTGGCCCCCAATGCGGATGGGACCTACCACTACTGGCTCAGCATCCAGATCGACCCCAAAGAGAGGGGCCGCTATCGGTGTCACGTGGAGCACGACGGCCTGCAGGATCCTCTGGACTTGGAGCTGAAGGGTGAGAGGCTGCAGGGAGGGAAAGGCCGGGCTCTTGGGCAGCCTGGAGGGGGGTGGGAGAGAAATCTGACCCCAGGTGTGTCCAGATGTGAACATACCTGAGCTTTAATACATTGGTTTTTCCATTGTTTGAGGTTGGTGAAGCTGCAGGGACCAGACCCTAGAACTGACTTCAGGGGATAGAAAGGAAACTACAGAATCCCATCACAATACTTGGCCGATCCTGATGAAATGCCCTTAGATCCTCTCTTAGGCCTCCCCTGGTTCTTCCTCCCAGCAGAAAAGCAGCAGTTACACTGAGCACCAGAAATAGATTTGCTTTTGTTTACAATTCCTAAAGTAGAAGAATCAGGAGGAGTCTGGTAGCCCCTTTTCTGAAGGCAAATTTTGGCTGGACTGATGGACATCAGGAGTCAGAAAAGAGGCTCCCAAGTCTGAGCTTTTTCCCATCAGAGACTGACAGGGTTTCCTGCTATAAAGGTCAAAAGGTCACTCTGTGTTGCTTCTCTAAGAAAGAGGTTGCACCTTATTTTATGATATGTGAATTCCTGAGGCTCAGCATAAAACCCAAGAAAAAAAGCCCCCTCTCAAAGAACTCTGCATATGCTCAGAAGTTTCCCTATCGTACATTGGATTCCCAAAGTTCCAAAACTCAAATTGAAATGCAATTTTTTTATTGATGATTGTCATCATGATACAGGAAATAATCAAATTTAATTGCTCTTTCTCCCAATTCAGAACCTACTGATTCAAAATCCAATCTTGGGCTCATCATCGGCTTTGTTGTGGCTGCTCTGGTTGTGGTTGTGATTGTGATTGCTGGGATTGTGGTATTCATCAGTAAGTATTTTTTGGTGGTGGTGGGGTGATGGAAGGAAGAAGGGGAGATTCCACCCGTCTTTCCCTTTGGGGAGCTTCCTTCTGTCCTGTTGTCCCAGCCCTCTTGGGGAGCATCTGAGATCTCAGCCTCTTGCTGGGACTCCAGTCTCGGTTCAGCTGAGTCTGAGATTCAGGCAGTCTGAGGTTCTTCTGAGTTGGGAAGAGGCCTCCCAGTTCCTTTGTCCCCCTCAAAGGCTTTGATCAAAGAGCAGCAGAGAAGGGTTTCCATGGGAACCTCCCTCCCCTCCCAGCTGCTTCCCCCAATTCCCCTCCACCCATCTCGGAGGCAGCAGGTCTCTCTTGGGGCAAATCAGGAGATACATTTGTATTTTGAAGATCTTTCTGTCTTTATACATGGGACAAAGCGACTGAAATATCTCCTGGGGTTCTTCCTCTTACTGAGGGAGAGATTGAACGATCTCTGGTGGATTTTTTGAGCTTTAATTGATTTTTCTCCTTGCAGACAGAGGTCAAGAAGACTACAATGCAGTCCCAAGTGAGTGAATATTCCTCCTTCCATGTAATCTTCAACTTCAGAGGCCCCATTACTTGAGGATTGTGTGTTTGTGTGTGTGTTTAAGCACTAAAGCAACTCATGAAGCTGCATAGTTGTGCTATTTCCTCCTAAGAACTAAGCTGGGGAAGGAGGCCCCCTTTCCATAAGAGCCAGGCTGATATTGGGAGTGAAGATCCAGGACAAGAAACCCCCCAGAGGATGAGAAGATCCACCTGGGTGAAAGGTTTGCTCTGAGTGAGAAGCTGCTCTGGTTTCCAAGTAGTAGGAACTTGCAGAATCCACTTTCCTTGCACTGGTTTGTTCCTGCGGAGGAGAAGGGGAACTCTCCCTGTTGGATTTCCAGGCCCTTTCATCCAGGCAGGGAAGGCAGCCCACAGTCTGCATGGTGGAGCCTGGGCCCCTTTGAGGGAAAGAGCCCTTCATTCCTTGGTGGGAAAGAGGAAAACCACTGGCAATGCTGTGATCCCCAATGGTTAGAGACTCTTCAGGTGGCATAGCTGAGACCTGGCTGATTCTGGAAGTGGGGAGATTCTCCTCTCAGAGATGCGTCCAGCTGGGTTGAGGGTTTGGCACCAGCCGGTCTCCAGGGCCAAGGGCAGGTGGGATGGCAGTGGTCCTCTGAGAGTCTCTTTTGGCCTTTAAGGGCCTTGGTCCCCAGGTTTCTGGTTGTGATTCCCTGTTTCTGAATCTGGGCTCATGAGATCAGTTGGGCTTGTTAATACTGTACCAGCCTCCTTGATGCATGGCCACTTCCCTGCCTGAGTGCTGGAGACCATCTCAGGGTTGGCATGTAATTGCCCAGGATTCTGGTCCTGGGAGTCTTCAATCTGCCATCCCTGGGTTTGGTCTCAGAAGCGGCCCAGAAGTTCATGTTCACCATGGTGGACATGGGCCTTTTCCAGATCATCTTGGGCCCAACTCGGGATAGTGGTCACACACCAGATATGATCTTGTTTTCAGAGCAATGGCAATGTGATCTTGTGGGGGAATCTAGGTCATAATGTAATGTTTTAAATATTTTATATGGCATTTGTTGAATTTTATTGCAAGCTTCCTGGAGTCACCTTGGAGAGATGGATGTCATAGAAGTTAAGTCATAAAATAAACAAACAGGCTGGTCTCCTCTGAGAAATTCATGAGGCTGCAGAGGTTTAATGGTGAAGAGAGAGAAGAGGACCGGGACAAAGCATTCCTGTTCCTGTGTCCATTCCCTTTCTGTCCTCTCACTCTGTGTGTCTCTCTCCAATGCAGGGAGGAACCAGGCCATTTAGCAGCCCCCTCGCAGGTGAGTGACCCCAATGGGGGCTGTATGGAGTTGGGGAAGGAATGGAGGTTGAGGGCTTTGAGGTCCCAGGAACAACTAATGGTGAAGATTCTTTGGGAAATCCTTGTTCTCTCCTAATCTACTCAGACGTTACAAAGTGAGGAATTTGAGGGAGATTCAAATGGGCTTTGGGGAGAGGTCTGTCTGCCCCCAAATTCTTATTCTGCAAGGCCAGACTGGGGCCCCTCCCAGGCTCAGACTGTCTGGGATCAGGAGTCTCAGAGACCTGCAAAGAGGAGATTTGAGTGTCCTCAGGGCGTTGGGAGAAATATCCATCTGGTTCGGTTCACAAGTGACAGAGAGGAAGAGAAACAAACAAACAAACAAAAACCCCAACGTTCCTATTTATAAATATTTCCCTTTTCTTTTAAATACCTTTATTTAGCCTAGTTGGTTTTCCAGCTTCGTTCTTCAGCACAGTCCACTCTTCATGCAATCTTCATGCCCACCTGGACAGGCAGTCTCCTTCCGTCCCAGGCATCCAGCAAGTCTTCCACAGAGCAGCCCATCCTGACCCTCCAGCTACAGCATCCCAGGTTTCCCCATTTCCCAGGCAGAAATTCAATCCGGCTCTGCTGGGTCCTGGTGTAAAACGAGTCTCCTAGCAAGACTCCCGCCCCACCTGGCTGTTTTTGGACCAGAAAGGGTTTGGGGGACTCCACTGCTCCCCTCAGTAAGGGCACCTTCTTCCACTGGCTTTACTCCCGCCTGGCAGTTTTCAGACTCTGGGAGGACCTCTGCTTGCTTCCAGAGTTATGGGCCAGGGGTGAAATTCAGCAGCTTCTGACAGGTTCTGGAGAACCAGTAGCATAAATTTTGAGTAGTTTGGAGAACCGGCAAATACCATCCCTGGCTGGTCTCAGAGTCAGGTGGGAATGGAGATTTTGAAGTATCTATGCCCACCAACCCACGGCCACAGAAGGTCCTGTGCTCTGGCCTGGCCTCCTAGAGTTGCCCAAACTGCTTTGTATGGCTCATAGTAGCATTTTTAATATAGCTTCTAGACAGGAACCTTCCTCCATCATCAAGTGCTGAAGAGAGATAGTTTTTTCTACTGCCAACAAACAGCTGATTTTGTCACCAAAGCTGGTTATTTGGTGGTTTTGCTCCCTGTTTTTTAAAGGGGAGACTAGAAATGACCCAAGATGATCTTCGGACAACCATGCACAGACAGAGAAGAGAGGGGGCTGGATGCCTGCAATTTTTATTATTGAGTGATCAGAAGGTCTAACCTCTTGCCATCCTTTGCCTTCAGCTGCTCAGTTTTCTTAATACATCTGGGTTTTAACTGCACTTCTTGAACTTTTACAATCACTCGATTCATAATTATTTGACTTTAGACCTATTTTACAATGCCTCTATTTGACTTTTAGAACATTTTTTTTGCTCATTAAATTCAAAATTATTGTTTTTAACTGTAAGGAATTTGTGGTGGATGTTACATTTACCTTTACATGGTATTATATTGTAATCTGGCTCTTTCTAACCTTTTTTGAATGATTTGTTAACGTCTTTTACGTGTTTGTATGGCTTTTAAAAATCTAATAAAGTTAGTTTTTTTAAAAAAAGAAAGAAGAATGCTCTCCAATTTACAGTTTTATGTGACAATATAAAGAAAAACATTGATAGGTGAAGAAAGGGTTTGCAAAATCAATGTGGTATCCAAAAGCAGGAAATAAGTTGTACCTGATTTCCAGTGTGAGGAATTGGAATTCCATTTGTCACTCTCAGATGTGGACAAGTATTTGGTTTTTCAGAAAAAAATTGAAAAGAACTCTGAGATTATTCAACATGAATAAGATATTTAGAACAGAGACTTCTGAACTTTGGAAATGAGATATAATTGTTGATAAAGTTCTTAATTGAAAATCTAATGGAAGGTTTTACTATTTAAAATTAGACACAGATTGTTTGACCTGCATTCAGATATAATGATAAAAGTGATTTGTGGCCAATAAGAAATTGTGTAGACTTTCTATGAATAAATTATAATAACAGACTATTAGCAGAGTGCTTTAAATTTTAACTTTGCTGTTTTTCAATCTATTATTAACTATTTTGTCTTTCACATATGTAATCTATGCCAGGTCAGGTTGCAAATAGATGTAGAAGATTATAAATTCTGGGCCTCTTTTGCAAAGGAGGAAGCTATTATTGTTGCAACAGATTACTCAGGGTTCAACTGGGAGGCATAATATGTCATTTTCTCTTTTTAAAATTGTTTTTTTCCATGTTTTTGTTTAGTTTTGTTCTGTCTCTGTTTAATCTTTTAATTTTTTTATTTGGGATTTTAATCTTTGAAATAAATTTAAAAGGTTAATTCTAAGAAAAAATGGATCAGGAGATCCAGAGTTGGGCCTGGCTGCTTCCCCACTAACCATTTCACACACACTGTAAGAAGACCAAAATTGTTTACTGAAAATAAATGTTTTTTTTCCATTTCTACTCACCTGAGTTGCTGCTTCTACTCACCTGAGCTGCTGAGTCTTATTGGAAGTTGGGAAGAACAAGGATTTCCCCCTCTGTTGCTCAGAGACTCCATTTCACTCTGAGGGGGGAGAAGAGTTGGAACCAAGGCAAAAACTGGGTGGGGGAGGGGAACTCCTATCTGCTCCTGGAGGTGGCCATTTTGTTTCTGTGTCTGTTTCTCCAGCATCACCAGCTGATCTTCTGTAAAATGGCTGCTTTTGGTCTTGGCTTATTGATGGCAGGAACAGAGGCTGCTTTTCCCTCCAATCCTCCTGGTCTCTGAGCCTCATCCAGGGCCCCTTCGGGAGACAGGAGTTCAAGGCCCGGCCAGAGCCGTCCTGGTCCCCTTGCAGAAGGGCAGCTTCTCCTGCTTCTGAGAGATCCTCTCTGGGCTCCTCAGTTGCCCCATCTGATGCAGTGGCCCAAGAGTGGGGAGACCCCTGATTGATGGGAAAGATGTCCCCCATATTACAGATGGTCCTCAACTTACGACCACAATTTTATGTTGCTAAATGAAAAATGTATTAAGTGACTTTCGGCCCATTTTATGAGCATTCATGCCACAGCTGTTAAGTGGTTCACTGCAGTTGTTAAATCAGTAACACGGTTGTTAAGTGAATCTGGTTTCCCCCTTGACTTTACTGGTCAGAAGGTTGCAAAAGAGGACCCTTGACCGCTAGACTCTGCAAAGGTCATAAATATGAGTCAGTTGCCAAGCAACGAAATATAAATCACCTGAGCATGAGGAAGCTGAAAGGGTCATAATTGTGAAAAATTGTCATGTGTCTTTTTTTTCAGTGCTGTTGTAGCTTTTCATGGTCACTAAATGAACTGTTGTAAATCGAGGACTACCTGAAAAGTGAATGCTTTCTGTTCAAGGAGGGGTGAAAAGGGGGTGGGAGGGTCTTTTACCCCAATTCCTTTTGGGCTTCACAGCATAAAAAGTGGGAGATTTAAAGCGGATGCCTCCAACCTGCAACACGAGAGCCACATTCAGCTTTGGCCAGCTAATAATGCAGTCCCACAAAACTTTTAATCTTATAATAAATAATATAAAAAAATAAAAGTGTACATTAACTATATATGATTCATAGGCAGCCCAAGACAATTCCTTTTCATTCAATGCTGCCCAAGGAAGCCAAAAGGTTGGAGAGGCTTTAAAGCATTTAGTGAGAATTCAATCCGTATTTGAGCCCCTTCTTCTGAATAAAACAATGAGAAATGTTCTATTTATTAGATACCCCTCTGACTGGCCACAAGAGCTTTTGAGCCTTTTCATCCCGAGGGTGGTCACTCGGACCTGCAACAGAATCATAGGGCCGGGAGGACCTCAGAGGTCTTCTAGTCCAACTTCCAGCTTAAGTTGGGAGAGATTATATCCCATCCTGGTTTGTTTTTTAAACCCTCCAGGGATGGAGCAGCCACAACTCCAGGAGAAGAATTGTTCTATTGCTTAATTTTATTTATTTGTCAATCAAATACTGTATAGAATAGTAGTTTATATAAACATAACATAGAAAGTAATGATAAAGTCTGTGGAGAGGGGCGGCATACAAATCTAATAAATTATTATTATTATTATTATAAAAGAAGACAGTAGGACAGAGACGATAGGCACAATGGTGCGCTTATGCACGTTTCTTACAGATGTCTTAGAAAAGGGGAGAGGTCAACTGTACACAGCCATGGGCTCCTACAGGTACGTTCAGGTACGCAGAACCAGTAGAAACATTTTGAATTTTTTTCTTTCTTTTTTTCCCCCCAGACACCGGCACATCACTTCCACTGCTTCGTTGATTGGAAATGGGGTGGAGATGTAAAGCTGGGTATCATCAGCGTACTGATGATACCTCACCCCATGCCCTTGGATGATCTCACCCAGCGGTTTCATGTAGATGTTGAATAGCAGGGGGGAGAGGACTTCTGACCCCCCACTAACACCGACTGCGACCGACTGGAGAGGTAAGAGGAGAACCACTGTAAGAACAGTGCCTCCCACTCCCAACCCCTCCAGCCGGCGCAGAAGGATACCATGGTCGATGGTATCGAAAGCCGCTGAGAGGTCAAGAAGCACCAGGACAGAGGACAAACCCCTGTCCCGGGCCTGCCAGAGATCATCCATCAACGCGATCAAAGCAGTTTCTGTGCTGTAACCGGGCCTGAAACCCGACTGCTGGGGACCTAGATAATCGGCTTCTTCCAAGGACCGCTGGAGCTGGAGCGCCACCACCTTCTTAACAACCTTCCCCATAAAGGGAAGGTTGGAGACTGGACGATAGTTATTAAGTACGGCTGGGTCCAGGGAAGGCTTCTTGAGGAGGGGGCGCACAAGCACCTTCTTATAGGGTGTTGGAAAGGACCCCCTCCCCAAGGAAGCGTTGACAATCTCCTGGTCCCAGCTCCGTGTCCCCTCCCTGCTGGCCAAAACCAGCCAGGAGGGACACGGATCCAGTAAGCAGGTGGCGGAACTCACAACTCCAATGGCCTTGTCCACTTCATCATGTGTCACCAGATCAAACTCTTCCCAGACAGGTGGACAAGTACGGGCCCCAATCACCTCGACTGACTCATTGTCAGTCGACTGTTATCCAATTAGAGTCGAGGTCCGCCCGGATCCGAGTGATTTTATCAGCGAAAAACGTGTTAAAATCTAGATGTGTCTTAGAAGTCTAAACATTCCCAGCAGTCATTCTCAAACTTTAACTCTTTCCAGTCTTTCTGTCTCACCAATAATAATAATAATAATAATAATAATAATAATAATAATAATAATAATATATTAGATTTGTATGCCGCTTCTCTCCGAGGACTCACAAAGTCTACCCGTCGCTCTTCTTTCGCTGACTCACCCTCATTGCTTTATAATGTGGCTCAATCCCTCTGTGTCGCCGCTTACATCCTTGTTGGAGCTTCTCTATCTTTCAAATCTCTCAGCTTGTTGAACAGGTTCCAAGAAGACTCCGAGATGTTGGCGTTGTCAGGGGAACACTGATATCTCCCGGTCTTATTTCTTTTCCTCCTCGATGTCTTCGGGCTAACTAATGCTAGCCTCTTTTCTGTCTGATTTTAAATGCCTAAACCGACAGGTGATTGCAGTCCATCTGTCCGGTACAGCCTTACCCCACCCGTAGTGCTCACTCCTCCAAGGTTTGCACTTGGTCTTACTAATTCAGAACAGAAAAACTTGTGCTGAGAGAGCAGCGGCTCAATTTCCAGCTCTGCTTCAACATAGCGCCCCCGGAAAGGAAATTATAAACTAACATTATCGATTCCCTATAAAGAAAATCTAAATAGGATATTTTACCGATAGCATTTCGCTCCCATTAGATTCGCTACAATCTACCCCCAACATAGATCCCCTATGCTGGAAATGTAAAAAAGAATATGGAACATACTACCACCTATGGTGGTCATGTCCAATGGCACGAAATTATTGGACGAAAATTAAGACATGGTTAAAGGAAATGACACTATGACATAGAATTAAGAGCTGAGATTTATTTATTAGGGATTATTAGAGAATATTATACTAAACCAAATCACTACTTTATTATTCATATACTAACTGCTGCAAGATTAGCATACGCACAGAATTGGAAGGATAAAACTCTCCCATCAGATAACATAATAATCAATAAATTAATGGATCATGCTGAAATGACCAGGCTTACATATGAATTATGAAACAAACAAGAGAGAGACTTTTTTTTACATATGGGAAATTTTTTACAAGCGACTAGAAATCAGAAGAGATAATACAAACAAACAAACAAACAAACTGAAACAGTTGGTAAATTGTGAATAATAAATTTAATGAAAATAGCTGATGATATAGTTGTTGGACACAGAAGCACAGATATTTGTATTCATTTCGAATTACCATAAACATAAAATAAGAAGATAATCTTGTTTTATGCAACCACCTTCCATATGTTTGTGCTGTACAGCTGTATTTTTGTATTGTTTTTTTAATGTTTTTGTTTATATGTTTTGGTTTTTTGGGGGGTTTTCTGTGTTTTTGTACAGTCTTTCTAAATTTCCAGAAAAAATTATTTAAAAAATAAAAAGAACATGTCCAACACCTACCTTCCTCCTCCTATATTCCCAACAACAACAACCCTGTGAGGTGAGCTCGGTTGAGAGGAAATGAGTGGCCCAAGGTCACCCAGCTGGCTTTCAGGGCTGATGCATAACTTGAATTCACAGTTGCTTTCTAACTTGGTGCCTTAACCACTAGACCAGACTGCCTTGTAATAGATCTGTAATATAACTTGTAGCAACTATGTTGTTATTTCTGATGATCTTTAATGAGCTCCTGCTGATGAACAGATTTTAGTGAAATGTTTTTAGCTAATGAGGTGAGGAATAAGTTAACGAGTGGCTGCCTTTGCTTAGGGCCTTGCTGGAACTCTCTCCCCTTTTGAAAGGTTTTCAAAGATTTATATTCTTTTATGTTCTATGTTTTATATTCTTGAGCTATTAAGCTATCCTCTCCTCTGGCCGACAGGACCGGGAGAAGGCCGACTCTGGGGGACCTAACCGGCTGCTGGGATGCATGAGGCAAAAGTCCAAGGAGTCTCCAGAAGAACCGGCAAAGGAGAGAGCAGCCCTCTTAGTTTCTGGCGGGAAAAGAGAAGAGCTTGAAGCTTCCTAAAGATTCATTACACCAGAAAATAAAAGGAAATAGGGAATGTATATACAGTACTGTACTGTATTTGATACCCCTGACATTTTCCCATAGAAATAAATATCTTCGCTTTGAAAATGCCACCAAAAAAAGCCTTTGATCATTTTTATCCAGAGCGAAAATCATTTGGGGTGTCTGAGGTAAAACACAGACTCACAGGGCTGGAAAGGACCTCAGAGGTCATCTAGTCCAACCCTCAGATCCAGGCAGGAGACCTAATACCATCCCAGTCTAACAGGTCTCCAGTCTGTTTTTGATGGAGCTCTCACAAGTCCTGGATGTTAGTTATTCCACTAGTGGGGGGGGGGGGTCAGAGGTCGACTTCAAGGTTACTCCCTTGTGGGGTACCTCAGGGGTCGGTCCTCTCCCCCCTGCTATTTAATATCTACATGAAACCGTTGGGTGAGATCATCCAGAGGCATGGGGAAGAGCCTTCTCTGTGGTGGCCCCGACTCTCTGGAACCAGCTCTCCCCGGAGATTAGAACTGCCCCCACCCTCCTTGCCTTGCGTAAACTCCTTAAAACTCACCTCTGCCATCAGGCATGGGGGAATTGAGGCATTTCCCCCCCCCTCCCCGGGCCTATACAATTTACGTATGGTATGTCTGGTTTAATAATGGGGTTTTTAAATGTTTTTAAAATCTATTAGATTTGTCATGAATTGTTTTATTGTATGCTGTGAGCCGCCCTGGGTTTATGGAGAGGGGCGGCATACAAATCTAATTAATTAATTAATTAATAATTGTTCTCACTGTTAGAAAATTCCTCCTTCTAGGTTGGATCTCTCTTTTATAAGCTTCCACCCGTTGCTTCGTGTCCTGCTGCCTTGTGCTTTGGAGAAGAGGTCCATCCCTTCTTCTCTGGGGAAGCCCCTCAAGTGCTGGAACACAGTTCACATGTCTCCCAAATTCTTCCGTTGGATAGGTTGGGCATCCTAAGTTCTCTCAATGGTTCACCATACCATTTGGCCTGTTATCATCTATGTTGCTCCTCTCTGCAGTCTTTGCAGGACCTCAGCATCTTTTTTTGAATCCAGGAGACCACAATTAGACCAGCATCCCAAGGGGGGGAGGCTCACTAGTGCAGGATAAACATGGATGATCACTTCCGGGTTCTCTTGATGTTCTCCCTCGGTTGATGGAGGCCAAGACTGTGTTGACGTTTTTGGCAGCTCCACCTGATGGCCGCTTGGGAGGGGCTGTGCGGGGTCTCCCCTCCCCCCAGGCCCACAGGGATCCCCCTCCCGCCTTTTCCAGCCTCGCAGTTCCGTCCCTCCCCCCAAGAGGGGGATTTCCTGACAGAACTTTCGCTTTCCTTTCCCCTCCCCTCTGGTCGGTTGTTCCTCCATGTTTAAATTCAGTTACTGTGGATTTATCTAGCACGTCTAATGGAAGTTTATTCTAAGCATCTATTACTCTTTCAGTAAAATTATATTTTCTCATTTTGCTTTTGATCTTCCCCCCCAACTAAGTTCAGATTGTGCCCCCTTGTTCTTGTGTTCACTTTCCTATTGAAAACACTTCCCTCCTGAAACTTATTTAACCCTTTTCCTTCTGTCCTCCAGAATGTACAGATTGAGTTCATTAAGTCTTTCCTGATACGTTTTATGCTTAAGACCTTCCATCATTCTTGTAGCCCGTCTTTGGACCCATTCAATTTTGTCAATATCTTTTTGTAGGTGAGGTCTCCAGAACTGAACACAGTATTCCAAATGTGGTCCAAATATAGTTTTATGTATGGTATGCTTGTGTGTATGTTTTTTAAATAATGGGTTTTTAGATATTTTTAAATATTAAATTTGTTATTGTACACTGTTTTTATTATTGTTGTGAGCCGCCCCGAGTCTACAGAGAGGGGTGGCATACAAATCTAATAAATAATAATAATAATAACAACAATAATAATCATAAAAACCCCTGTGTTGCTTCTCTAAGAAAGAATTTGCACATTATTTTATGATATGTGAATTCCTGAGGCTCATCATAAAACCCAAGGAAAAAAGCTGTTTCTCAAAGAACTCTGCATATGCTCAGATGTTTTTCTAATGTACACCGGATTTCCAAAGTTACAAAACTCAAATTGAAATTACATTTTTTAAATTGATGATTGTCACCATGATGCAGGAAATAATCAAATTTAATTGCTCTTTCTCCCAATTCAGAACCCACCGATTCAAAATCCAACCTTGGGCTCATCATCGGCTGTGTTGTGGCTGCTCTGGTCGTTGTGGGTGTGATTGCTGGGATTGTGGTATTCATCAGTAAGTATCTTTTTTTGGGGGGGATGATGGAAGGAAGATGGGGAGATTCCCCCAAGTCTTTCCCTTTGGGGAGGTCCTTCTGGGCCTCCTTCTGTCCTGTTGTCCCATCCCTCTTGGGGAGCCTCTGAGATCTCAGCCTCTTGCTGGGACTCCAGTCTCGGTTCAGCTGAGTCTGAGATTCAGGCAGTCTGAGGTTCTTCTGAGTTGGGAAGAGGCCTCCCAGTTCCTCTGTCCCCCTCAAAGGCTTTGATCAAAGAGCTGCAGAGAAGGGTTTCCATGGGAACCTCCCTCCCCTCCCAGCTGCTTCCCCCAATTCCCCTCCATCCATCTCAGAGGCAGCAGGTCTCTCTTTGGGCAAATCAGGAGACACATCTGTATTTTTGAAGATCTTTCTGTCTTTATTGATGGTACAAAGCGACTGTGAAATATCTCCTGGGGTTCTTCCTCCTACTGAGGAGTTTGGATGATCTCTGGTGGATCCTTTTGAGCTTTCACTAATTTTTGTCCTTGCAGAGAAACATCAGGATGGCTACAAAGCTGCATCAAGTGAGTGATTTGTCCTCTTTACATGTAATGTCAGGGAACCAAATAGCACCTGAGAAATAAATCAAATTCCACACCTGAGCTTTCACGCAGGGGTTGATTTATTAACAAAGCCATTTCTGGATTTCAGCTTGATCATTCCAACTCTTAAGATTCCCTTATAATAATAATTAATAATAATTTATTGTATTTGTATGCCGCCCCTTTTGGGGCGGCTAACAACAATAATAAACACAACACGTACAATCCAATAATAAGAAACAACTAAAAACCCCTATTATAAAACCAAACATACACACAAACATACCATGCATAACTTGTAATGGCCTAGGGGGAAGGAATATCTCAACTCCCCCATGCCTGGCGGTATAAATGAGTCTTGAGTAGTTTACGAAAGACAGGGAGGGTGGAGGCAGTTCTAATCTCCGGCGGGAGTTGGTTCCAGAGGGCCGGGGGCCACCACAGAGAAGGCTCTTCCCCTGGGGCCTGCCAAACGACATTGTTTAGTCAACGGGACCCGGAGAAGGCCAACTCTGTGGGACCTTATCGGTCACTGGGATTCGTGCGGTAGCAGGTGGTTCCGGAGGTAATCTGGTCAATTGCCATGTAGGGCTTTAAAGGTCATGACCAACACTTTGAATTGTGACCGGAAACTGATCAGCAGCCAATGCAAGCCACGGAGTGTTGAAGAAACGTGGGCGAATCTTGGAAGCCTCACGATGGCTCTCACGGCTGCATTCTGCATGATCTGAAGTTCCCGAACACTTTTCAAAGGTAGCCCCATGTAGAGAGCAGTGCAGTAATCGAACCTTGAGGTGATGAGGGCATGAGTGACTGTGAGCAATGACTCCGTCCAAATAGGGCCGCAACTGGTGCACCAGGCGAACTGGGCAAACGGCCCCCTCGCCACAGCCGAAAGATGATGTTCCAATGTCAGCTGTGGATCAAAGAGGACGCCCAAGTTGCGAACCCTCTCTGAGGGGGTCAGTAGTCCCCCCCCCCCAGGATAATGGATGGACAGATAGAATTGTCCTTGGGAGGCAGGACCCACAACCACTCCGTCTTGTCTGGGTTGAGTTTGAGTTTGTTGACACCCATCCAGACCCCAACAGCCTCCAGGCACTGGCACATCACTTCCACTGTTTCGTTGAATTCCAGGTTAAAGTTCATATCATATCCCCACTCCCACAAGTGCAACCATGTGGACCAATCCAGTGCAGGGACCCCTATTTCCTTCCTAATTCAGTAATCTTGGACTCTGCATAAAAGAATGTGTGGTACTATAATCTCTCTCTCTCACACTCTCTCTCTCACTCACCCCTCCCGTTTCTCGATCACTGCTAACTATATGTCAGGCCAACCTCTGACTTCACATAATAACTTTTGGCCTGACACTCCAACTTAGAGCAGGGAAACCATCAGTTGAGTGTGTGTGTGTGTGTGTGAGAGAGAGAGAGAATGTGTGTGCTTGCATGGGCTGTCTTCCTCTTCCTCCTAAGAACCAGGCTGGGGAAGATGGGCCCCCTTTTCATTACAGCCAGGCTCTTCTTGGAAGTGGAGTCCTCAAGGAGAACCATCTGGGAGAAGGAACCTTCAAGAAGGTGAGAAGATCCAGCTGGTGGAAGGTCCCTCTGACTGAGAACATGCTCTGTTTCCCAAGTAGGGAGAAAGGCTTGGCCAAATGAGAGTCAGAAGCTCCATAAAATTAGGCCTCAAAAGGGGTCATATTGAGGGGAAAGGAGTTTTCAGGGATGCCAGCTGGATCTCCTCTTGGTCTCCCATCCCAAAGGCTCTCTAAGACTGGTTACAAAAATAAGGATCCATCTGTATCTTTTTAGGTCAGCTCTGCCTTCTGGCTTAGTGTGATATACATACAAATTTTAAGAATTATTTTTGTCGACTTTTAGCCAAAGAAATTTGGTCCAAACTCTCTCCATGTATTTGTGAGTCTTTGATTGTCTGTGAGAGAGAGAAAGGGAGGGAGAAAGGGAGGGAGAGGGAAAAGGAGGGAGGGAGAAAGGGAGGGAGAGGGAAAAGGAGGGAGGGAGAAAGGGAGGTAGAGAGAAAGGGAGGGAGGGAGCTGGGGTCAGAAAGAGCTGAGCTTCTCCACCTCTAAGACAAGAAAGCAACTTTCTCACCCTCTTTTTCTTTCCTTCTTTTCCAGCAAATGACAAAGGATCCAGCAGTTCAGACCAGGGTAAGTGGGAGGGAGCGACTCCTGCTGCTGCCTCAGCCATTCTGTCTCTTTGCAAGACTTTGGGTGGGTGGGGGGATGGAAAGAGGGAAAGGCCCCCACTTTTTAAAGCCTCTCCCCCAATTCATCCTCCCTGGGGGCCCTCTGAGTCTGTTTCTGGTGGAATAATAATTGGAGCCACTTTGGCTTAGTGGTGAGGGCACCAGATCAGGGCATGAGTTCTAGTCCTGCCTTAGGCGTGAAAGCCAGCTGGGTGTCACAAAATCCTCTCTCTTTGTACTGGTTCATTCTGCAGAGAAAAAGGGAAACTCTCCCTGTTGGGTTCAGGCAGGGGAATTGAGGCAGCCCGGAGTCTGCATGGTGGAGCCTTGGCCCCCTTTGGAGGAAAAAGCCTTCAAGTCTTTGAGGGGAAATAGGGAAACTACTGGCAATGCCACGATCCCTAGTGGTTAGAGATTCTTCTGGTGGCAGAGCTGAGACCTGGCTGACTCTGGAGGGGGTGGGTGTCCTTCTCTCAGAGATGTCCTCACCTGGGTTTAATGTTTGGCCACAACTGAGAGTCCAGGGCAGAGGAAGTGGGGTGCAGTGGTCATCTGAGAATCTCTTTTGGCACTCGGGCTTTTGAAACATAGATTGACAGCAGAAAAAGACCTCATGGTCCATCTACCCTGCCTTTATACTATTTCCTGTATTTTATCTTACGATGGATATATGTTTATCCCAGGCATGTGTAAATTCAGTTACTGTGGATTTACCAACCATGTCTGCTGGAAGATTGTTCCAAGCATCTACTACTCTTTCAGTAAAATATTTTTTTCTCACATTGCTTCTGATCTTTCCCCTTGTTCTTGTGTTCACTTTCCTATTAAAAACACTTCCCTCCTGGACCTTATTTAACCCTTTCACAAATTTAAATGTTTCGATCATGTCCCCCCTTTCCCTTCTGTCTATATAAAAACCAGATTCCCCCATCAGTTCATGATCCCTTTGGTCTGACAACAAGATCATGTCCCGTGTGTGATTGTGGTCTCGAATCAGACCCAGGACGATATGGGAGAGACCCACAGACACCAGGGATAATATATGCTGCTAAAGCCTCAAAAGAGGAAGAAATTGCCAAATCTGTAAAGAAGGGGGATAAAACCTTCTTCAGATATATTAGTGATAAGAAGAAGAAAATCTGCGGCATCACGAAGCTTAGTACCGGGAATAACACATGCATTAATGGGAATAAGGAGATCGCTGACCATTTCAATAGCTACTTCTGTTCAGTTTTCTCAAAAGACACCTTACAAAATAATACTAGAGGGATATAGCATTGCTTCCAGCTGTACGGATTCAGCTCCAGTGATCTTAGAAGCCGATGTCTTAGAAGAACTTGAACGATTAAAGATAAATAAGGCAATGGGTCCAGATGGCATCCACCCCAGAGTTCTTAAAGAACTCAGATCTGTCATTGCTACCCCCCCTGACTGATTTGTTTAACCAATCCCTGTTAACAGGAGATGTTCCTGAGGATTGGAGAATGGCCAGTGTTGTGCCTATTCACAAGAAGGGCAGTAGAGAAGGAGCTGGTAACTACAGGCCAGTTAGCTTGACATCAGTTGTAGTTAAAATGATGGAGACTCTACTCAAAAAGAGGATAAATCAGCACCTAAAAAACAATAACTTATTGGACCCAAATCAGCATGGCTTTACTGAAGGCAAATCATGTCAGACTAATCTCATTGATTTCTTTGACTATGTCACAAAGGTGTTGGATGAAGGTGGTGCCGTGGATATTGCCTACCTGGACTTCAGCAAAGCCTTTGATACTGTTCCACATAAAGAGCTGATAGATAAATTAGTGAAGATTGGACTTAATCCCTGGATAGTTCAATGGATTTGCAGCTGGCTGAAGCGAAGACATCAGAGAGTTATTGTTAATGGCGAGTATTCTGAGCAGAGACAGGTTACAAGCGGTGTGCCACAAGGGTCTGTTCTGGGTCCTATTCTTTTTAATATGTTTGTGAGTGACATAGGGGAAGGTTTGATAGGGAAGGTTTGCCTATTTGCCGATGACTCAGGCGGTAGGGAAAGCAAATAGGATGCTTGGCTGCATAGCTAGAGGTATAACAAGCAGGAAGAGGGAGATTATGATCCCGCTATATAGAATGCTGGTGAGACCACATTTGGAATACTGTGTTCAGTTCTGGAGACCTCACCTACAAAAAGATATTGACAAAATTGAACGGGTCCAAAGACGGGCTACAAGAATGGTGGAAGGCCTTAAGCATAAAACGTATCAGGAAAGACTTAATGAACTCAATCTGTATAAGTCTGGAGGACAGAAGGAAAAGGGGGGACATGATCGAAACATTTAAATATATTAAAGGGTTAAATAAGGTCCAGGAGGGAAGTGTTTTTAATAGGAAAGTGAACACAAGAACAAGGGGACACAATCTGAAGTTAGTTGGGGGAAAGATCAAAAGCAACCTGAGAAAATATTATTTTTCTGAAAGAGTAGTAGATCCTTGGAACAAACTTCCAGCAGACGTGGTAGATAAATCCACAGTAACTGAATTTAAACATGCCTGGGATAAACATATATCCATCCTAAGATAAAATACAGAAAATAGTATAAGGGCAGACTAGATGGACCATGAGGTCTTTTTCTGCCGTCAGTCTTCTATGTTGCTATGTTTCTATGTTTCTATATACTTTTGCTTCCCAGGTTTCTGGTTGTGACTCTTTGTTTCTGACTTTGGGCTCACAGGACCAGTTGGGCCTGTTGCTACTGAACCAGCCTCTCTGATGCATGGCCACCTCCCTGCCTCAGCTGCTGGGGACCATCTCAGGGTTGGCATGGAGTTGCCCAGGATTATGATTCTCCTGGGAGACTTCAACCAGCCATCCCTGGGTTTGGCCTCGGAAGCAGCCCAGGAGTTCATGGCCTCCCTGGTGTCTGTGGGTCTCTCCCATATCGTCCTGGGTCTGATTCGAGACCACAATCACACACGGGACATGATCTTGTTGTCAGACCAAAGGGATCATGAACTGATGGGAGAATCTGGTTTTTATTTAGTGATTTAAATGTTCTACATGGCAGTTTATTGAATTTTACTGTGAGCTGCGTAGAGTCACCTTAATGAGATATTTGGGGTGGAAGCTCAATTAATTAATAAAAAGTTTTACATCCTCTGAGAAGTTTGTGAAGCTGAAGAAGTTTAATGGTGAAGAGAGATTTGTCCTCCTCAAAGGAAAAGACATTGATTCATTCTGTGTCTTTCTCTCCAATCCAGGGAGCAACCAGGCCATTTAGCAGCCCCCCCCTTGCAGGTGAGTGGAGTGGGGGGGCATGAGGGGGGAGAGGGAGGAAGGTAGGGAGGGGAGGGCTTTGGAGTCCAAGGACCAAGTGAGGGTGAAGATACTTTGGAAGTCCCTCTTCTCTCTCCTGTTCAAACACTGGAATGGAGGGAAATTGGGGGAGGGGGCTCGGGGGAGGGGTCTTCTTGCCCCCAAACTCTGATCCTCTGGCAGCTCTCAGGCTCTGTGACTGTCTGGATCCAACTAACCCTCGGATACTTTCTCCTTCCTCTTCGTAGTGGACACTCCCAGCATAAAGAGAGAGGAAGGAAGATGGATCTGCCTTATTCTGAATTGGGCCGGACTCTTAGGTGACCCTAGGTGAACCAGGGCAGATTTTGGGGTCTTTCATCATTCAATCAGTAACCTTTTAAATTTATGATTGAAGAGCAGAGGAGAAAAGATTATATTATGTGTTACTAATTGTTGGAGCAAAAGATTTCAAATTGGATTTTGTACGTAATAGTTTATAGTCGGTGCCGTAGATTGCGTAACCCCCTTAATGGGCTTTTGCTGATTAGTGGACAGAGATTGGAGGTTGAAGATCAGGTTTTAGAGCTGCATTTATAGAGAATGGGATGAGGAATAGGATGGAGAGTTTCTTGGTTCTATTTTAAGAGAAATTTTTAAGTTGTTAATTTGCATGATGCTTTTGGGAGATAAAGGTGGAGGTTACTTTTCTTTTTTCCTTGTTGGTTTTATTTATTTTATGTAATCTTCAGTGAAACTATTGCTTGAAGTGTGTATTTTAGAAAGTTTTATTAATAAAATAGTTGATGTATTTTTAACTGATTGTTGCACAGTTAATAAATTATTTTTATTATCAAATTAAATCACTAATGGACAACTGGAACTTAATAAGAAAGCAACATTACTTTAAAATACCATTATGGTTTTCAAGCATAGAAGCAATAATTTACCCAAATACTATAAACTGACAAAAACTATTAAAATACTCACAATTATTAGATAAAGATTCAAAATTAAAAACACGAACACAGTTGAATGAAGAAGGGATAAAAGTGGACTGGTGGTGCGACTATCAAATATCATCTAGATTCCAGGTAGATATAAAGAAATATGGAATAGAGAAAAATTACACTCCATTAGATAAAATCTTATTAGGCCCTCACAAAAAATCAATTGCAAACATTTACAAAATACTCCAAGAACACCAAAACGTAGAAGAAATAGTTAAAGGGAATATGATCGCTTGGGCAAAGAATATAGGTCACACAATACAATTGGACCAATGGGAAAAAATATGGCACACCAATTACAAAATCACAAAATCCACCGCATACAAAGAAAATGCAATAAAAATGTTTTATAGGTGGCATATGCCCCCCGAAAGACTAGCAAAAATGTACACTAACCTCAAGCCTAACTGTTGGATGTGTAGTGAGAAACAAGGCTCATACTTCCATATGTGGTGGACCTGCAGACAAGTCAAAGAAATCTGGCACAAACTTCAGAAATGGATAAAGGAAATAACCAAGATTGAACTAGAAATGAAACCTGAAATATTTTTGCTTGGCATTATTGAAAATCAGATGAACAAGGAACATTATTATCTAGTACAACATTTAATAACCTCAACAAGAATAGCTATCGCACAATTTTGGAAGAATGAAAACATGCCAAATGAACGGAATTTAATAAAAAAAATGTTAGATTGTGCCCAGACAAATTAACAATGGAGCTAAAAGGAAAAGAAAAAACGAAATACTACCAAATATGGGAAGAATTTTATATTTGGCTAAATAACAGAACTCACCTTTATAGTGCTGCGTGACAAGGAAGTAATTTAAATACATAAAAACCCAATTACAACAAACAAATAACTTAAATCGCTGGGTTAAACATCGCCGAAAACTCAAGAACAAAACGAAGAGAGGACGCTGTCAACAGTCTCTACTAAATATATCTCTTGCTTGGGTTTTTTTGTATTTTATTTTATTTTTCTTTATGTAAATGTACCGTCTGTAGTTGTTGTCTTATATATATGTAAATAAAAATTATTTTCAAAAAAATAAATAAATTTTAATTTGATAATTATCAAATATCAATATACCAAGTGTAGCATTTGACACTGATATTTTTATAGATTGCCATTTATGGATGTTCATGGTTTAGAATAATGGAACATGAGATCAATTGCACTGTCAGGCTACTACCTCCGCATATATTGTAATTTTTCCGAAATTGTTTGCCAAAAATAAATGATTTTTCCTCTTACTTGAGTTGCATGTCTGAGGAGGTTGAAATTAGGAGGGATTTTACTCTTCTTGTTGATCAGAAACCCCGACTCCAATTTCATTTTGAGTGGGAGGAAGGGGAGGAACCAAGGCAAAACCTGGGAGGAGCAGGAACTGATGCACTTCCTGTGGGCTCCTTTGGGGAGGGGGCAGCCATTTTGTTCCAGGGTCCAGATGTTTCTCTACCATTACGAAGGGGATTTTGTGTAAAATGGCTGCTTGGTCTCAGCCTGGTAGTGGCAGCAACAGAGGCTGCTTTCCCCTCAGATCCACCTTCCCCTGAGGCTGTTGGCCAAGTGACTGGTCTCTGAGCCTCATCCAGGGGCCCTTGGGAGACAGGAGTTCAGTGACCAACCAGAGCAGCTTCTCCTGCTTCTGAGAGATCCAGTCTGGGCTCTTCAGCTGCCCCATATGATGTGGGGATCTGATTCCCAAGAGTGGGGGGGAAACCCTAATTGATGGGAAAGCTGTCCCCCATATTACAGGGGAGGCTTTGGGGGGAAGGAGGAGTGAAAAGGGGGAGGTCTGTCCTCCCCCTCCCTCTGGACTAGCCATCTTTGAAAGCTTAAAAAGTAAACCTGAAAGCATATGTCCAAATATTAATAAAATGAATAAAATTTTAAAAGAATTCAATGTCTATTTTTGCCTTTTCTACTGATTCAAAAGTTTTAGAAATGTATTTCTTAATTCGAATATATGAGCTCAGATAGCTCTCAAGAGGAGGGCAGCCTAGAAATAGAATTAATAAAATAAATGAAAACAAAATAAGAGGCTCTGGTCAGCCAACACAATACAAATATCAATACAAAAACAACAGACGATAAATATAATGCACAAAAGAAACATGAGCACCAAGGATAAACCAGTCAGCCACAAATGCATTCAATTTAGTGTACAGGGAGTCCTTGACTTACAACAGTTCATTTAGTGACCGTTACTAGCCAGAACGCTAAATTGGGCTCGCTGCTGCAGCTCGTAGGTGCTTGTGGGGCCAGCACGATTTTGCTTCTGCACCTGTGGAGGTAGGAAAATCGCGCACGGAGCCACAGGTTTTTTTGCTTCTGCGCAGGCCAAAACACGGGCGCACCTGCGACTCCGTGCACGATTCTGCTACCTCCTCATGTACAGAAGCAATATTGCGCTGGTTGCGCAATCCCAATTTAGCGTTCCGGCTAGTAGCCCACCGCTGCTTATGAGCGTGACTATTTTTCACACTTATGTCCATTGCAGCATTCCTGTGGTCACCTGATCAACCTTTGGACGCTTAGCAACTGGTTTAGATTTATGACGGTTGCAATGTCCCGGAATCACGTGACCCCCTACTGTGTCCTTTGGACGAGTATAGACAATGGGGAAGCCAGCTTCACTTAACAACTGTGTTACTAACTTAACAATCTCAGTGATTCACTTAACAATGATGGCAAGAAAAGTTGTAAAACGGGGCAAAACTCACTGGACAAAAATTGGACTTAACAAATGTTAATCTTAATTCGGATTGCAAGTCGAAGAATATCTGTACCAGGCTAGAAACCAGGAGTGAGTTCAAGTCCCGCCTCATCCCCTCCTGTGGGAGGAAAAGGAAGGAGCAGCAACTTTAAGACACGAGAGCATCTGCAAAGGGAGGAATACAGCTGGCTACTTGGTTTTGACCACCAAGCTCTGGGGCAAGACTTAAAAGTCCTGTTTGAATGACAAATTTATCTCCGTGCATTTGTTGATGGATGGACCGTGTGTACGGATGAGGCTGGTGTGTGTGTGTGTGTGTGTGTGAGAGAGAGGAAGGCACATATGTGGAGATAGGACCCAGGTGTGGGTGTAATGGACGTGAGAGTGAGGAATGTGAATTCTGAAAAACACACACTCTCCAGGACGACCCGTATTCTCCTTTATTGGGGCCCTCTGGATGCTAAGCAGGGTCACAGCTGTGGGGTCCTTGGTTGCTCTCTGAGCCTGGTGGCTTTCCTGCAGACGGTTCATTACCAGGTAGTCCTCGAATTATGAACACAATTGAGCCCAACATTTATGTTGTTAAGTGATATACTTGTTAAACAAGGTTGTGCCATTTTACAACTTTATTTATTTATTTATGTATTCATTCATTCATTCATTTATTAGATTTGTATGCCGCCCCTCTCCGAAGACTCGGGGCGGCTAACAACAATATAAAAAGAGAATGTAAACAAATCTAATATTAAAAATAATCTAAAAAACCCCATTTTAAAGAACCACTCATACACACAAACATAACATACATAAATTGTATAGGCCTAGGGGGAAGGGAAATTTCAATTCCCCATGCCTGACAACAGAGGTGGGTTTTAAGGAGCTTGCGAAAGGCAAGGAGGGTGGGGTAACTCTGATATCTGGGGGGAGCTGGTTCCAGAGGGTCAGGGCTGCCACAGAGAAGGCTCTTCTCCTGGGTCCCGTCAAACGACATTGCTTAGTCGACGGGACCCGGAGAAGGCTAATTTTTTTTGTCAGAGTTGTTAAATGAATCATTGCAGTTGTTAAGTCAGTAACCCAGTTGTAAGGCGAATAGCAATAGCATTTAGACTTATATACCGGCTTCACAGTGCTTTTACAGCCCACTCTAAGCGGTTTCCAGAATCAGCCTCTCGCCCCCAACAATCTGGGTCCTCATTTTACCCACCTGAAAAGGATGGAAGGCTGAGTCAACCTTGAGCCGGTGGTGAGATTTGAACCGCTGAACTACAGCTAGCAGTTAGCAGAAACAGTTAGTTGAAGTAGCCTGTAGTGCGGCACTCTAACCACTGCGCCACCCGGCTCCTCTGGACTTTCCTTGTCAGGTGGTCACAAGAGCAGATCACAAGATCCCAGGACACTGCAGTCATCATAAATACGAGTCCTATGAATTTTGATACCGTGATCATGGGGATGCGGCAACAATGGTCATTAAAGCAACAGTCATAGTGGTGAAAAATGCTCATGTCGTTTTTTTTAGGGCTGTTGCAACTTTGAATAGTCAGTAAGAAAACTGTTGTAAGTAGAGGTGTACCTGTACTCGAAGCAAAGGTGACGTTTACAGGTAGTCCTTGATTTACAACCTTTCTTTGATGACTAATATTACAACCGCACTGAAAAAATGACTTATGACCATTTTTCACACTTATGACTGTTGCAGCATCCGCATGGACACACAACCAAATTCAGACTTGCTTGGCAACTGGTTCATATTTATGACGGTTGTAGAATCCCGGGATCACGTGATCACCTCTTGCGCCCTTCTGACATGCAGTCAATGGGGAAGCCAAATTCGCTTAACGACCATGCCACTAATTTAATGGTTGAAGTGATTCACTGAACAGCGGTGCCCAGAAAGGTCGTAAAATGGGGCAAAATTCTCTTAACAAATGTCTCGCTTAGCAGCGGAAATTTTGGGCTCAATGGTGGGTGTAAATCAAGGACTACCTGTATTCAAGAGGAAGGCACTGGCAGGCACAAGTGTCAAAGGCAGCCACACATTCTTGTTTTGAAGCGGTTTCTTCTTGTACAGGAAGTCCTTGACTTACAACAGTTCACTTAGCGACCATTCAAAGTTACAATGGAACTGAAAAAAGTGATTTGTGACCGTTTTTTCACACTACGACCATTGTGGCATCCCCAGCATCTATAGATAAATGTAATGCAAAAGAGAGAGAGAGAAAGAACTTCTCTTCCTCCGCAGCCGTCAATATTGCCTCCACTCTCTCCATTTAATGGAGAGTTTGAGTTGCTGGAGAGTGGATGGTTAGTTGGGAATTCTGGGAGCTGAAGTCCACATCTCTTAAATGTCCCTGGAGATTCTCAGAGAAATTGGAGTCTCTGAGCAACAAGGAGGGTAAAATCCTTTGTTATTTCCAACTTCCCAAAACAGGAAGCAGTTGGACAAGCCCCCTTCTCCTTCTACAAAGGCCTGTAACCCTCCCCCCTCCTAAAACTCACCCCGTCTCTCTAGAACCCATAAGGGATGAGTCCATGGGCTGTGTGTGTGGGCCACACTTTTGGTCACTCTGCCCTACCAGATTAGCTCCCTTTTCCAAATTGAGACCTAAAAACCCATTGTAATTTTTTATTTTCTGTGACAATAGCTATGCTCTTCCCTCCTCCAGGTCCTCCTCTCCCCTCTTCTCTTTTGCTCCTCCTCTCCACTTCCCTTCTTCCTTCTCTTCCCTCCTCCTCTTTCTCCTCTCTCTCCTTCCCCCTCTTCTCCCCCTCCTTCCCCCTCCTTTCTTCCTCTCTAGTCCACCTCCTCCTTTCCTTTCCCCTCCCTCTCCTTCTCTTCTCCTCTTCCCCACTCTCTCCATCTCTCTCTTCTCCATACCTCTTCCTTCTCCCTTCAACCCCTTCTCTTCTCCTCCTCCTTTTCTCTCTGCTCCTCCACTCTCCACTCCTCTTCCTCCCACTCATTTCCTCTTCACTCCCCTCCTCCCCCTCTCTTCCTCTAGTCCTCCTCCTCTTCCCTCCCTGCATCTCTCCTCTTCTCCATCCATTTTCCTTCTCCCCTCTTACTCCTCTCATTTTCTTTCCTCACTTCCCTCCCCCTCCCCCTCCCCCTTTCCTTCTCCTCTTCTCTCCCCTCCTCCCCTTCTCTGCTCCTCTCCTCCTCATCTCTAGTCTTCCTCTTCCTCTCCCCTTCTCATCTCCTCTCCCTATCCCCTCCTCCATTTATTTGTTTATTTCGATTTATAAGCCACCTTCTTCTGAAGGACTCAAGGCAGGTACAACAATAAAACCAAATACAGAGTTTAAAACCTCAATATTAAAAAAAAAACATTCATCCATTTATCATTCATATTACTGGCTGGAGCACAGTGTTGCTGCTCAATGGGCAAAGCCAAGGTTTTAAACTCTTTTGAAAAGCCAGGAGGATGGGAGCAGTGCAAATCTCTGGGGCGAGTTGATTCCAGAGGATCAGAGCGGCCACCGAGAAGGCCCTTCTCTGCATTCCCACCAGTGGACATTGCTCGGCTGGCAGGACCTGGAGAAGGCCGACTTTGTGCAATCTAATCAGTCACTGGGATGTGTGAGGCAGAAGATGGTCCTGTAATAATTTCCCCTCCTCCTCTCTACTCTCCCTCCTCCTCTTCCCTTCTCCTTTTGTCTCCACTCTTCCTCTCCCCCTCCTCCTCCCTAGTTCTACTCTCCACTTCTTCCTTCCCCTCACCTCCTCCTTTTCTCTCCCCAATTCCCTCCTCCCCCCTCTCCTCCTTTGCTCTCCCCTCCTTCTCTATAGTTCTCCTCTCCTTCCTCCCCCTCCCCTCCGCCCTCTCCCTCCCCCGCCCGTTCTCTGGCCCCTCTGTTCTCCCCCCCCCCCTTGTGTCCTGTCAGCCGTTACTCCTGTCTGGTCCCACCCGAGAGCAAAGACGTGAAGGCCGCCAAGACGTCGGTTCTTCCCTTGTTGCGAAGGAAGCGCCGAGTGCCTGGGAAGGGAGGAAGGCGGGCGGCGTCAGAGGGAGAGAGAGGCCGCCATTTGTCCCGGGGCCTTCAGCGGGCTCCTTTAGGCATGGAAAATATCGGGAGACTTTGATCCCGTTCGTCTCTCTCTCAGCCCAACCTGCCAGCACAGCTCCCGGCTGAGGAACTCCGACACTTAACACTTGGCCTCTAAACAAGGGAAAGAAATCTGCCTCAAACGACCCTTTCAGCAGCAAAACCGTCACTCAACCTTCGCTCCACCCCCGTCCTGTCTGTGGGAAGCTTTAGTAGTGCGGCAGCGCCTCCCGTGGCCACTGCGAGAACGGCGCTTCTTTTTTACCACTTGATTTCTCAGAAAAGGCAACTGTCGGTCGGCGGATCCCATTGGTTCCCATCAGGGCATCACGTGCCTTCTGTGGGAGGAGTTGCCGAGTCCCCGCGCTCGAGACCAAGAGTCTTGCATCCGCTCTGGGTGTTTTCTGCGGCTTTTTCCCTTCCAATCGCTGCTGCTATTTTTTTTCTAATTGTCCTTTGTCCTTTGCAAGGCAATACCTGTGCACGCAAATTAATTAAATCAATTAATTGCAAATTAATTACAATTGTAAGTAACTTAATTAGTCTGAACAATTCTGATTGCTTTCTCTTTTTAGATGGAAGCATAAATATTATACTAGATATTAAGCATCACTTAGAATGAGGTTATGTTCTCTGACGTCTCACCTGTAAAATGGGCATAATCAGCACTGCTAAGCCTCACTTAGAAGGACACTATGTTCTCAGACTTCTCATGTCACTATTAAGTATAACTTAAGAGTGATGATTGTACCCATTTTACAGATGGGGGAAGTCAGAGCACCTAACCTCATCCTTTCTCTACACTTTCCTCCTTACTCCTAGTTGACTGTTTCTCAAACATCTTAAAGCTCGATTAAAAATCCATCCTCCACCAATTCAGTTTATTTTTATTAATCCAGAAGAGCCAACAAACGTTGTAATAATCCTCATGCGCTCCTCAGTTTCATGTGAGTGTCGTCCAAAGTGGACTCTTTCTTCCAGTCATTACTTTCGAGTAATTTTGAGCCATTTGTCTGAAAGGTTTTTCTCCTCGATCCACAGGATTGGACTAGAAGACCTCTAAGGCCCCTTCCCTTCATTCCATTAGTTTGAGTCATCAGGAAACAAATGGAAAGACGCCAGAAATCGGAGGATTAGTGCACATGGGATGGGAAAGACCTTTGGGCATCTCAGGATGCTGCCCCGGAGGGTCCCAAGTGTCGGATGCTCTTCCCCTTGGGAGCTGGGGTGGGGGGCAGACTGGCTGCATGGGACTTTGGTCTGTGGTGAGAGCAGCCAGTCCAGTGGCCGGAAGCTGAAAGGAGGATCCAACAGGAGGAGGGCAAATGGGCCCTGCAGAGAATCACGGATAAACTCCGGCAGAACCACACCAGGGCGATATCTCGGCCTGTCCCACTCTGGTGCCACCAGACAGGACACAGCTGCCAGGCAACACACAATGCCTGCTTGGGATCCTGTCTCTGCACAGGAGCTTCCTAGAGCTTGTTGGGGCATCTGGAGCTTTCACTCACCTGCTCGTTCCTGTATTGCTTCCCCAAACTCAGTCTCTGTCCCCACTCCCCCCCTGCATCTTCCATTCAGAGGGGGCCTCGTCCTGCCCCACCAGCCCTCTGGGAACCCCTCTGGGAGGGCTCCTCATGGCTTTCTTTTCACACAGACGTTTCATTATCCAACTAGGCAACATCATCAGTGCTAGTAAGAAGTGGGGCAATGTTTTACACCATGCTACCAGTACCAAAAGAAAATTAAGCATTTTAAAATTAGATGTTTATAAGGCTTTTGACAAAGTTAACCATGACTACCTATTTCAATTATGTAAAGACTTAAATATGGGAAATATATTTTGAAGAGTTATAGAAGCAATATATAAGGATAATGTGGCTCAAATCAGAGTAAATGGCAATAGAACAGAAATGGTTAAAATTCAAAACGGAACTAAGCAGGGTTGCCCACTATCCCCAATGTTATTTGCATTAGCAATTGAGACCCTAGCAAACAAAATTAGAAAGGACAAGGAATGGAGAGGTTATCAAATAGGGGAATTTGAATTGAAATTAAACTTATTTGCAGATGATGCTATAGTGATGTCTGAAACCCCAATTGAAATGAAGAAAAGAATAATGATACTACTTCAGGAATTTAAAGATCAATCTGGACTTAAGGTTAATATAGACAAATCAGAGATAATATGTTTAAATACTGGTCCTAAAGAACAAATTGAGATTCAAAAAACTTCAGGACTGAAATTAGGTTGTAAAAAAATGAAATATTTGGGAATTTGGTTATTCAAGAATCCAATAAAAATAGCAACGGCTAATTATAACCTAATATGGAAAAAAATCCAGAAGCAGATTAAAAATTGGAAGGGTAAAAAGTTAGGAAGAATGGCTAAGATTAGGGCCCTTAAGATGATGATAATACCAAAAATGATGTATTTGTTTCAGGTTCTACCTGGTAGTTTCCCTGAGGCAAAATTAAGAGAATGGGATAATAGGCTAAATTTTTGGATTTAAGGAGATAAAAAACCCAGAATAAGGAAGCATTGGCAGTTTGCACAAGAGAAAGAGGGGGGGGGGGCAGCCCATGTCTAGTATTATATAGAAATGCATTTCAAATGGAAAGGTTAATGGAGTTACAGTTATGGGGGGGAAAGAAATGGGTAGAGTTAGAAAAAGAAATTAATAATATAAATAACAAAGAACTATTATTTAAAAATTGGAGTAGAATTGAAACCAGTACCTTAAGTGATCCTTTTAAAGCATGTTTAGAAACATGGCTTAAATGGCAGAGGACAAGTGGAATAAAGGTATCCAGGCTATCAACGTTACATGTATTGAATACAGGGGATGATGTTAATCTAAGTAGAATTATTAAAATATTAAATAGCAAAGGGATAACGAGAATTGAACAATTATATGAGAAAGATGGAAGAGTTAGTAGAACTAGATTGGAATGGTGGATTGGTAAACAGAAATGGTTGCAGATTAATGCAATATGTACATACTTAAATAAAAGTGAGAATAAAGAAGCCTTCGTACGGGAAGAAAATAGTCTAGAAAAAATAATAAGAGAAAAGATAAATGAGAGCAAAGCACAAGCCGGCAATATATACAGAATGCTATTGCAGATGGAAGAAGAAGTATCAAAAAGTTTAACAAGATGTTGGCAGGATGATTTACAAATAGATGAAAGAGAAATGAAAGAAACAATAGAAAATATATACAAGATTAAAAATATGAGAGTTAGAGAGATGAGAATAAAAATCTTACATAAATGGTATTATACACCTGTACAAATTGCACACTTCCAGGGGAAAGAGAAGGGCAAATGTTGGCACGGGTGCCAAAAAAAAGGAATTTTTATGCATATGATCTGGGAGTGTGCAGAAATTCAGAAATTCTGGAATGTAGTCCAGAATGAAATTAATAAAATGTTAAACATTAACTGGATTATTACAAAAGAAATAGCAATTTTAATTAAATATAGGGAACTAGGAGAATTTAAGGAAATTAAAACCGCAGCATTGGAAAGTGCTCAAGCGGTGATAGCATTAGGATGGAAAGATTCTACAAAATGGACAGTACAAAATTGGTACTGGTATATGGTGGATCACATACATTTTGAAATTATGGAAATAAGATTAAATAATTTTGATGAGAATAAATTGGAGAAGCTGATGGTGCGATGGAATAAGGTAAAAGACTATATGTTAAGTAGAATCTGTGATGTAAATATGAAAAATAAATTACAATCACTCTTTTAGTAATATTTGTTCAAGATAGAGCCAAGGATTAATAGATAGATATATAAGTAAAAAAAATTTGAATCCTCCTGTAGGGGTGGTGGGGGTGATGGGGGGGGTGTTGTTAGGTGACGGGCACATGCACTGTGCACTGTTATATGTTTGTTTTATGTAAACTTATAAAACCAATAAAAATTATTTAAAAAAAAAGTTTGTTGTTGACGAAGTTGTAGAAGGCACGGTTAGATTTGGTGCGTAGGAGGTTTTCCTCTTGTTCACTGTGAAAGTTGAGACATTCTGCTTTTATTTGTTGGCATACGCTTCAGTAGCGGCTTTTGAAGTTGGTTACTGGGCCTTTTTTGTTTCTACGCCAGAGGGATCTTTTTTTGGTTTGTAGTTTCTTTATCGAGACAGGCACATTATTTTTTTGTTTTCTTCTGGGAGAGGTGATTGGAACATGTAGATCTATAAGTTTATTAATTTGGTGTAAGAATGTGTTGTAGAGGTCATCAATTGTGATGCAGTTAGAGAACAAGGATTGCCAATTAATAAATGAGAGGTTGGCGTCTATGAGTTCGTAGTTGGCATTCCTGAAATTGTACTTGGGTGCTGCGTTGTTCTGTTGAGTGTTATGATGGCGTAGGTTGAGGTTGAAGTTGATCATACTATGGTCGCTGTTGGAAAAGGGTTCTATGATATGCAGTCCATAAATAGCACTTTTGCTATTACAGAATATGAGGTCGAGACAGTTGTTGAGTCTGGTATTGTTTGAGACTAATTGTTCCAGTCCTAGGCTGGTGACGGTGTTGTAAATGGCAGTATGTATAGGTTCGGTGGAGCATTCATTTAGTGTCCAGTTGATGTGTGGTAGGTTGAGGTCACCTAGGAAGATAAAGGGATGGGGGCAGGAGGATGCCGATGTAAGTAGGGAGGTTAGTTTTGATGCATGGGTAGTGTCGTAGTTTGGAGCTCTGTAGCACAGTAAAAAGTGGAGAGTAGTGTTGAGAGAAAGATCGCAGATTAAGGTTTCAGGAAGGAATAAATCATGTGCAACTTGAATGTTTTTTAGATTGAGTGAGCTTTTATAGAATATGGCTACACCACCTCCTCTGCGGGGGTTTGCGGTCGGACCGGAAAACCAGGTAGTTATTTTGTGTGATGATGGAGTCAGGATAGGAACAATTCAGCCATGTTTCACAAACAAAGATTATATCAAATGAGTTGGTGTCAAGAAGAAGAAGGAATTCTGATAACTTGTTGATTAAACTTCTTGCATTGATTAGTTTACATTTGAGGTTGAATTTGTGTACAGGAAGGGGACTGGGATGGGTTGAGTTGAAGTAGGATTGAGGTGAGGTAGTAAGGGGCTTTGACAGAGGCACTGACACCCCCATTTCCTCCCCAGAATTCAAGGGAAAGAAAGCCCCCATCACTAACCTCCCTCCTCCCCTCCCTCCCCCTACCTAAACCATGGTTTGTTTCTGGTTAGCCCAAAGTGGGAACCAGCTCTTGTGACTTGATGCTATTTGTGAACATGGACCAAGATTTATTATCACAGGGATCCCTGAAAGCTTTTGTGTAGATCAATCAGATCCTCTTTTAGACCAACAGATTCTCAGTCCCTCTGTGCAGCCGCAGATCCAGGCTCCTGTTCCCTCTCTGGGATCCCTTCCTTTCCCCCCAGAGGAACAGCAGAGAGAAAGATGGAAGGATCTCCGTCCCTCTGTTTCTTTTCCCCTCCTCCTTCTCTCCGTCTCCCTTGGGATCCTCTGCTGCCTTTTCCAGATTCCCTTTTCCTGGGAAGGTTCAGGGACTCCGTCCTGGGGGGAGGGGAAGGCAGGGAGGGAGGGGGAGGGAGGGGGGAAGGGAGGTTAGTGATGGGGGCTTTCTTTCCCTTGGACTCTGGGGAGGAAATGGGGGTGTCAGTGCCTCTGTCAAAGTCCCTGCAGGAAGGGGGGCAGCTCTGTCTATCTTCACGACTCTGGAAACCATCTTCCTGTCTGTCTTTTAGGCCTGCACACATGGCAGGTGATGTATGGCTGTGAGCTCCGGAGAGACGTGAGCAAAGGAGGGTTTATGCAGTATGGCTATGACGGGAGGACCTTCATCACCTTCGACAAGGAGACTCTCACTTGGGTGGCTCCAGAACCCCTGGCCCAGATCACCCAGAGGAAATGGGATGCTGATCCAGGATATAATCGGTATTGGAAGGCCTACCTGGAGAAGGAATGTTTTGACTGGATAAAGAAGTACCTGTCGCATGGGAATGAGACGCTGCTGAGGACAGGTGAGCATCTGAATGGAGACTGGACTTTCCTCCTTTAATGCCGGATCTCTTGGACACATTCAGCCCCTTTGAGTCCCTGGTCTATGGCCTGTTTTCTCCCTCGTGGGAATCTCCCTCCCCCCTCTTCCAGCCTCTCTCCAGGACACGGGAAGCCCTGATTGGTTCTCACTACCAGGCAGCCATTCAGTGGACCAGGAAATGCAGCCTCTGCCTGGCAGGTGTCTGAGTGGGTCAGGCAGGAAAAGCCCTTGAGGGTGTCCTCTTCACTGCCCACAAGGAGGGAACCATTTGGGGCCATTCAGTGAAGCCCCCATTGGCCAAACTGTTGTCAAGAGTGGTGGGCAGCCTTAATTCCCCCCCATTAACTCTGCTTCTCCCCACATCCCATAGGGGGCTCCCTCCCTGCCTTGCACCTGATGGTCCACCTCCCATCCCCACCACTAGAGGGCTCCACTTCTACCATTAAGAAGACATTATCCGTGTCCCAACTGGGGTAAAAGGGCCATGGATGGGGGGGTTCTTTTGTTTCCAGGGGGTTCAGTGGGGAACAAAGTTTCTGTTTTTCTTTTAAGCCTCAAACAGGTTCCCACAATTCTCAGTCAGCCTTTCTCAAAGCAACCCTCTCACCACTTTAGGAAGGACCCCTCACCCCACAGGGGAGGTCACATTATATTTTTTCCTACAATTTTAAAATTAATTTACCATCTAGAACACCCCTCCCCCCTCGGTCTCTCCCTTCCCCCCTGGGGTCCTTGATCCCTCCAGGATCAGCTGCATGAGATTAGGATCAATGGGGGGAATCCCCCCCTCACTGATTATCACCAACAGCCCCTCCCTGCTTGGGGAAGAGGATCCCCTCTCTCTTCCCATTGACATCATTCTCTCCCTGCCCCCCCCTTTTCAGAGACAAGATCTCTTTTCCAAATTGATCAGTGTGAGATTCCCTTTGATCTCTCTTCCCCTTAAAATTGGGGTTGTGTCCCTTGGAACGAGGCCTGGAGCAGCCTCAGATTCAGGGGAGCAGAAGACGATGCAGAAAGTAGAGAGAATCTTCTGTGTTGTGGCTGTTTTGAGAGGGAACCTAAGAGACCATCTCCACTCTCCCTCCCCTGAAGGGAGCAGCCCAAGATCAGCCAGAGTTCAAAGCAGACAGAGAGGAATTTCCTTGGACCCTCAATTTGCTGCCGGAGGTTTTTCAGGCTGAGTCCCTGGGAAGGACTCAAAATCAGGAGTTCTTGTGGTTGAGCGTTTTCCAGATTCGGAGAATTTCCCAAAACCCCTTGAGATGCTTCAGGTGTGGAGGGGGAAATAGGGGGAGAGTTTCCTGCCCCTGATTTTCTCACCCACCTTTCAGTCTCTGGAGGGGCTCAGAGTCAATTCTGGTGTTTCCGCAGAGCCTCCAGTGGTGACGATGAGCAGCAGGACGGAGGTGGAGGATGGGATGGAGACACACGTCTGCCGGGTCCACGGCTTCTACCCCAGGGAGATCGATGCCTCCTGGACGAGGGACGGGGAGGTCTGGCTGCAGGACACCTTCCGTGGGTTTCTTGCCCCCAACGCGGATGGGACCTACCACTACTGGCTCAGCATCCAGATCGACCCCAAAGAGAGGGGCCGCTATCCGTGCCACGTGGAGCACGACGGCCTGCAGGATCCTCTGGACTTGGAGCTGAAGGGTGAGAGGCTGCAGGGAGGGAAAGGCCGGGCTCTTTGGCAGCCTGGAGGGTGGTGAGAGAGAAATCTGACCACAGATGTATCCAGATGTGAACATACCTGAGCTTTTATCCATTGGTTTTTCCAGTGTTTGTGGTTGGTGAAGCTGCAGGGACCAGACCCTAGAACTGACTTCAGGGGATAGAAAGGAAACTACAGAATCCCATCACAATACTTGGCTGATCCTGATGAAATGCCCTTAGATCCTCTCTTAGGCCTCCCCTGGTTCTTCCTCCCAGCAGAAAAGCAGCAGTTACACTGAGCACCAGAAATATATTTGCTTTTGTTTACAATTCCTAAAGTAGAAGAATCAGGAGGAGTCTGGTAGCCCCTTTTCTGAAGGCAGATTTTGACTGGACCGATGGACATCAGGAGTCAGAAAAGAGGCTCCCAAGTCTGAGCTTTTTCCCATCAGAGATTGACAGGGTTTCCTGCTATAAAGGTCAAAAGGTCACTCTGTGTTGCTTCTCTAAGAAAGAAGTTGCACATTATTTTATGATATGTGAATTTCTGAGGCTGAGCATAAAACCCAAGGAAAAAAGCCCCCTCTCTTTTTTTTTTTAATTTTTTTTTTATTATTTTTCATAAAATAGACATACAGACATACAAACATTAAACATAGAATGGGGATGTGTTTCCCCGCTTCTTTTGAAAGTGTACATTCAAATAGAAAAAAGAATACATAATCAAACATTTGTTAAATGTTAAAAAATCTAGTAAAAAATTTTCAAATCTTAAATGCAATGTTAGTACGGTATAGGTAAAAATTCTTAATATGTTGTTTATGTGTAATATATTCATCTAATCAAACGTTTAAACAAATCTCAGTTACTAAACATGCATAAAACAAAATTCTTGATATGTTGCTTATAAGTAAACTATTATATCAAAATCATCAACAAATACATTTGAACTAATATTGATATTGTTATTACCTAAATAAAAACAAATCTATCTCTTATTTTTTCTTATCTAACCATCTATATACATTATTCCATGTTTCATAAAATTTGGTATCTTCTTGATCGTTTAATCGTCTTGTCATCATATCCATTTCGGCGCAATCTAATATTTTAGCTATAACTTCTTCTTTCTTGGGGATTTCCTCCCCCTTCCAGTTTTGCGCGTATATTATTCTAGCCGCAGTTAATATGTGTATGATTAAATAAAGAGTTTCTTTCTTATAAGTCTGATTGGTAATTCCTAATAAGTAAAATTCCGGGGTATTATCTATATCATGCTTTAATATTTCTTTTAATATCTTCTCAATCATCTTCCAATAAGTTTTAGCTTTACCACATGTCCACCATTGATGGTAGTAAGTTCCTATATCTTTCTTGCATTTCCAACATAGTGGGGATGTTTTAGGAAACATTTTTGCTATCCTGTTTGGTGGGAGGTGCCATCTATAAAACATTTTAATTTGGTTTTCTTTTAATGAAACTGATTTGGTCATTTTCCAATTATTAATCCAAACTTTTTCCCAAGTATCTATGTCTATTTCCTTACCTATATTTCTGCACCATCTTATCATAGTATCTTTTAAAGTCAGCTCTATATTTTTGTGAGCGATAAGAAATTTATATATTTTCCCTATCATTTTTACTGAATTGGTGATAATTAAATTACTTAGCAGATTCTTACTTTTATTAAAAATGTAAAGAGTTATATCCTTCTGGTATCTGGATCGGATCTGGGCATAATGCCACCAGTCTATTATTATTCCTTCTTCTTGTAATTTATTCCTAGGTTTTAACTTCATCTGGTCATTTAAAAGTTCTTTATATCTATAGAATATTTTCGTGTCTTTTATAGACTTTGGATGTGTTATTGCTTCTAGGGGGGCTATCCATTCTGGAACATTTAAGAAGTGATTTTTCTTTATGTCTTTCCAAACCTCTAATAAATACTTCCTTAATGTGTGTCTTTTAAAATATGAGTGATTTTTTTCCCTGTCATACCATATAAATGCATGCCAACCCAACATGAGATCATGTCCTTCTAAATTTAATATTCTTTTATTCTCTAAAGTTATCCAATCTTTAATCCATGTTAAGGCGGCGGCCTGGTAATATAATTTCCAGTTTGGAAGACTAAATCCTCCTCTTTCTTTAGTGTCTTCTAAACAGTTTATTTTTATCCTTGCTTTTTTCCCTTGCCATATAAATTTTTTAACTAAATTTGTCAAAGTTCTAAAAAAAGTTCCCCCTGGATTTATTGGAATTACTTGAAAAAGAAATAAAACCTTAGGCAAAATATTCATCTTAATTGTAGCAATTCTTCCTAAAAATGATATTTTCAGGTTATTCCACGTTTCTAAATCTTTTTTAATTTCTGATAATAATTTTATGTAGTTATCATTTTTTAATGTTATTGTTTTCGCTGTTAAATTTATTCCTAAATATTTTACTTTCTTTACGGTTTTTATTCCAGAAATATTTTCTAATTTAGTTTCTTGTATTTTATTCATATTTTTAGTTAAGAAAGAAGTTTTGCTTTTATTTATCTTTAAACCGGCTACCTTTCCGTATTGTTCAATAGTTTGCAATAAAGAAGGAACTGTTGTTATCGGTTCTTCAATTATAAACGTTAAGTCATCTGCAAAAGCTTGGAGTTTGTAAGTTTCGTCTCCTATAGTTAAACCTTTTATTTTAGAATCCGCTCTTATTTTAATTAATAAAGTTTCAAGTGTCATAATGAATAGCAGTGGTGATATAGGACATCCTTGACGAACTCCCTTATTTATATCAAGTGTTTGTAGTTGGTTATTATTTAATATTATCTTAGTCGTTTGTTTTGAATATATAGTATCTATTAAGTTAACAAATTTTGGGCCAAATCTCATTTTGTTTAATTGCATTTTTATAAATGTCCAGTTAACATTGTCGAAGGCCTTTTGAGCATCTAAAAACATTAGAGATGCTGTCTTATCTGAATGTTGTTCATAATATTCTAATGTGTTTATTACAGTTCTAAGATTGTTTTTAATTTGTCGCCCTGGTAGAAATCCATTTTGGTCTTGGTGTATTATTCCATTTATAATTCTTTTAAGTCTATCTGCATAAATGGCAATAAATATTTTATAATCTACATTTAATAAAGATATGGGTCTATAATTTTTGATTTTTACTGGGTCAGTACCGGGTTTGTGTATTAAAGTTGTCAACGATTCTGACCAAGATTTCGGAATTTTACCCTCAAGTCTACATAGATTAAAAGTTTCTAACATATGGTTTCTTACTATTTCGTTTTCTATCTTGTACCATTCTGCTGGTATAGCATCCGGACCAGTGGCCTTATTGTTCTTCTGTTTTTTAATTATAGTTAGGAGTTCTTCCATTGTTATTGGTCCATCCAACATAGTCTGTTGGTCTTCTGTTATTTGTGGTAATTTTGAAGCCTGTAAGTAATTAAAAACTTCATCTTCACTAACATTGTCTTTGGCATAAAGATCTTTATAAAAATTATAGACAATATCCGCCTTTCCTTCTGTATCGTATTTTATTATACCATCTTTATCTTCTAATTTTTTTATCAATTTGGATTGACTCTGCTTTCTAAGTTTATATGCTAACCATCTGCCTGGTTTATTTGCATGTTCAAAATAATGTTGTTTTGCTCTTTTAATTTTTTCAGTTATTTGATTTTGTTCTATAATTCTAATTTTATGTTTAATTACATTTATTTCTGTTTTAAAATCTCTGTTCTTGGTGTGTTGCTGCGATGCAAATTCCAGTTGTTTTAATTCATTTATTAATTGTCCATACTTTAATTTATTTTCCTTATTGTATTTTGCTATATAGGATATTGTTAACCCTCTTATATAAGCTTTGAGTGTATCCCATAAATTCTGTGGAGTGGTGTCTGGAGTTTTATTAATTTCAAGAAATATTTTTAATTCCTTTTCGATCCAATCCTTATATTTCTTATCGTTTAATATATTTCTATTCATCCGCCAAGTATTCTGTTTGTTATTCGTTCTTATATAAACCACTATTGGGTTATGGTCGGCCCATGTATTAACATCTATCTCTACTTCCCTTATTTGTTCTGCAGCCATTTTTGATGTCCATACCATGTCTATTCTTGTCCAAATTTTGTGGGGATTAGAATAAAACGTAAATTGTCTTTTATGGGGGTGTCTTTCCCTCCATATATCATTTAACAGTAATTCTGTTTTCATTTTTTGGAAGGTACTAGGTAGTAAATTTCTTTTTGTTTTTTTCCTTTTATTATTACTCCCCCCCCCGAATGATCTAGTTGCCTATTCACAATAGCATTAAAATCACCTATTATTAATACATTCTCAATGGCTAAATCTATTATTATTTGATGTAAATTTTTATAAAATGTCATTTGATCTTCATTGGGAGCGTAAATAGAAACAACCACTATAGGTCTAGGTTCAATATCAACTTGTACAATCAGTATTCTACCGTCATTATCCTTGTATATTTGTTTGGAATTTATAGAATTCTCTACATACATCACCACACCTCTTTTTTTTTGATCTGCTAATGCAGCATACATTTTGCCAATTTTAGGATTCAACAATAATTTTTGGTTATCTTTTTTAATATGTACTTCTTGTAATATTGCAATTTGAGCATTTTGACTTCTGATTTTAGAAAAGATTTGTTTCCTTTTCCTTGGTTCATTAAGTCCATTAACATTTACCGAAAAGATCTTTAGATCTTTAGTTGTTGTCATTTAGTAGGTTTTTTGGTTTCTCGCTGGGGTTGAACTCTTCTAGCACCTTGGTCCTGCTCTATTGCCAGGGCAGTGGCCCCCAAAAGTTCTTCTTGTTGGATTGCTAATTTCCCCACTGGTTGCTGTTGTGCTGATTGTTGTTGAGCCTCTTGTTGGTTATCTGAAAAGTCCATGTGGCTGATGCCACTATTTTCGAAGAAATATCTAGCTTGTTCTACATTTTCCAGCTTGTATCTTGTAGAGCGCCATGTCAGAGAAAGGCCTTGTGGGATTAACCAACGATAGGTTATATTTTCTTTGATCAAAATTCTGGTAAGAAAATGGTAATCTCTTCTGCTCTCTCTGACACTTCTTGGAACTTGTTTTAATATTTTTATTTCCACTCCTTGATGTTGAAGTTTGGAGTTTCTTGCCCAGTGGAGTATGTCATCTCGCAAGGTTTTCCTGGTAAATTTGATGTGAATCTCTCTTGGGAGATTGTGGCGACGGATGTAACTATTCGAAGTTCGGTAAACTTCATCGATTTCTTTCGCTAGCGCAGCGGGATCCTCCTGGAGTATTCCTCCTATGGTTTCCGCCATAGTCATTTTTAAATCTTCATCTTTTTCCTCTTTCATGTTCTGAAATCGTAGTCCATACGAAGCACGTTGCATCTCCAACTGAATGATTGATTCATCATGTCTTCTATGTCTTGCATCAGCTCTCCCTTCAAGGTAGTCTATTCTTTTTGCATTTTTGTCGGATTTCTCTTCAACTTTTTTCACGCGATCGTCACTTTCTTGTAGTGTTTGTTGAATCACCTTTATCTGGTCTTTCACCTCGGCCATATCAACTTTCAATTGGGCCATCTCCTTTTTAAATTCTGTCAGGTCTGCTTTTATAGCTTCTCTTTGTTGTGTTGCATCCTCTTTTATAGCCTCTCTTTGTTGGGTAGCATTTTCTTGAGATTTAAACATAAAGTCCTGCATATTGTTTAAAGTTTCTTGTAATGTTGCAAAGTTGGACTGCATTGTTTTGTCTTTTTCTTTATCCTTGGAAGACATAGCTGACGCCTGGTGCGTCGGGGAAGGACGCGGCGACACTTGTGGAGAAGAAATTGTTGCAGTAGTTTGTTTTTTGACCGTTTTAACAACAGTTGAAGAAGTTGACATTATCAATTTTGAATCCGCTGTTTAAAATTCGAATTAATTTAAATCAATCTAAATTTATATGTGGTGAAAGGGAGAAAATTTCTATAAATTCCAAATCTATTCAATCTGTCTTATTAACAGTTATACTTGAATTATAACTATTCAGTTGTCAAGAAAATTCAAAATTCAAAATCCAATATATATTATTATTATTATTATTGTTATTATTTTAGAAATTTAAAAATTTAAAAATATGATAACACAGAAAACATGTAAAACTTTTAGGAATAAGAAACCAGTAAAAGTTAAAAATAAATGGTCTAATAAAAAGACAGAGTAAATAACAGCAAAGAAAGAATAATAACTATTTTAAAAAGGGAGATTTTAAGAAGGTAAAGAAAAACAAAAGAAGAGAAAAGAGACTTAATAAGGCAGTAAGAGGAGGGAGAAAAAAGGAAAGAGAGAAAGGGGGAATATTTCAATTCAAATACTTAGAATAGAGCAGGAAACCAAGGTTTGCTAACAGTGCATAGTCTTCAATTCAAACTTCTTTTACAGATAGGAATAAAAAGAAGGAAAATCAGAAGGAGATCAAAAAAGGGTTAATTAATCAAAAAGAAAACACAATATATATAGTTATGGTCTTCTTATAAATCAAGAAATTATACTAAATAAATGAAGAATGTGAATCCAAATGTCAGAAGATACAATTATACTTAATTCCAATTGCAGGTCTCAAAAAGAAAGTCAAATTAATAATTTTCTTGTGATTAAAATGGAGTCTATGTTCTTTTCCAAATTCAAGACAAAGGCAAAAAAAAATAGATCTCAAAATGGAGTCAGGTTAGAAGTCAGAAGTTCATATGACCAGGCAGATGTGAAAAGGTTCTCAAGAAAAAAAATAATCCCCCCAAAAAAAGGCAATCAGCGAGTAATCCAAAGTAATCCAAAGGCAATCAGCAAGTAATCCAGCTAGGTTAATCCAAAGGTAAATATTCCAAAGGAAAGGTATCGGTTCCTTCTATTTCCCTTTAATTTTCAAGTTGTTATATAATGTTATTATGTTGCAGAGACAACAAGATGAGAGAAAAAATAAGGCAACAAAGTTATATTCCTCCGCTGTTGAAATGTCAGCCCGGAACACAATGTTTTAACAGACTATAAAAAAGAAATTTTATTCATCATTACTGATTTCTTTTAAGCATTGAAATCTTTTAAATAGTCATTTCCAGTTTAAGTTCTTTTATTAAAGCATAAGGTAGAAAAAATGTTTTATAGATTCCAAAGTTCAAATACAAGATGGAAACAGTGAAAATGAGAAGAAGTAGTCTCGGCTGTTATTTGCGGATGAGACTCAAAGAGGAAAAAAAAAAAACTTTCACTTTCGCCTCGTTAAAGAAAACTTTCCCTTGAGGCTTCCGAACGATCAAATCTTCAAAATTTTAGTCTTGAAACAAAGAGGAAATTTTTTACCTTGAGTCCTTTATCTAATGTATTCTTTTTCAGTTGGTTAAATGTAGAACTTTCACTTTAAAAATTTTTCTCAGCTTCCCGCTGGGTGAGGGGAGAAAGCGCTGGCCGGTCCTCTCAGGCAAAGAGGATCGGTTCTCCCGTCTTCGAAGATGCGGGGCGAACCGCTGCCTCCGGAGTCTCATCGATGGCTCCTCGGGCAGAGGGGAGCCCCCTGTTCTGGGATCGGGCCATCCGAGCCCGATCCGATCGCAAATGCGACCTTCGGAGGGGGTAGAAGGGATCGCCTGGCAGAGCCCTGCCAAGGATGTCCCGCCGCGATCTCCGCCAAACCGGAAGTCAAAAGCCCCCTCTCAAAGAACTCTGCATATGCTCAGAACTGTCCCAAACATACACCAGATTTCCAAAGTTTCAAAATCAAATTGAAATCCAATTTTTTTATTGATGATTACCATCATACAGGAAATAATCAAATTTAATTGCTCTTTCTCCCAATTCAGAACCTACAGATTCAAAATCCAATCTTGGGCTCATCATCGGCTTTGTTGTGGCTGCTCTGGTTGTGGTGGGTGTGATTGCTGGGATTGTGGTATTCATCAGTAAGTATTTTTTTTGGGGGGGGTGATGGAAGGAAAAAGGGGAGATTCCCCGTCTTTCCCTTTGGGGAGCTCCTTCTGGACCTCCTTCTGTCCTGTTGTCCCATCTCTCCTGGGGAGCTTCTGAGATCTCAGCCTCCAGTCTCGGTTCAGCTGAGTCTGAGATTCAGGCAGTCTGAGGTTCTCCTGAGTTGGGAAGAGGCCTCCCAGTTCCTCTGTCCCTCTCAAAGGCTTTGATCAAAGAGCAGCAGAGAAGGATTTCCATGGGAACCTCCCTCCCCTCCCAGCTGCTTCCCCCAATTCCCCTCCATCCATCTCAGAGACAGCTGGTCTCTCTTGGGGCAAATCAGGAGATACATCTGTATTTTGAAGATCTTTCTGTCTTTATTGATGGGACAAAGCCACTGTGAAATATCTCCTGGGGTTCTTCCTCTTACTGAGGGAGAGATTGAACGATCTCTGGTGGACTTTTTTTTGAGCTTTCACTGATTTTTCTCCTTGCAGACAGAGGTCAAGAAGACTACAATGCCGTCCCAAGTGAGTGATTTGTCCTCCTTCCATGTAATCTCCAACTTCAGAGGCCCCATCACTTGAGGATTGTGTGTGTGTGTTTAAGCACAAAAGCAACTCATGAAGCTGCATAGTTGTGCTATTTCCTCCTAAGAACTAAGCTGGGGAAGGAGGCCCCCTTTCCATAAGAGCCAGGCTGATATTGGGAGTGAAGATCCAGGACAAGAAACCCCCAGAGGATGAGAAGATCCACCTGGGTGAAAAGTTTGCTCTGAGTGAGAAGCTGCTCTGGTTTCCAAGTAGGAGGAACTTGCAGAATCCACTTTCCTTGCACTGGTTTGTTCCTGCGGAGGAGAAGGGGAACTCTCCCTGTTGGATTTCCAGGCCCTTTCATCCAGGCAGGGAAGGCAGCCCACAGTCTGCATGGTGGAGCCTGGGCCCCTTTGAGGGAAAGAGCCCTTCATTCCTTGGTGGGAAATAGGAAAACCACTGGCAATGCCGTGATCCCCAATGGTTAGAGACTCTTCAGGTGGCATAGCTGAGACTTGGCTGATTCTGGAAGTGGGGAGAGTCTCCTCTCAGAGATGCGTCCAGCTGGGTTGAGGGTTTCGCACCAGCCGGTCGCCAGGGCCCAGGGCAGGTGGGATGGCAATGGTCCTCTGAGAGTCTCTTTTGGCCTTTAAGGGCCTTGGTCCCCAGGTTTCTGGTTGTGATTCCCTGTTTCTGAATCTGGGCTCAAGAGATCAGTTGGGCTTGTTGCCACTGTACCAGCCTCCTTGATGCATGGCCACCTCCCTGCCTGAGTGCTGGAGACCATCTCAGGGTTGGCATGGAGTTGCCCAGGATTCTGGTCCTGGGGGTCTTCAATCTGCCATCCCTGGGTTTGGTCTCAGAAGCGGCTCAAAAGTTCATGTTCACCATGGTGGACATAGGCCTTTTCCAGATCATCTTGGGCCCAACTCGGGACAGTGGTCACACACCAGATATGATCTTGTTGTTGGAGCAATGGCAATGTGATCTGGTGGAGGAATCTAGGTCATAATGTAATGTTTTAAATATTTTATATGGCATTTGTTGAATTTTATTGCAAGCTTCCTGGAGTCACCTTGGAGAGATTCATGAGGCTGCAGAGGTTTAATGGTGGAGAGAGAGAAGAGGATCAGGACAAAGCATTCCTGTTCCTGTGTCCATTCCCTTTCTGTCCTCTCATTCTGTGTCTCTCTCTCCAATGCAGGGAGGAACCAGGCCATTTAGCAGCCCCCTCGCAGGTTAGTGACCCCAATGGGGGCTGTATGGAGTTGGGGAAGGAATGGAGGTTCAGGGCTTTGAGGTCCCAGGAACAACGAATGGTGAAGATACTTTGGGAAATCTACCCAGACGTTACAAAGTGAGGAATTTGAGGGAGATTCAAATGGGCTCTGGGGAGAGGCCTGCCTGCCCCCAAATTCTTATTCTGCAAGGCCAGACTGGGGCCCCTCTCAGGCTCAGACTGTCTGGGATCAGGAGTCTCAGAGACCTGCAAAGAGGAGATTTGAGTGTCCTCAGGGTGTTGGGAGAAGTATCCATCTGGTTCGGTTCACAAGTGACAGAGAGGAAGAGAGACAAACAAACAAACAAAACCCCCAACGTTCCTATTTATATATATATTTCCCTTTTCTTTTAAATACCTTTATTTAGCCTAGTTGGTTTTCCAGCTTCGTTCTTCAGCACAGTCCACTCTTCATGCAATCTTCATGCCCACCTGGACAGGCAGTCTCCTTCCGTCCCAGGCATCCAGCAAGTCTTCCACAGAGCAGCCCATCCTGACCCTCCAGCTACAGCATCCCAGGTTTCCCCATTTCCCATGCAGAAATTCAATTTGAATCTCCTGGGTCCTGGCAAGACTGCCGCCTCACCTGGCTGTTTTCAGACCAAAAAGGGTTTGGGAGGACTTGATTGCTCCCTGCGGTGAGTAAGGGCACCTCCTTCCACCGGCTTTTTCAGACTCTGGGAGGACCTCTGCTTGCTTCCAGAGATACAGGCCAGGGATTAAATTTAGCAGGTTCTGACAGGTTCTGGAGAACAGGTAGCCGAAATTTTGAGTAGTTTGGAGAACCTGGCTGACCTCAAAGTCAGGTAGGAATGGAGATTTTGCAGTATCCTTCCCCTGCCGCCCCCCCCAAGCCAAGCCCACAGAAGGTCCTGTGCTCTGGCCTGACCTCCTATAGTAGCCCAAACTGCTTTGTATGGTTCCTTATAGCTTTGTAATGTAGCTTCCTGACTTTATTTGTTTATCTATTTATTTATTTATTTTGTCCAATACACAATACATATAGAAGAGAATAGACATGAGGTAATATATATAAAGAAAAATATAAAATAGAGGAGGAGATATATGAAAGGAAGAAAATATATATGATATATGAGATAAAGGAAAGACAATTGGACAGGGGACGAAAGGCACACTAGTGCACTTATGTACGCCCCTTACTCTTAGGAACTTGGAGAGGTCAGTCGTGGATAGTCTAAGGGAGAAATGTTGGGGGTTAGGGGTTGACACTATTGAGTCTGGTAATGAGTTCCACGCTTCGACAACTCGATTGTTAAAGTCATATTTTTTACAGTCAAGTTTGTAGCGGTTAATATTAAGTTTGAATCTGTTGCATGCTCTTGCGTTGTTGCGGTTGAGGCTGAAGTAGTCATTGACTGGTAGGACGTTGCAGCATATGATCTTGTGGGCAATACTTAAATCGTGTTTTAGGCGTCATAGTTCTAGGCTTTCTAGACCCAGGATTGTCAGTCTATTTTCATAGGGTATTCTGTTTCGAGTGGAGGAGTGAAGAGCTCTTCTGGTGAAATATTTTTGGACGTTTTCAAAGGTGTTGATGTCCGAGATGTATGGGTTCCAGACAGATGAGCTGTATTCTAGGATGGATCTGGCAAAAGTTTTGTAGACTCTTGTGAATAGTGTGAGATTGCCAGAGCAGAAGCTACGTAGGATCAGGTTAACAACTCTAGAAGCCTTTTTGGCGATATTGTTGCAGTGGGATTTAGCACTTAGGTCATTCGATATTAGTATTCCAAGGTCTTTTACTGAGTGTGGGTTGGCTGTGACTTCTGCTGTTCTTTCTAATTACTAATGGGCTTCTGCTGATTGACAGGTTTTAGAGAAGGGTTCATAGTGAATTGGGGTGAGGAATGGGATGAAGAGTAGCTGGTTTTACTTTAAGGGAGAGTGATAAGGTGTTAATCTTCATCCAAGTTGCTTGGATTCAAAGGGGAAGGTTTTTTCCTGTCTGTTGTGGTTAGCTCTGGCCCAGCTCCTGCCCCAAGGACTGTGGATGTGGGGGAGACATCCACATGCTGCAGGCCTGTTTTGCCCCCCCCCCCCGGTGGAATCTGCTGATGAAGGCTCCTCTGACCAAGAAGACTTGAGTGACAGGGAGGAGGAGAGTGGGGCAGACAGCTCAGAAGGAGATCAATTATCTAGCTCCTCCTTGGATTCAGAACAAGAGTTAATGATACAGCCACGCATGCGGAGAGTGATGCATAGGCAACAAAACTGAGAGATTATTATCAAAGAAAATGAGGCCACCTGTGGTTGGGTGGGGCTGTGGTAATTAGTGAGGCTGCTATAAAGAGCAGCCTGTGGGTTTGGCCATTGTGGAGGATTATCTGATCATTGTGTTTCGTGACTGCTTTACTGACTTTTTGTGTGCTGATTTTTCCCCCGTTGTGAAACTAAACCAGGGCAAAGTGTGTTTCACTTTGTGAAAAAAGAAGGACTGAATTGCCTCACAGCTGCAAACTACGTATCACAGAACTGATAAGGGACTTGTACAAATTATCAGTTTGTTTGGAGACGAGTGCTCTTTGCTATACCAAAAGAGGGCTTGGTTTAAGGGAATTTTCATTATAAAGAACATTGTTTTGAATTTTCAAATGTGTGTGTGTCTGAAATTGTCTCTGTGCATTTGTGGGAGGATTCCATCAGAGTGCTCGACAGAACACTGTCCCTTATACGTCTATATATGACCAGTAATTAATAATCAGTACTTGTAAATACTAATACAAAATAAATAACTAATATAAAAGGTAAATATTAAATGGAAAAGATTATTGATAAGATAGTTGGATAATAATGTATTGAAATTGATACGCTGATGCTACAGAAATGTAAATGAAGTTATTTGAATGATTTGTTAACGTCTTTTATGTGTTTGGTTTTTAAAAAATCTAATAAAAATAGGTTTTTTTAAAAAAAGAAAGAAGAATGCTCTCCAATTTACGGTTTTATGTGACAATATAAAGAAAAAATTGATAGGTGAAGAAAGGGTTTGCAAAATCAATGTGGTCTCCAAAAGCAGGAAATAAGTTGTACCTGATTTCCAGTGTGAGGAATTGGAATTCCATTTGTCACTCTCAGATGTGAACAAGTATTTGGTTTTTCAGAAAAAATGGACAAGAACTCTGACAGTGTTCCCTCTAATTTTTTTGCGGGGTGGGCGGAAAAGTATAGTGTCTGAGCGGCAGTCCCTTTGGGACTGGGCGGCACAGAAATAATAAATAAACAAACAAACAAACAAATAAAAAACCCACCCTGTTTCGCCTCGGAGAATTTCAAAATAAAATACTGTACTGTGTGTCTATAACAGTGAGCTCATAATAGGGCAACTCTATCAATATCAAAATGCCACTTAAATAGTTGAGCTAGTTTCAAACTAGATTTTGATTTTCTTTCCCTCTTCCTTACTCCCATTCTTTTTCTTTCTCTTTTCCTTCCTCTCTTTTTTCTATCTGTTTCTCTCTCTTCCTCTCTTCCTCTCTCTCTCCTTCCCTCTCACTCTTTCCCTCTCGGCTTCTGGGCAGGTTTGGAAAACTCTGAGTTGATGATGATTTTTAAGTGAGCGATTGCTCACTGCTCAGCTTAGACGGAACTATGAACTCTGAGATTATTCAACATGAATAAGATATTTAGAACAGAGACTTCTGAACTTTGGAAATGAGATATAATTGTTGATAAAGTTCTTAATTGAAAACCTAAGGGAAGGTTTTACTATTTAAAATTAGACACAGATTATTTGACCTGGATTCAGATATAATGATGAAAGTGATTTGTGGCCAATAAGAAATTGTGTAGACTTTCTATGAATAAATTATAATAACAGACTATTAGCAGAGTGCTTTAAATTTTAACTTTGCTGTTTTTCAACCTATTATTAACTATTTTTTCTTTCACATATGTAATCTATGCCAGGTCAGGTTGCAAATAGATGTAGAAGATTATAAATTCTGGGCCTCTTTTGCAAAGGAGGAAGCTGTTATTGCTGCAAGTTTACTCAGGGTTCAACTGGGAGGCATAATAGGTCATTTTCTCTGTTTAAATTTTTTCCCCCAATGTTTTTGTTTAGTTTAGTTCTGTCTCTGTTTAATCTTTTTATTTTCTATTTGGGATTTTAATCTTTGAATTAAAATAAAAAGGTTAATTCTAAGAAAAATGGAGCAGGAGATCCAGAGTTGGGCCTGGCTGCTTCCCCAATAACCATTTCACACACACTGTAAGAAGACCACAATTGTTTGCTGAAAATAAATGGGTTTTTTTCATTTCTACTCACCTGAGTTGCTGCTTCTACTCACCTAAGCTGCTGAGTCTTATTGGAAGTTGGGAATAACAAGGATTTTCCCCTCTGTTGCTCAGAGCCCCCATTTCACTCTGAGGGGGGAGAAGAGTTGGAACCAAGGCAAAAACTGGGTGGGGGAGGGGAACTCCTCTCTGCTCCTTTGGGGAGGAGGCGGCCATTTTGTTTCTGTGTCTGTTTCTCCAGCATCACCAGCTGATCTTCTGTAAAATGGCTGCTTTTGGTCTTGGCTTATTGATGGCAGGAACAGAGGCAGCTTTCCCCTCCAATCCTCCTGGTCTCTGAGCCTCATCCAGGGGCCCTTCGGGAGACAGGAGATCAAGGCCCGGCCAGAGCCGTCCTGGTCCCCTTGCAGAAGGGCAGCTTCTCCTGCTTCTGAGAGATCCTCTCTGGGCTCCTCAGCTGCCCCATCTGATGCAATGGCCCAAGAGTGGGGAGACCCCTGATTGATGGGAAAGATGTCCCCCATATTACAGATGGTCCTCAACGTACGACCACAATTTTAGGATGCTAAATGAAAAATGTGTTAAGTGAGTTTTGCCCCATTTTAGGAGCATTCATGCCACAGTTGTTAAGTGGTTCACTGCAGTTGTTAAATCAGTAACACGGTTGTTAAGTGAATCTGGTTTCCCCGTGACTTTGCTGGTCAGAAGGTTGCAAAAGAGGCCCCTTGACCGCTAGACTCTGCAAAGGTCATAAATATGAGTCAGTTGCCAAGCACCCAAACGTAAATCACCTGAGCATGAGGAAGCTGAAAGGGTCATAATTGTGAAAAATTGTCATGTGTCTTTTTTTCAGTGCTGTTGTAGTTTTTCATGGTCACTAAATGAACTGTTGTAAATCGAGGACTGCCTGAAAAGTGACTGCTTTCTGTTCAAGGAGGGGTGAAAAGGGAGTGGGAGGGTCTTTTACCCCAAATCCTTTTGGGCTTCACAGCATAAAAAGTGGGAAATTTAAAGCGGATGCCTCCAACCTGCAACACGAGAGCCACATTCAGCTTTGGCCAGCTAATAATGCAGTCCCACAAAACTTTTAATCTTATAATAAATAATATAAAAAAATAAAAGTGTACTTCAACTTAGCTTAATATCTCTACCAGGCTAGAAACCAGGAGTGAGTTCAAGTCCCGCCTCATCCCCTCCTGTGGGAGGAAAAGGAAGGAGCAGCAACTTTAAGACATGAGAGCATCTGCAAAGGGAGGGATACAGCTGGCTACTCGGTTTTGACCACCAAGCTCTGGGGCAAGACTAGTCATTAGGGTGAAACGGCAAAAGTCCTGTTTGAATGACAAATTTAATTTCCTCACAAGGATCTCCGTGCATTTGTTGATGGATGGACCGTGTGTACGGATGAGGCTGGTGTGTGTGTGTTTGTGTGTGTCAGAGGAAGGCACATATGTGGAGATAGGACCCGGGTGTGGGTGTAATGGACGTGAGAGTGAGGAATATGAATTCTGAAAAACATCCACTCTCCAGGATGACCCGTATTCTCCTTTATTGGGGCCCTCTGGATGCTAAGCAGGGTCACAGCTGTGGGGTCCTTGGTCGCTCTCTGAGCCTGGTGCCTTTCCTGCAGACGGTTCATTACCAGGTAGTCCTCGAATTATGAACACAACTGAGCCCAACATTGATGTTGTTGATAGTTGTTAAATGAGGTTACAACTTTTTTTGTCAGAGTTGTTAAATGGATCATTGCAGTTGTTCAGTCAGTAACCCAGTTGTAAGGCGAATAGCAATAGCATTTAGACTTATATACCGGCTTCACAGTGCTTTTACAGCCACTCTAAGCGGTTTCCAGAATCAGCCTCTTGCCCCCAACAATCTGGGTCCTCATTTTACCCACCTGAAAAGGATGGAAGGCTGAGTCAACCTTGAGCCGGTGGTGAGATTTGAACCGCTGAACTACACCTAGCAGTTACCAGAATCAGTTAGTTGAAGTAGCCTGTAGTCCGGCACTCTAACCACTGTGCCAACCCGGCTCCCCTGGACTTTGCTTGTCAGGTGGTCACAAGAGCAGATCACATGATCCCAGGACACTGCAGTCATCATAAATACGAGTCCTATGAATTTTGATACTGTGATCATCGGGATGCGGCAACAATAGTCATTAGGGTGAAACGGCCATAAGCAACAGTCATAATGGTGAAAAATGCTCATGTCATTTTTTTGAGGGACATTGTAACTTTGAATGGTCATTAAGTGTACTGTTGTAAGTAGAGGAGTGCCTGTGCTCGAAGCAAAGATGACATTTACAGGTAGTCCTTGATTTGCAAACATTTTTTAGTGACTAATATTACAACCGCACTAAAAAAATGGCTTATGACCATTTTTCACACTTATGACCGTTGCAGCATCCGCATGGATGCACAAGCAAAGTTCAGACTTGCTTGGCAACTGGTTCATATTTATGACGGTTGTAGAATCCTGGGATCACGTCACCTCTTGCGACCTTGACATGCAGTCAATTGGGAAGCCAAATTCGCTTAACGACCATGCTACTAATTTAATGGTTGGAGTGATTCATTCACTTAACTGTGGTGCCCAGAAAGGTCATAAAATGGGACAAAATTCTCTTAACAAATGTCTCGCTTAGCAGTGGAAATTTGGGGCTCAATGGTGGCCACAAATCAAGGACTGCCTGTATTCAAGAGGAAGGCACTGGCAGGCACAAGTGTCGAAGGCAGCCACACATTCTTGTTTTGAAGCGGTTTCTTATTGTACAGGAAGTCCTTGACTTACAATAGTTCACTTAGCGGCCGTTCAAAGTTACAATGGCACTGAAAAAAGTGATTTGTGACCGTTTTTTCATACTACGACCGTTAATATTATTATTATTATTATTATTATTAATAATAATAATAATAAATAATAATAAAATTTGTATGCCGCCCCTCTCCGCAGACTCGTTGTGGCATCCCCAGCATCTATAGATAAAAGTAATGCAAAAGAGAGAGAGAGAGAAAGAACTTCTCTTCCTCCGCAGCAATCAATATTACCTCCGCTCCCTCCATTTAACGGAGAGTTTGAGTTGCTGGTGACTGGATGGTTAGTGGGGAATTCTGGGAGCTGAAGTCCACATCTCTTAAATGTCCCTGGAGATTCTCAGAGAAATTGGAGTCTCTGAGCAACAAGATAAAATCTCTTTGTTATTTACAATCTGCCAAAACAGGAAGCAGTTGGACAAGCCCTCTGCTCCTTCTAAAAAGCCCTGTAACCACTCCCCCCTCCTAAAAGTCACCCCGTCTCTCTAGGGCCCATAAGGGATGAGTCCATAGGCTGTGTGGGGGCTATACTTTTGGTCACTCTGCCCTGCCAGATTAGCTCCCTCTTCCAAACTGAGGCCTAAAAACCCATTCTAATTTTTTATTTTCTGCTGCAATAGCTATGCTCTCCCCTCCTCCAGGTCCTCCTCTCCCCTCTTTTCCTCCTCCTCTCCACTTCCCTTCTTCCTTCTCTTCCCTTCTTTTCTCTCTGCTGCTCCCCTCGTCTCACTCCTCCTCTTCCTCCCCTCTCCTTCCCCCTCTTCTCCCACTCCTTTGCTCTCCACTCTACTCCTCTCCACTCCTTCCCCTTTCTTCCTCTCTAGTCCTCCTCTTTTCCTCTCCCCTCCCTGCATTTCTCTTCTCCATTTTCCTCCTCCCCTCCCCCTCTCCTCCCCCTCGTCTCTGCTCCTCTCCTCCTCCTCTATAGTCTCCCTCCTCCTCTCCACTTCTCATCTCCTCTCCCTATTTCCTCCTCCATTCAGTTTATTTATTTAGATTTATAAGCCGCCTTCTCAACAATAAAACTAAGTTGGTACAAAATTTTAAACCTCAATATTAAAAAAAGACATTCATCAATTTATCATTCATACTACTGCACAGTGTTGCTGCTCAAGGGGCAAAGCCAAGTTTTTAAAGCCTTTCAAAAGGCCAGGGGGATGGGGGCAGTGCAAATCTCTGGGGAGATTGTATTCCAGAGGACCAGGGGGGCCCTGCAGTCCCGCCAGTGGACATTACTCAGCTGGTGGGACCTGGAGAAGGCCGACTCTGTGCAATCTAATCAGTCACTGGGATGTGTGAGGCAGAAGATGGTCCCCTAAATAATCTCCACTCCATCTCCTCTCCACTTCTCATCTCTCCTCCCCTTCTCCTTCTGTCTCCACTCTTCCTCTCCCCCTCCTCCTCTCTAGTTCTCCCCTCCCCATCGTTTTCTCTCCCCAATTCCCTCCTCCTCTTCCTCCCCTCCCCTCCTTTGCTCTCCACTCCGCCCTCTCCCTCCCCCTCCCCTGCCCGTTCTCCGGCCCATCTGTTCTCCCCCCCCCCTTGCGTCCTGTCAGCCGTTACTCCTGTCTGGTCCCACCCGAAAGCAAAGACGTGAAGGCCGCCAAGACGTCGGTTCCTCCCTTGTTGCGAAGGAAGCGCCGAGTGCCTGGGAAGGGAGGAAGACGGGCGGCGTCAGAGGGAGAGAGAGGCCGCCATTTGTCCCCGGGCCTTCAGCGGGCTCTTTTAGGCATGGAAAATATCGGGAGACTTTGATCCCGTTCGTCTCTCTCTCAGCGGAACCTGCCAGCACAGCTCCCGGCTGAGGAATTCCGACACTTAACCGTTGGCCTCTAAACAAGGGAAAGAAATCTGCCTCAGATTTCAGCAGCCAAACCGTCACTCAACCTCCGCTCCACCCCCGCCCTGTCTGTGGGAAGCTTTACTAGCGCGGCAGCGCCTCCCGTGGCCACTGCGAGAACGGCGCTTCTTTTTTACCACTTGATTTCTCAGAAAGGGCAACTGTCGGTCGGTGGATCCCATTGGCTCCCATCAGGGCATCACGTGCTCCCTATGGGAGGAGTTGCCGAGTCTTGCATCCTCTCTGGGTGTTTCCTGCGGCTTTTCCCCCAAATCAGTGGGTTTAATAATTACAAATTGATTAAATTAATTAATCGCAAATTGATTGAATTAATTAATTAATTGCAAATTAATTACAATTATAAATTAATTGCAGCCTGAACAATTCTGATTGCTTTCTCTTTTTAGATGGAAGCATAAATATTATACTAGATATTAAGCATCACTTAGAATGAGATCTTGTTCTCTGACGTCTCACCTGTAAAATGGGCATAATCAGCACTGCTGAGCCTCACTTAGAAGGACACTATGTTCTCAGACTTCTCATGTCACTATTAGGTATAATTTAAGAGTGATGATTATACTCATATTTCTGATGAGCTTTAATAGGCTGCTGCTGATTAACAGGTTTTAGAGAAACTTTTGTAGCTAAAGAGGTGAGGAAGAGGATGAAGAGTTGCTACTTTTACTTTAAGGGAGAGCGAGAAGCTGTTCATCTTCATCATACTTGCTCAGATTGAAAGGAGACTTTTCCCCGTCTCTTCTCCCCCCCCCCATTGTATAATTGTGTCTATAATGCAGGCATGTCAAACTGACAGCCAAATACATCACACGCAGGCCACACCCACCCTGCCTCCGCAAAGGCAAAAAAGTCACTGGAGTTTGCAATAGAATCTTCCAAAGAAATTACTTCTTTTTAAAAAGAAGTGTGCATTCTGGGATTTAAGGCCATTAAAGTAGTTAACGTATTTAAATTTTATTTTATTTTTTTAAAAAAATTTTTTTTATTGATTTTCATAAAATAGACACACAAACATACAAACATTGAACACAGAATGGGGATACATTTTCCCCGCTTATCATGAAAGTATAAATTCAAATACAGAAAAAGAATACATAGTTAGATATATGTTGAATATTGAAAATTTTGCTAAATTTTGAGTTAAAGTTTTTCACATTTTTACTAATATATATATAAGACCAAAATTCTTACTATATTACTTATATATAAACTAATTCTTATATATAAACTAATTCTAGCATAATCCTTAAACACAATAAATTTAACTAGTACTAATATAACCCAAGTAAAAACAAGTACCACATGTTTGCTAAAAAGAGATTTTATATCTTATTTTTCTTATCTATCCATTTATAAACTTTGTTCCATGTTTCGTAGAACTTAGTATCTTCTTGATCATTTAGACGTCTCGTCATCATATCCATTTCAGCGCAATCTAATATTTTTGCAATAACTTCCTCTTCTTTGGGGACTTCCTCCCCCTTCCAATTCTGCGCATAAATAATTCTAGCCGCAGTTAATACGTGTATAATTAAATATAAAGTTTCTTTCTTATAAGTTTGATTGGTAATTCCTAATAAATAAAATTCTGGGGTAATTTCTATATCTTGCTTTATAATTTCTTTTATTATTTTCTCTATCATCTTCCAATATATTTTAGCTTTACCACATGTCCACCATTGATGGTAATAGGTTCCTATTTCTTTCTTACATTTCCAGCACAATGGAGAAGTTTTAGGAAACATTTTTGCTATCCTATTTGGTGGGAGATGCCATCTATAGAACATTTTAATTTGGTTTTCTTTTAATGATACTGATTTGGTCATTTTCCAATTATTAATCCAGACTTTCTCCCATGTATCTATATCTATTTCTTTACCAATGTTTTTGCACCATCTTATCATATTGTCTTTTAGAGTCAACTCTATATTTTTATGCGCAATGAGAAATTTATATATTTTCCCTATTGTTTTTGTTTGGTTAAGAGTAATTAAATTGCTTAACAAGTTTTTGTTCTTATTGAAAATATAGAGTGTTTTATCCTTCTGGTATCTGGATCGAATCTGTGCGTAATACCACCAATCTATTGTTATCCCTTCCTCTTGTAGTTTGATCCTAGATTTTAATTTCATTTGGTCATTTAATAGATCTTTATATCTTATAATTTTTTTGTCCTTTATGGACTTTGGGTGTATTATTGCTTCTAGAGGGGCAAGCCATTCTGGAATAGTTAAAAAGTGATTTTTCCTTATATCTTTCCAGACTTCTAATAGATATTTCCTTAGTGTATGTCTTTTAAAATATGAGTGGTTTTTCTCCTTATCGTACCATATAAAGGCATGCCATCCAAGCATGAGATCATGACCTTCTAAATTTAATACTCTTTTGTTATCTAAAGTTATCCAATCTCTAATCCATGTTAAGGCGGCCGCCTGATAATATAATTTCCAATTTGGAAGTCCGAATCCTCCCCTTTCTTTAATATCTTCTAGACAATTTATTTTTATCCTTGCTTTTTTCCCTTGCCATAAATTTTTTTTAACTATGTTTGTTAAATTTTTGAAAAAAATACCCCCTGGATTTATTGGAATTACCTGAAAAAGAAACAAAATTTTGGGCAAAATATTCATCTTAATTGTTGCCACTCTTCCTAGGAAGGATATTTTTAAATTGTTCCAGATTTCTAAATCTTTTTTTATTTCTGTCAATAATTTTATATAATTATCATTTTTTAATGTTATTGTTTTAGCTGTTAACAATATTCCTAAATACTTTACTTTTTTAGCAATCTTTATTCCGGAAATGCATTCTAATTTGGTTTCTTGTATTTTACTCATATTTTTGGTTAAAAATTGTGTTTTACTTTTATTTAACTTTAGACCTGCTACTTTTCCATAATGTTCTATTGTCTGCATTAGTATTGGGACTGTCGTTATCGGTTCTTCAATTATAAAAGTCAAATCGTCTGCAAAAGCTTGGACTTTATAAGTCTCGTCTCCTACAGTTAGGCCTTTTATTTCGGGGTCTGCTCTTATCTTGATTAATAAAGTCTCCAAAGCCATAATGAATAGCAAAGGCGATATAGGACAACCTTGGCGAACTCCCTTGTTTATCTCCAGGGTTGCCAATTGTTCATTGTTTAGTATTATGTTCGTTGTTTGTTTTGAATAAATGGCATCTATTAAATTAACAAATTTTGGACCAAATTTCATTTTATTTAATTGCATTTTTATAAATATCCAATTGACGTTATCGAAGGCTTTTGGGGCATCTAGAAACATTAATGATAATGTTTTCCCTGGGTATTGCTCATAATATTCTAACGTATTTATGACAACTCTAAGATTATTTTTAATTTGTCTACCTGGTAAAAAGCCATTTTGATCTTGATGTATTATCCCATTTATAACTCTTTTAAGTCTGTCTGCATATATAGCAGTAATTAAACGTATTTAAAATTTTCAAAGATTAAACTTGACCGTATATTTAATCCGCCAAAGTTTAATAAATAATTTATCTACTGTGCCAAGTGTAACTTTCAGATTGTCACTTATGGATTTTCATGCTATAGAGAAATGGAACATGAGATGGATTGCACACCCAAGCTGCTACCTCCTTAACTATTGTATATATATATTGTAAAGTTTGCCAAAATTGTTTGTTGAAAATAAATATTTTTCTTTGCCTCCTGCTTGAGTTGCTGCCTGTTTTGAAGATAGGAGGGATTTCACCCCCCCTTGTTGATCAGAGACCCCAATTTCACTTTGAGTGGTAAGAAGAGGAGCAACCAAGGCAAAACCTGGAAGGAGCAAGGACTGGGGAGGGTTCCTGTGAGCTCCTTTGGGAAGGAGGCAGCCATTTTGTTCCTGTGAGCTCCTTTGGGAAGGAGGCAGCCATTTTGTTCCTGTGAGCTCCTTTCGGAAGGAGACAGCAATTTTGTTCCTGTGAGCTCCTTTGGGAAGGAGGCAGCCATTTTGTTCCTGTGTCTTCCGGTACCCAACATGGCCCAAGAGTGAGGAGACCCTAAATTGATGGGAAAGCTCTCCCCATATTATAGAGGTTCTTTCTGTGCAAGTGAAAAGCATTGGGACTTTTCCCCCAATTCCTTTAGGCCTTCCCAGATGCCTTCAAGAGGTGGCCACATTTGAGAGCGTAAAAAATGGACTTCAGATGTGCCCATCCTGCACCTCATAGGCCACATTCAGCCCTGGACAGCTTTTAATGTAGCCCCACAAAACTTTTGACATAATGGAAAATATATAATGAGCAAGTGTGTTATTTAGATGAGTTAACTACGTTTTATATAACTTGTCCAGGATCCAAGACTATTCCTTTCCATTCAGTGTTTCCCAGGCAAGCCAAAAGATAGGACAGGGCTGCTTTAAAGCATCTTGTGAGGCAGAATGAGGGTCTTCTACTGATTGGCAAGAGTTTGACATGTGTTTTAATGATTAGACCCCTCTGACTGTCAGCTCACACAAGCACTCTGGGCCCACACCATAAAAATAGCAGTAGAAGAACAGGAGACCATAAAAAATCAAGAAGAATCAGAATTTTATGAGGTTTGGCAAAAGGTATAGATCTGGTGGGATACAAAGAAATAGAGATAACCTTATTTTTACCCTATATTAAATACATTTGTACCTAATAGTTATATTGTATTAGACAGTGATTATTAACAATATAAAGATAAACTCCTTTCCTCTTCTACCATTTCTCTTTTTTTTCCTTTCTTCATAGTTCATTTCAAGTCATAATTTTAAATTTTCTATGTATTTTTAAATGTTATAGATGTGTTTTTTACTTATTATCTTACAATTGATATATCCAAGTACTTTATAATTAATGATAAAGTTAGTTTATTATTATTATTATTATTATTTTACTTATTATAAATATAAAGATGACTTCTACTTTGAGAGGAGCGATTGTTGCTCCACTAAATGTTACATGTAATGTATGTTTTGTCTGCCTGTGCAACTTAATAAAAAATATTTTTTTAAAAAGAAGAGGAACAGGAGACCATAAATTCAATACACAAAAGATGAATGAGCGCCAAGGGAAAATCTCTCAGCCAGAAATTCACGTGACATGGGACTCAATGCCTGGGCACAGAGCCATATTTTGAGGGCCTTCCGGAAGGTTGAGAGGAGGGGCAACTGCTGGAGGGACACTTCCAAGGCCGGAGAAGATGGCCTTATTTCAAGGAGGGGAGGGGGGGCCTCTATCCAGTCTAGGGTGGGTGGGTGGCAGATAACCACCCACCCACCCCCAGGGAGAGAGGAGACCCCCAAACAGCCTGGCTTCAAATGAAACTATAAAGTCCTTTCAAAAGCAGGGCGGAACAGAGGTCCCATTGGTCGTTGCCTAGCAACAGAGCAAACATTATGGTGACTTGACAGTTGGCTGCAGCCTGTGTAAGAGATTGGCCTCTCTTCCTTCTCTTTGCTGGAAACAGAGTTTACCTCAGGAGTGTCTGAGTTTCACTCTTGGACCTGCTGAAGACCTTGAACTGGCTCTTCGACCTTGGACCGGTGGTGGGTTGGTACCGGTTCCCCTCGGTCCGAGTGAACCGGCAGTGGCAGGAGACTCTCCTCCGAACCAATGGTAAAGTGAAACCCATGACTGCTTTAGAGCAAATAAACAACTCTTTTGTGTGGTCTTCTTTAAAACACACGCACACACACTTTGAAGGCAAGGTTTTATTTTGGTTGATGTTCTTGGGGACATTGCTGACTCTGTGACCAGGAAATAAATCTGATATTATAGGACTTCAATTTAAGTGCAGTCGGGGCTGCCTGGGATTCTGGGCTTCATGAGTAGCATTTTAAAGGGGGATTTTGAGTTTTTTAAGAAGAGAGGCTGGGTCTCCTTTAAAAAGAAATTAAGGAAGTGTGTTTTTCTCTCCTTAGTCAAGGCTGTTTCTTTACCTGAGAGAGAACTTTCTTTCTCAGCAGCTACACAACAGAAAGTGTCTTCTGGAAGACCTGGGATACATTTGCAAGCATTAAGCAAGATACACATTTATCTGGAAAAGGGACTACGTAGACCATATGGTTTGCCAGTTGTGAAATGCCATCTAGAATCGTTGTTCTGTATTGTTCAAGCTTCGCATTTAATCCATTTTATTTTTATTTTATTTATTTATTTTCTCCAATACACAATAATAAACAATGAAGGTTATAGAGGATATAGTAGAGAAGAAATACGAGATATAAGAGAGACTATAGGACAGGGGATGAAAGGCACTCTAGTACACTTATGTAAGCCCCTTACTGACCTCTTAGGAATCTGGAGAGGTCAACCGTGGACAGTCTAAGGGCAAAATGTTGGGGGTTAGGGGATGGTACTACAGAGTCCGGTAATGAGTTCCATGCTTTGACAACCCGATTACTAAAGTCATATTATTTACAGTCAAGTTTGGAGCGGTTAATATGAAGCTTGAATCTGTTGTGTGCTCTTGTGTTGTTGTGGTTGAAGCTGAAGCTGAAGTAGTCTTTGACAGGCAGGACATTGCAGCATACGATCTTGTGGGCAATACTTGTTTGAATATTGTTTTTTAAAAAATTTGGGCTCCTGTTGCAGGTTCTTTTAACTATTTACTCATTTTGGTGGACTGGAGACGCATAAGAAATGGCAGAAGGTTTCCTGCCTGAGCAAAGGGTTGGACTAGAACAGTGTTTCCCAACCTTTTTTGAGCCGCGGCACATTATTCATGTTTTCAAAATTCTGGGGAACACTGAAGGGGGGGGGCGGGGGGGCTAAAGAAAAGTTTGGACAAAAAAAAAATCTCTTCCTCCATTTCACTCTATTTCTCCCTCCCTCTTTCTCTCTCTTCCTTCCTTCCCTTCTTTCTCTCCATCCCTCTTTCTTTCTTTCTTCCTCTCTTTTTTGCTCTCTTTCTCTCTCCCTCCTTCCCTCCCTCTATGTCTTTCCCTCTCCCTCCTTCCCCCTTTCTTTCCCTCTCTTTCTCTTGCTTTCTTTCTCTCATTCTCTCTCCCCTCCTTTTTCTCTCTCCCTCTTTCTCTCTCGTTCACCACGCCAGCAACAGAGAGAAAAAGAAAGAGCGAGAGAGAGCCGGAGAGAGAGTGGAGTGCGCAGCAGCCATCAGCCTCCTTGCCCTCCCAGACGTCCCCAGCGCCCGGCCTCGCGCCGCCTCCCGTTAGCCTGGCCGAAAGCCACACAGTCCCGGACTCCCGGATCGCTCGCTTCTCCAGCCAGCGCGGCGCTTTCCTGGGCAGATGGTTTTGCTGACCGGAGAAGCGAGCGATCCGGGAGTCCGGGACTGTGTGGCTTTGAGCCATGAAGAGAAAACGGCAGCAGGGAAAAGTCGGCCGTTTTCTCTTCATGGCGCAAAGCCACACAGTCCCGGACTCCCGGATTGCTCGCCCCAAGGCAGGAGGCGGCGGCGGAGGAGAATGGGCGGATCGGGCGGGCAATGGGGCAGGGCGGAGAAGCCAGGGGCGCATTTGGCCGGAGGCACCGTGGGGAGGCAGGGGCAGGGAGGTGCGGCAGTAGGTGTCTCCGGCCAAACGCGCCCCTGGCTTCTTCGCCCTGCCCCATTGCCCGCCCGATCCGCCCACTCTCCTCCGCCGCCTCTCGCCGCGGCACACCGGTTGGGAAACGCTGGACTAGAAGACCTCCACGTTCTCTTCCAATGCTGTTATTCTGTAAAAGCTAACAACATAGTTCCCTACACAACACACAGATACACCCACACCCACCCAATACTGTTACTACTCATGCTTTTCCACAGCTACTCCTACCTATAATACTCCTTGTAAAGAATGTTAGAGAAAAAAATCCCCTTCTAACTGCATTACTTTCACATAAAAATACACACCCTCAGTTGTTTCACACCACAACTTCACATGGGGGGAAGAGAACCATGTGCCATGTTGCCTTAGATCCCATTGTCAGTCTAACAGGCAATGTTGTTGTGATGTGCCCGAGGAGAGGCCTTGAACAGACAGGGCAAAAACAATACAACTGGTAGCAACTTTCTGGGCAGACTGCTCTCTCTCCCTCAGCCCTCTTTGCTTTGCCTGAATTGATTGATTGATTGATTGATGGATTGATTGATTGATTTCTATGAATTTCGTGGAGCCTCCAATTTTCAGGTGGGCAAAGAAGCCCCTTTGTGAAGGGAAAAGCATCTCTCTCAAATTCAGGGCCCAATTTCTTATCCGCTCCAGGCCAAAGTCCGGGTGCCTGAGTTTGGAGGCAACCGCAGGGCCTGTCTAAAGAATCTCTCTCGTTGACAGAAGGTGCAGAGTTTCAAATGCTGCCTGCAGTCCCTAAAATGGCGGAAGGCTCCCTACAGTCGACTTAAAATGGCTGACTGCCAATGGGATCCAAGGCAACGTGGCCCATGGTCCTCTGCCCCCATCTGAAGCTGACAAAGTGCCGGTCCCTCAATGCCTCCAGGAGTGTCACAAAGTCATGCATGCATTTGCAGCCTGTGTTCAGCAATTTGTGAAAACATTGTGCAGCTTCAGCAGCTCCTCTGCTCAAGGAAGGAGAAAAACCATCCAGCATGTTGAGTCCTGTCGTGTTCCCCTTGTTCTCTATTTACGTTGCCTCCAAAGTGAAAACTCAGAAAAAGGAAAAATGTAGTATTAAAATCAACTACATCCCTTCTTCATCAGTGGGGGTCTTTGGAAGGTGGAAGGAAGATGGCAGCACTTGGTGCCTTCTTGGCTGAAAAAAATAAATGTGGGTTGGGAGATAATATCCCTTATTGGCTACAAAAGCAAGTGCCACTTGTCTATCACCTCCCAAGGAATAATATTGTCTGTTCTTTTCAACAATATGGAATACAAATAATAACCTTACAGCCTCAATCTTTTACTTTTGCAAACTTAATATGCATTAGCCATTTCTATAACAAGAAATATTTCTGATCAGCAAAATTCAAAGTCAATGTATCATATTTTTCTAGCTTCAGCACAAAATCCGGAAGTGGTTTCCAAGCGGAAATAAAGTTGGATGTATCATTTTCTTTGATTAAAGCACTTAATCTGGCTACTCTCACTACTGTCAATAATAACAATGAAGTTATAGTTGTCTTTTCAAGTTCTTTCTCCAGTACTCCTAAAAGAAAATACTCTGGTTTACTTTTTATATTTATTTTGAGAATCTTCTATATTAAAATATAAACCTTATTTTAATATTTTTTAAATGTGCAATTTTGAACAAAGCATTTTATTATTATTATTATTATTATTATTATCATCATCATCATCATCATCATCATCATCATCATCATCATTATCATTATCATTATTATTATTTATTAGATTTGTATGCTGCCCCTCTCCGTAGACTCGGGGTGGCTCACAACAGTGATAAAAACAAGACATAGTGACAAATCTAATCATTAGAATCTAAGATAACAATTAGAAACATAGAAACATAGAAGTCTGACGGCAGAAAAAGACCTCATGGTCCATCTAGTCTGCCCTTATACTATTTTCTGTATTTTATCTTAGGATGGATATATGTTTATTCCAGGCATGTTTAAATTCAGTTACTGTGGATTTATCTACCACGTCTGCTGGAAGTTTGTTCCAAGGATCTACTACTCTTTCAGTAAAATAATATTTTCTCATGTTGCTTTTGATCTTTCCCCCAACTAACTTCAGATTGTGTCCCCTTGTTCTTGTGTTCACTTTCCTATTAAAAACACTTCCCTCCTGAACCTTATTTAACCCTTTAATATATTTAAATGTTTCGATCATGTCCCCCTTTTTCCTTCTCTCCTCCAGACTATAGAGATTGAGTTCATGAAGTCTTTCCTGATACGTTTTATGCTTAAGACATTCCACCATTCTTGTAGCCCGTCTTTGGACCCGTTCAATTTTGTCAATATCTTTTTGTAGGTGAGGTCTCCAGAACTGAACACAGTATTCCAAATGGGGTCTCACCAGCGCTCTATACAGCGGGATCACAATCTCCCTCTTCCTGCTTGTTATACCTCTAGCTATGCAGCCAAGCATCCTACTTGCTTTCCCTACCGCCTGACTGCACTGCTCACCCATTTTGAGACTGTCAGAAATCACTACCCCTAAATCCTTTTCTTCTGAAGTATTTGCTAACACAGAACTGCCAATACAATACTCAGATTGAAGATTCCTTTTCCCCAAGTGCATTATTTTACATTTGGAAACATTAAACTGCAGTTTCCATTGCTTTGACCATTTATCTAGTAAAGCTAAATCATTTACCATATTACAGACGCCTCCAGGAATATCAACCCTATTGCACACTTTAGAGTCATCGGCAAATAGGCAAACCTTCCCTACCAAACCTTATTAAAAAGAATAGGACACAGAACAGACCCTTGTGGCACACCGCTTGTAACCTGACTCTGCTCAGAATACTCGCCGTTAACAATAACTCTCTGATGTCTACGCTTCAGCCAGCTGCAAATCCATTGAACTATCCAGGGACTAAGTCCAATCTTCACTAATTTATCTATCAGCTCTTTATGTGGCACTGTATCAAAGGCTTTGCTGAAGTCCAGGTAGGCAATATCCACGGCACCACCTTCATCCAACACCTTTGTGACATAGTCAAAGAAATCAATGAGATTAGTCTGACATGATTTGCCTTTTAATTGTACATATAAAAATCTAAAAAGGAAACCCTGATATATAAAAACATACATACAGTCATATTATGCACAGAAACTACATAGGCAAGGGGAAAGTGTCTCAGTTCCCCCAAGCTTGACGACAGAGATGGGTTTTGAGGAGTTTACGAAAGGCAAGGAGGGTGGGGGCAGTCCTAATCTCCGGGGGGAGCTGATTCCAGAAGGTCAGAGCCGTCACAGAGAAGGCTCTTCCCTTGGGTCCCGCCAGACGGCATTGTTTAGTCTACGGAGAGGGGCGGCATACAAATCTAATAAATAATAATAATAATAATTCTGTGGGACCTAACTGGTCTCTGGGATTTGTGCGGCAGAAGGCGGTCTCACAGGTAACCTGGTCCGGTGCCATGAAGGGTTTTATAGGTCATAACCAACACTTTGAATTGTGACCAGAAACTGATCGGCAACCAATGCAGACTGCAGAGTAACATGGGCATATTTAGGGAAGCCCATAATTGCTCTCGCAGCTGCATTCTGCACGATCTGAAGTTTCCGAACACTTTTCAAAGGTAGCCCCATGTAGAGAGCATTACAGTAGTCGAACCTCGAGGTGATGAGGGCATGAGTGACTGAGTGAGTACTAATCAACTAGAAGGAACCGTTTGACACTGTAATATTGTCAAATTGCAAGTTCATCCACATAACCATATTTTAAAGGACTTCTGGGAGGATATCAAAGGTGGCTAGAAAAGGCCCATCTCCTGGATCTCACTACATGGGAGTCCTTAACGTAGCCACACCATACCTCTTCTGCTAGAGCTGATGGGGAGATGGATGGAATCCGGAAGAGGAGACCTCATTCCACCAAAAGCTTTAAAGGCCAAAACAGCATCAGCAACAGGGGGCGGGGGAAGCTGTTTTTGCCCTCCCCAGGCATTGAATTATGGGTGTGGGCACTCATGCATGTGCGATAGCGTGCACACATGCTCTTTCGGCACCCAAGGAAAGAAAAAGCTTAGACATCACTGGCTCTGTGCTTCAACACTGTTTGAGACTAGTGGGATGGTGTTTCCTCTTCCCCCACACCCCCTCCCTCCAGCATTCTAAGTGAGAGGAGAAACTGCAAACCTGCAAACCAGCAGGGGGCGCCATTCTCCAGCTCATCTGAGTTTCCGGAAATTCTTAGGGCCTTGTTGAGACTCTCCCACCTTTTGAAAGATTTTCAAAGATTTATATTATTTTATATTATTTTATATTCTATATTTTATATTCTCGAGCTATCAAGCTATACTCCCCCCTTCTTCTACACAGAGAGGACCTAGTTTCCACTCTGTACATGCTTTGTGGAAAGGTGACTGCATAGGAAATGTAAAATCAACTGAATTTGGTAATCATAATAATAAGTGTAATCGGAAGAGGGAGTCCAGGGAGAGGGGAAATAAATAAACAAACAAACAAACAAACGAATAAATAAATACATACATACATACATACATAAATACATAAATAAATACATAAATAAATAAATACATAAATAAATAAATACATAAATAAATACATAAATTTGTTATTTTTTTGTCCAAGGAGTCTCCAGAAGAACCGGCAAAGGAGAGAGCAGCCCTCTTAGTTTATGGTGGGAAAAGAGAAGAGTTTGAAGCTTCCAAAAGATTCATTACACTAGAAAATAAAAGGAAATAGGGAATTTATACACTGTATTTGATACCACTGACATTTCACATAGAAAGACATATTTTCTCTTTGAAGATGCCACAAAAAAGCCTTTCAGCATTTTTAGCCAGAGAGAAGATCATTTGGGGTGTCTGAGGTAAAACAAAGACTCACAGGACTGGAAAGGACCTCAGAGGTCATCTAGTCCAACCCTCAGATCCAGGCAGGAGACCTAATGACATCCCAGTCTAACAGTTCTCCAGTCTGTTTTGGAAAAGTTCCAGTGAGGGAGCTCTCACAATTCCTGGATGTCAGTTATTCCACTGATTGACTGTTCTCACTGCTAGAAAATTTCTCCTTCCTTCTGGGTTGGATCTCTCTTTCACAAGCTTCCACCCGTTGCTTCGTGTCCTGCTGCCTTGTGCTTTGGAGAAGAGGTCCATCCCTTCTTCTCTGGAGAAGCCCCTCAAGTGCTGGGAGACAGTTCTTATGACACATACACCCCCTTCCCCAAATTCCTCTGCTGGATAGGCTAGGCCTCCCGAGTTCTCTCAATTGTTCTCCATCCCTTTCAACCTTCCTCCATCATCTGTGTTGCTCCTCTCTGCACTCTTTCCAGGGTCTCAGCATCTTTTTTGGATCGTGGAGACCAGAACTGGACCAGCAGGCAAAGAGGAGCCTCACTAGTGCAGGAGAAACCAGGATGATCCTTTCTCTGCTTCTTTTGATGTTGTTGCTCCTCTGTAGACACCAAGACTCCGTTGCTTTTTGGCAGCTCCACCTGATCCCCCACTGCGAGGATCTCCCCTCCCCTGCATCCCTCCCCCACAGGCCCAGGGAAACCGCTCGCTTTTCCCAGCACCTCCCCCCAGTTCTGCCCCTCCCCCCAAGAGGCGGAACTCTGGAAGGGGATTTCCTGGTAGAACTTTCGCTTTCCTCTCTGGCCGGTTGCGCCTGGACGTCTGCCTAGCAACAATGACGACATGGAGATACATTTTTTCTACTGGCTGAGCTTGCCCAATCGCCGCCTTTTCCTGGATTGTTGCGTTGCTGGTCACACAGGGCGAGTCTTTGTTTGCCTGCGACTTTTCCGGAGAGCGGAGTGGAGTTGAGGATCGGGGCAGGATGGCTCTGCGCAATGCGCCTCTCTGGCTTCTGGTGCTGCTGCCGGTCGCCCTCCTGGACAGCTGCGACGGTGAGTCCTTCTGGGGCCTTCGGAGGTTCCGGCCCCTTTTTCTCTCCTCCCCTAAAAAAGTTGATTCCCAGAAATAAAATCCTGATTCGGTCATCTTTCTGGTCCGCTCCCCCCTCCCTCTGGCCACTTTGAGTTTCGGTCCCAAAGAGTTGAGGCCTCAAGGGGATTCCGTTGCTTCCGCCCCCACCCGCCCCCAGGAGACCCCTCTGGGAACAGGACAAAGTGGCCCTTCCAGAGGTCAATCAAGTCTATCTGGGCGCCCCGAGAGCAGTTCTTGCCCTCCCCCAAAGTGGAGGTTGTCGGAAAGTGGCGTTTGCAGGTGATCAGATCAGATGAAGAACTTCCTGGCTGCCTCCGCCCAACCCCTCCGCCTGGATCCCCTTTCCTGCCTTGGGAGGGGCTTTGGGGCTCTTTGGGGCTTCTGGTGCTGGGAGGACCCGGCTGGTTTCTCTAATGGGATCCGTGTCTTGGCAGATGCTGGTGTAGTGGATCGATCCGGATTAAAGTTGTCCTGTGAATACAGCAGGATAAGAGTCTGGAGAGAAGCTCTTCTTAATAATCTTCCTTCCTTCCTGATTGTCACTTTCTCCTGATCCCCACCATCACTTGGTCCTGAAATGAACCCCAATATCCCCAGAGCTTTTTGGGAGGAGGGACAGGCAGAGATTTACCTCCCAAGAGCTTCCTTCTCCCATTTCAGAAGCTCTCAACATGGAGCAGTTTGCAAAAAAATAAATAAAATTACATTGTATTATTTATTCTTTGGTAATGGGGAACGTGGGGTGTTCCTGGCTGTTTGCTCTGCAAAGTTGTCAATATAGCAATTTCTCAAAAGACATTTAAAAAGATTGGGGGGAATTTAAGAATGAGATAAGCTGCTTGGAGGTAAAAGGAGAGAAGACCTCTGTGTGGGGACCATGAAATGAGCCGCTTGCTTGGACACAGACAGGCCCAAACTCACCAGCCCTTCCTGACTGGAGGCACATTCACGATTGTGAGGATGCCAAACCTATGCAAACCTGTGTTACAGTCACACCTGTCATTTCTGACTTGAGGAGGATTCAGGATTGTGAGTTACATTCACACGTTTCTCCTCTCAGGCAGACTTCAGCCTTGCTCATTGCTCAGCCCCACAAGGGGAAGAAGCGGGTTCTGGATCACGGAGGGTCCAATCTGATCCATTTGGATTCTGAAATCTCCCCAGAGCACGAAGTGGATCTGGGGATCCCCAAAAGCTCTGAGCAGCCCCTGGGATTGTGGGGAGGAGCAGGAAGGAGGAGGCCCAGGCCTTTGCCTTGAACTGGGAAGGACTGGGAGACCATACTGGAGGGAATGGTCAGCACCTGGGAATTATGTTTTCAGACCCTAATTGGGTGGCTGAAATTATTCCTTTATTCTCTCTTGGGATGGATAGTCACAGATTTTCTGTGGCATAGCAATAACACCAGCTCTTAGACTTATATTGCTAGTCCTCGACTTGCGAACACAATTGAGCTCAGAATTTATGGGTGACAAATGTGTGAGTTTTGCCTCAATTTGCCACTTTCCTTGCCACATTTGTTAAGCAAATCACTTGCACTTGTTAACTAGTGACATGGTTTTTAAGTGAATCTGCTTCCCCATTGACTTTGGTTGTGAGAGGTTTGCAAACCGAGATCAAATGACCCCGGGACACTGTAGTCGTCACAAGTGTTTGAATTTTGATCATGTGAAGAACATGGGGATGCTACAATGGTCATAAGTGTGAAAAATGAGCATAAGTTACTTTTTTCAGTGATAATGTAACTTCGAACAGTCACTAAATGAACTGTTGCAACAAGTGGAGGACTACCTGTATATCACTTCACAATGCTTTCAGGCCCACTCGAAGCCTAAAATTAGCCTGCAATGCTGCATTCTATCCACTGGGCCTCCATGGCTCAAGGTAATAATAATAATAATAATAATAATAATAATAATAATAATAATAATTATTATTATTATTATTATTATTATTATTATTATTATTATTATTATTATTATTTATTAGATCTGTATGCTGCCCCTCTCCAAAGACTCGGGGTGGCTCACAACAATAATAACAACAACAGTGTGACAATGTAAACAAATCTAATATTAAAAAAGCATCTAAAAAACCCATCATTTAAAAACCATGCAACACACGCACACCATACATAAAACTATAAAAGCCTGGGGGACTTGTCTCAATTCCCTCATGCCTGGCGATAGAGGTGGGTCTTAAGTAATTTGCGAAGGACAAGGAGGGTGGGCGCAGTTCTGATCTTTGGGGGGAGTTGATTCCAGAGGGTTGGGGCCGCCACAGAGAAGGCTCTTCCCCTGGAGCCCACCAGATGACATTGTTTAGTCGATGGGACCCAGAGAAGGCCAATTCTGTGGGACCTTATCGGCCGCTGGGATTCGTGTGGCAGAAGACAGTTCCGAAGGTATGGGGTTGAGCCCCACTGAGTCCTGGGTTCAAAGCCAATTCCTGTTCAGATGCCTGAACTCTGGGACGGGAGGGGGAATTTCCCAATCAAGGTGGGTGGGTGAGGACAAAGATCTAGGGGGGCTACATGGCATCATTATTGATCCCTTCGCTCCCCACTTTGCTTCCCCATAACTTCCAGGGAAGCAGTTTGGGTTTCCTGTAAGGATCCCATGGCCTCTGGTCTCACCGCAATTCCCCCCTCCCCCTATTTTATAAAATCCCCCCCTCAAATCTGCACCTAACAATCCATGTTGGGCCTCAGTGAAGTCAGAATGTTTTTTTTCCTCTTGGAGGGACCAGGTGGGCGTTCCTGCTGCGTTTTCAGCTTTTGGGGATGGAGCCCCCCTTCTTCCTGTGGGGCCCCTGCAGCCTCCGTGGGGCAGAGACTGAGCAATGCAGAAGGGGGAGGGGGTGGAGGGAGGCCCTGCTGGAAGGGGAGAACAATTGGAGGGAAGGACATAAAGGTTGTGGGTCCTGCTCTCTCTTTGGCTCTACTTTCCCTTCCTTTCCTCACTGCCCCCCCAGCCTCTCTGCCCCCAACCTCTCTGCCCCCTCAACCTCTCTGCCCCCCAACCTCTCTGCCCCCTCAACCTCTCTGCCCCCCAACCTCTCTGCCCCCTCAACCTCTCTGCCCCCTCAACCTCTCTGCCCCCTCAACCTCTCTGGCCCCCCAACCTCTCTGCCCCAACCTCTCTGCCCCCCCAACCTCTCTGCCCCCTCAACCTCTCTGGCCCCCCAACCTCTCTGCCCCCTCAACCTCTCTGCCCCCTCAACCTCTCTGCCCCAACCTCTCTGCCCCCCCAACCTCTCTGCCCCCTCAACCTCTCTGGCCCCCCAACCTCTCTGCCCCCTCAACCTCTCTGCCCCCTCAACCTCTCTGCCCCCCCAACCTCTCTGCCCCAACCTCTCTGCCCCCCCAACCTCTCTGCCCCTTCAACCTCTCTGGCCCCCCAACCTCTCTGCCCCCTCAACCTCTCTGCCCCCTCAACCTCTCTGCCCCAACCTCTCTGCCCCCCCAACCTCTCTGCCCCCTCAATCTCTCTGGCCCCCCAACCTCTCTGCCCCCTCAACCTCTCTGCCCCCTCAGCCTCTCTGCCCCCCAACCTCTCTGCCCTCCCAACCTCTCTGCCCCCCCAACCTCTCTGCCCCCTCAACCTCTCTGCCCCCCAACCTCTCTGCCCCAACCTCTCTGCCCCCCAACCTCTCTGCCCCCTCAACCTCTCTGCCCTCCCAACCTCTCTGCCCCCCCAACCTCTCTGCCCCCTCAGCCTCTCTGCCCCCCAACCTCTCTGCCCTCCCAACCTCTCTGCCCCCCCAACCTCTCTGCCCCCTCAACCTCTCTGCCCCCCAACCTCTCTGCCCCAACCTCTCTGCCCCCCAACCTCTCTGCCCCCTCAACCTCTCTGCCCCCGCAACCTCTCTGCCCCCTCAACCTCTCTGCCCCCGCAACCTCTCTGCCCCCTCAACCTCTCTGCCCCCTCAACCTCTCTGCCCCCTCAACCTCTCTGCCCCAACCTCTCTGCCCCCCAACCTCTCTGCCCCCTCAGCCTCTCTGCCCCCCAACCTCTCTGCCCTCCCAACCTCTCTGCCCCCCCAACCTCTCTGCCCCCTCAACCTCTCTGCCCCCCAACCTCTCTGCCCCAACCTCTCTGCCCCCCAACCTCTCTGCCCCCTCAACCTCTCTGCCCCCTCAACCTCTCTGCCCCAACCTCTCTGCCCCCCAACCTCTCTGCCCCCTCAACCTCTCTGCCCCCCAACCTCTCTGCCCTCCCAACCTCTCTGCCCCCTCAACCTCTCTGTCCTCCCAACCTCTCTGTCCCCCAACCTCTCTGCCCCCCAACCTCTCTGCCCCCCCAACCTCTCTGCCCCCTCAACCTCTCTGCCCCCCAACCTCTCTGCCCCCCCAACCTCTCTGCCCCCTCAACCTCTCTGCCCCCCAACCTCTCTGCCCCAACCTCTCTGCCCCCCCAACCTCTCTGCCCCCTCAAACTCTCTGGCCCCCAACCTCTCTGCCCCCCAACCTCTCTGCCCCCTCAACCTCTCTGCCCCCCAACCTCTCTGCCCCCCAACCTCTCTGCCCCCTCAACCTCTCTGCCCCCCAACCTCTCTGCCCCCCAACCTCTCTGCCCCCCAACCTCTCTGCCCCCTCAACATCTCTGCCCCCCCAACCTCTCTGCCCCCTCAACCTCTCTGCCCCCAACCTCTCTGCCCCCCAACCTCTCTGCCCCCCAACCTCTCTGCCCCCTCAACCTCTCTGCCCCCCAACCTCTCTGCCCCCCAACCTCTCTGCCCCCTCAACCTCTCTGCCCCCTCAACCTCTCTGCCCCCCCAACCTCTCTGCCCCCAACCTCTCTGCCCCTTCAACCTCTCTGCCCCCTCAACCTCTCTGCCCCCAACCTCTCTGCTCCCCCAACCTCTCTGCCCCCCAACCTCTCTGCCCCCCAACCTCTCTGCCCCCTCAACCTCTCTGCCCCTTCAACCTCTCTACCCCCCTCCCTCAACCTCTCTGCCCCCAACCTATCTGCCCCCTCAAGCTCTCTGCCCCCAACCTCTCTGCCCCCTCAACCTCTCTGCCCCTTCAACCTCTCTGCCCCTTCAACCTCTCTGCCCCCTCAACCTCTCTGCCCCCAACCTCTCTGCCCCCCAACCTCTCTGCCCCCTCAACCTCTCTGCTCCCCCAACCTCTCTGCCCTCCATACCTCTCTACCCCCAACCTCTCTGCCCCCAACCTCTCTGCCCCCCAACCTCTCTGCCCCCCAACCTCTCTGCCCCCTCAACCTCTCTGCCCCCTCAACCTCTCTGCCCCCAACCTCTCTGCCCCCCAACCTCTCTGTCCCCTCAACCTCTCTGCTCCCCCAACCTCTCTGCCCTCCATACCTCTCTACCCCCCAACCTCTCTGCCCCCAACCTCTCTGCCCCCCAACCTCTCTGCCCCCCAACCTCTCTGCCCCCTCAACCTCTCTGCCCCTTCAACCTCTCTGCCCCCTCAACCTCTCTGCCCCCAACCTCTCTGCCCCCCAACCTCTCTGCCCCCCAACCTCTCTGCCCCCTCAACCTCTCTGCCCCTTCAACCTCTCTATCCCCTCAACCTCTCTGCCCCCAACCTCTCTGCCCCCCAACCTCTCTGCTCCCCCAACCTCTCTGCCCTCCAAACCTCTCTGCCCCCCCCAACCTCTCTACCCACCAACCTCTCTGCCTCCAACCTCTCTGCCCCCCAACCTCTCTGCCCCCTCAACCTCTCTGGCCCCAACCTCTCTGCCCCCAACCTCTCTGCCCCCCAACCTCTCTGCTCCCCCAACCTCTCTGCCCTCCAAACCTCTCTGCCCCCCAACCTCTCTGCCCCCCCAAACCTCTCTGCCCCCTCAACCTCTCTGCCCCAACCTCTCTGCTCCCCCAACCTCTCTGCCCCCTCAACCTCTCTGCCCCCCAACCTCTCTGCCCCCCCAACCTCTCTGCCCCCCAACCTCTCTGCCCCCTCAACCTCTCTGCCCCTTCAACCTCTCTGCCCCCTCAACCTCTCTGCCCCCAACCTCTCTGCCCCCCCAACCTCTCTGCCCCCTCAACCTCTCTGCTCCCCCAACCTCTCTGCTCCCCCAACCTCTCTGCCCCCCCAACCTCTCTGCCCCCCCAACCTCTCTGGCCCCTCAACCTCTCTGCCCCCCCAACCTCTCTGCCCCCTCAACCTCTCTGCCCCCCCAACCCCTCTGCCCCCTCAACCTCTCTGCCCCCAACCTCTCTGCTCCCCCAACCTCTCTGCCCCCCCAACCTCTCTGCCCCCCCAACCTCTCTGCCCCCTCAACCTCTCTGCCCCCCCAACCTCTCTGCCCCCTCAACCTCTCTGCCCCCCCAACCTCTCTGCCCCCAACCTCTCTGCCCCCTCAACCTCTCTGCTCCCCCAACCTCTCTGCCCCCAACCTCTCTGCCCCCCCAACCTCTCTGCCCCCTCAACCTCTCTGCTCCCCCAACCTCTCTGCCCCCCCAACCTCTCTGCCCCCTCAACCTCTCTGCCCCCTCAACCTCTCTGCCCCTTCAACCTCTCTGCTCCCCCAACCTCTCTGCCCCCAACCTCTCTGCCCCCTCAACCTCTCTGCACCCCCAACCTCTCTGCCCCCTCAACCTCTCTGCCCCCCCAACCTCTCTGCCCCCTCAACCTCTCTGCCCCCCCAACCTCTCTGCCCCCTCAACCTCTCTGCCCCCCCAACCTCTCTGCCCCCAACCTCTCTGCCCCCTCAACCTCTCTGCCCCCTCAACCTCTCTGCCCCCCCAACCTCTCTGCCCCCTCAACCTCTCTGCCCCCCCAACCTCTCTGCCCCCAACCTCTCTGCCCCCTCAACCTCTCTGCTCCCCCAACCTCTCTGCCCCCCCAACCTCTCTGCCCCCAACCTCTCTGCCCCCTCAACCTCTCTGCTCCCCCAACCTCTCTGCCCCCCCAACCTCTCTGCCCCCTCAACCTCTCTGCCCCCCCAACCCCTCTGCCCCCTCAACCTCTCTGCCCCCCCAACCTCTCTGCCCCCAACCTCTCTGCCCCCTCAACCCTCTGCCCCCTCAACCTCTCTGCCCCCCCAACCTCTCTGCCCCCAACCTCTCTGCCCCCCCAACCTCTCTGCCCCCCCAACCTCTCTGCCCCCCCAACCTCTTTGCCCCTCAACCCCTCTGCCCCCCCAACCCCTCTGCCCCCCAACCTCTCTGCCCCCCCAACCTCTCTGCCCCCAACCTCTCTGCCCCCTCAACCTCTCTGCTCCCCCAACCTCTCTGCCCCCAACCTCTCTGCCCCCTCAACCTCTCTGCACCCCCAACCTCTCTGCCCCCTCAACCTCTCTGCCCCCCCAACCTCTCTGCCCCCTCAACCTCTCTGCCCCCCCAACCTCTCTGCCCCCTCAACCTCTCTGCCCCCCCAACCTCTCTGCCCCCAACCTCTCTGCCCCCTCAACCTCTCTGCCCCCTCAACCTCTCTGCCCCCCCAACCTCTCTGCCCCCTCAACCTCTCTGCCCCCCCAACCTCTCTGCCCCCAACCTCTCTGCCCCCTCAACCTCTCTGCTCCCCCAACCTCTCTGCCCCCCCAACCTCTCTGCCCCCAACCTCTCTGCCCCCTCAACCTCTCTGCTCCCCCAACCTCTCTGCCCCCCCAACCTCTCTGCCCCCTCAACCTCTCTGCCCCCCCAACCCCTCTGCCCCCTCAACCTCTCTGCCCCCCCAACCTCTCTGCCCCCAACCTCTCTGCCCCCTCAACCCCTCTGCCCCCCAACCTCTCTGCCCCCCCAACCTCTCTGCCCCCAACCTCTCTGCCCCCCCAACCTCTCTGCCCCCTCAACCTCTCTGCCCCCCCAACCTCTTTGCCCCTCAACCTCTCTGCCCCCCCAACCCCTCTGCCCCCTCAACCTCTCTGCCCCCAACCTCTCTGCCCCCTCAACCTCTCTGCCCCCTCAACCTCTCTGCCCCAACCTCTCTGCCCCCCAACCTCTCTGCCCCCTCAACCTCTCTGCCCCCCAACCTCTCTGCCCTCCCAACCTCTCTGCCCCCTCAACCTCTCTGTCCTCCCAACCTCTCTGTCCCCCAACCTCTCTGCCCCCCAACCTCTCTGCCCCCCCAACCTCTCTGCCCCCTCAACCTCTCTGCCCCCCAACCTCTCTGCCCCCAACCTCTCTGCCCCCCAACCTCTCTGCCCCCTCAACCTCTCTGCCCCCCAACCTCTCTGCCCCCCCAACCTCTCTGCCCCCTCAACCTCTCTGCCCCCCAACCTCTCTGCCCCAACCTCTCTGCCCCCCAACTTCTCTGCCCCCTCAACCTCTCTGCCCCCCAACCTCTCTGCCCCCCCAACCTCTCTGCCCCCTCAACCTCTCTGCCCCCTCAACCTCTCTGCCCCCCAACCTCTCTGCCCCAACCTCTCTGCCCCCCCAACCTCTCTGCCCCCTCAAACTCTCTGGCCCCCAACCTCTCTGCCCCCCAACCTCTCTGCCCCCTCAACCTCTCTGCCCCCCAACCTCTCTGCCCCCCAACCTCTCTGCCCCCTCAACCTCTCTGCCCCCCAACCTCTCTGCCCCCCAACCTCTCTGCCCCCCAACCTCTCTGCCCCCTCAACATCTATGCCCCCCCAACCTCTCTGCCCCCTCAACCTCTCTGCCCCCAACCTCTCTGCCCCCCAACCTCTCTGCCCCCTCAACCTCTCTGCCCCCCAACCTCTCTGCCCCCCAACCTCTCTGCCCCCTCAACCTCTCTGCCCCCTCAACCTCTCTGCCCCCCCAACCTCTCTGCCCCCAACCTCTCTGCCCCTTCAACCTCTCTGCCCCCTCAACCTCTCTGCCCCCAACCTCTCTGCTCCCCCAACCTCTCTGCCCCCAACCTCTCTGCCCCCCAACCTCTCTGCCCCCTCAACCTCTCTGCCCCTTCAACCTCTCTACCCCCCTCCCTCAACCTCTCTGCCCCCAACCTATCTGCCCCCTCAAGCTCTCTGCCCCCAACCTCTCTGCCCCCTCAACCTCTCTGCCCCTTCAACCTCTCTGCCCCTTCAACCTCTCTGCCCCCTCAACCTCTCTGCCCCCAACCTCTCTGCCCCCCAACCTCTCTGCCCCCTCAACCTCTCTGCCCCTTCAACCTCTCTGTCCCCTCAACCTCTCTGCTCCCCCAACCTCTCTACCCTCCATACCTCTCTACCCCCCAACCTCTCTGCCCCCAAACTCTCTGCCCCCCAACCTCTCTGCCCCCCAACCTCTCTGCCCCCTCAACCTCTCTGCCCCTTCAACCTCTCTGCCCCCTCAACCTCTCTGCCCCCAACCTCTCTGCCCCCCAACCTCTCTGCCCCCCAACCTCTCTGCCCCCTCAACCTCTCTGCCCCTTCAACCTCTCTATCCCCTCAACCTCTCTGCCCCCAACCTCTCTGCCCCCCAACCTCTCTGCTCCCCCAACCTCTCTGCCCTCCAAACCTCTCTGCCCCCCCCCAACCTCTCTACCCACCAACCTCTCTGCCTCCAACCTCTCTGCCCCCCAACCTCTCTGCCCCCTCAACCTCTCTGGCCCCAACCTCTCTGCCCCCAACCTCTCTGCCCCCCAACCTCTCTGCTCCCCCAACCTCTCTGCCCTCCAAACCTCTCTGCCCCCCAACCTCTCTGCCCCCCCAAACCTCTCTGCCCCCTCAACCTCTCTGCCCCAACCTCTCTGCTCCCCCAACCTCTCTGCCCCCTCAACCTCTCTGCCCCCCAACCTCTCTGCCCCCCCAACCTCTCTGCCCCCCAACCTCTCTGCCCCCTCAACCTCTCTGCCCCTTCAACCTCTCTGCCCCCTCAACCTCTCTGCCCCCAACCTCTCTGCCCCCCCAACCTCTCTGCCCCCTCAACCTCTCTGCTCCCCCAACCTCTCTGCCCCCCCAACCTCTCTGCCCCCCCAACCTCTCTGCCCCCCCAACCTCTCTGCCCCCTCAACCTCTCTGCCCCCCCAACCTCTCTGCCCCCTCAACCTCTCTGCCCCCCCAACCCCTCTGCCCCCTCAACCTCTCTGCCCCCTCAACCTCTCTGCCCCCAACCTCTCTGCTCCCCCAACCTCTCTGCCCCCCCAACCTCTCTGCCCCCCCAACCTCTCTGCCCCCTCAACCTCTCTGCCCCCCCCAACCTCTCTGCCCCCTCAACCTCTCTGCCCCCCCAACCTCTCTGCCCCCAACCTCTCTGCCCCCTCAACCTCTCTGCTCCCCCAACCTCTCTGCCCCCAACCTCTCTGCCCCCCCAACCTCTCTGCCCCCTCAACCTCTCTGCTCCCCCAACCTCTCTGTCCCCCCAACCTCTCTGCCCCCTCAACCTCTCTGCCCCCTCAACCTCTCTGCCCCTTCAACCTCTCTGCTCCCCCAACCTCTCTGCCCCCAACCTCTCTGCCCCCTCAACCTCTCTGCACCCCCAACCTCTCTGCCCCCTCAAGCTCTCTGCCCCCCCAACCTCTCTGCCCCCTCAACCTCTCTGCCCCCTCAACCTCTCTGCCCCCCCAACCTCTCTGCCCCCCAACCTCTCTGCCCCCTCAACCTCTCTGCCCCCTCAACCTCTCTGCCCCCCCCAACCTCTCTGCCCCCTCAACCTCTCTGCTCCCCCAACCCCTCTGCTCCCCCAACCTCTCTGCCCCCCCAACCTCTCTGCCCCCCCAACCTCTCTGCCCCCTCAACCTCTCTGCCCCCCAACCTCTCTGCCCCCTCAACCTCTCTGCCCCCCCAACCCCTCTCTGCCCCCTCAACCTCTCTGCCCCCTCAACCTCTCTGCCCCCAACCTCTCTGCTCCCCCAACCTCTCTGCCCCCCCAACCTCTCTGCCCCCCCAACCTCTCTGCCCCCTCAACCTCTCTGCCCCCCCAACCTCTCTGCCCCCTCAACCTCTCTGCCCCCCAACCTCTCTGCCCCCAACCTCTCTGCCCCCTCAACCTCTCTGCTCCCCCAACCTCTCTGCCCCCAACCTCTCTGCCCCCCCAACCTCTCTGCCCCTCAACCTCTCTGCTCCCCCAACCTCTCTGCCCCCCCAACCTCTCTGCCCCCTCAACCTCTCTGCACCCCCAACCTCTCTGCCCCTTCAACCTCTCTGCCCCTTCAACCTCTCTGCCCCTCAACCTCTCTGCCCCTTCAACCTCTCTGCTCCCCCAACCTCTCTGCCCCCAACCTCTCTGCCCCCTCAACCTCTCTGCACCCCCAACCTCTCTGCCCCCTCAACCTCTCTGCCCCCCCAACCTCTCTGCTCCCCCAACCTCTCTGCCCCCCCAACCTCTCTGCCCCTCAACCTCTCTGCCCCCCAACCTCTCTGCCCCCAACCTCTCTGCCCCCTCAACCTCTCTGCCCCCTCAACCTCTCTGCCCCCCCAACCTCTCTGCCCCCTCAACCTCTCTGCCCCCCAACCTCTCTGCCCCCAACCTCTCTGCCCCCTCAACCTCTCTGCTCCCCCAACCTCTCTGCCCCCTCAACCTCTCTGCCCCCCCAACCTCTCTGCCCCTTCAACCTCTCTGCTCCCCCAACCTCTCTGCCCCCAACCTCTCTGCCCCCTCAACCTCTCTGCACCCCCAACCTCTCTGCCCCCTCAACCTCTCTGCCCCCCCAACCTCTCTGCCCCTTCAACCTCTCTGCCCCCCCAACCTCTCTGCCCCTCAACCTCTCTGCCCCCTCAACCTCTCTGCCCCCCAACCTCTCTGCCCCCTCAACCTCTCTGCTCCCCCAACCTCTCTGCCCCCCAACCTCTCTGCCCCCTCAACCTCTCTGCACCCCCAACCTCTCTGCCCCCTCAACCTCTCTGCCCCCCAACCTCTCTGCCCCCTCAACCTCTCTGCCCCCCCAACCTCTCTGCCCCCTCCCCCCTCAACCTCTCTGCCCCCCCAACCTCTCTGCCCCCAACCTCTCTGCCCCCTCAACCTCTCTGCCCCCTCAACCTCTCTGCCCCCCCAACCTCTCTGCCCCCAACCTCTCTGCCCCTCAACCTCTCTGCTCCCCCAACCTCTCTGCACCCCAACCTCTCTGCCCCCTCAACCTCTCTGCACCCCCCAACCTCTCTGCCCCCTCAACCTCTCTGCCCCCCAACCTCTCTGCCCCTCAACCTCTCTGCCCCCCCAACCTCTCTGCCCCCTCAACCTCTCTGCCCCCCAACCTCTCTGCCCCCAACCTCTCTGCCCCTCAACCTCTCTGCCCCCTCAACCTCTCTGCCCCCCCAACCTCTCTGCCCCCTCAACCTCTCTGCCCCCCCAACCTCTCTGCCCCCAACCTCTCTGCCACCTCAACCTCTCTGCTCCCCCAACCTCTCTGCCCCCCCAACCTCCTGCCCCCAACCTCTCTGCCCCCTCAACCTCTCTGCCCCCAACCTCTCTGCCCCCCCAACCTCTCTGCCCCCTCAACCTCTCTGCCCCCCCAACCTCCTCTGCCCCCTCAACCTCTCTGCCCCCCAACCTCTCTGCCCCCTCAACCCCTCTGCCCCCCCAACCCTCTCTGCCCCCCCAACCTCTCTGCCCCCCCAACCTCTCTGCCCCCAACCTCTCTGCCCCCTCAACCTCTCTGCTCCCCCAACCTCTCTGCCCCCAACCTCTCTGCCCCCTCAACCTCTCTGCTCCCCCAACCTCTCTGCCCCCTCAACCTCTCTGCCCCCCAACCTCTCTGCCCCCCCAACCTCTCTGCCCCCCAACCTCTCTGCCCCCTCAACCTCTCTGCCCCTTCAACCTCTCTGCCCCCTCAACCTCTCTGCCCCCAACCTCTCTGCCCCCCAACCTCTCTGCCCCCTCAACCTCTCTGCTCCCCCAACCTCTCTGCTCCCCCAACCTCTCTGCCCCCCCAACCTCTCTGCCCCCCAACCTCTCTGCCCCCTCAACCTCTCTGCCCCCCCAACCTCTCTGCCCCCTCAACCTCTCTGCCCCCCAACCCCTCTGCCCCCTCAACCTCTCTGCCCCCTCAACCTCTCTGCCCCCAACCTCTCTGCCCCCCCAACCTCTCTGCCCCCCCAACCTCTCTGCCCCCCAACCTCTCTGCCCCAACCTCTCTGCCCCCTCAACCCCTCTGCCCCCTCAACCTCTCTGCCCCCCAACCTCTCTGCCCCCAACCTCTCTGCCCCCCCAACCTCTCTGCCCCTTCAACCTCTCTGCCCCCCCAACCTCTCTGCCCCCCTCAACCTCTCTGCCCCCCAACCCCTCTTCCCCCCCAACCTCTCTGCCCCCCCAACCTCTCTGCCCCCAACCTCTCTGCCCCCTCAACCTCTCTGCTCCCCCAACCTCTCTGCCCCCCAACCTCTCTGCCCCCTCAACCTCTCTGCTCCCCCAACCTCTCTGCCCCCTCAACCTCTCTGCCCCCCAACCTCTCTGCCCCCCAACCTCTCTGCCCCCCAACCTCTCTGCCCCCTCAACCTCTCTGCCCCTTCAACCTCTCTGCCCCCTCAACCTCTCTGCCCCCCCAACCTCTCTGCCCCCTCAACCTCTCTGCTCCCCCAACCTCTCTGCTCCCCCAACCTCTCTGCCCCCCCAACCTCTCTGCCCCCCCAACCTCTCTGCCCCCTCAACCTCTCTGCCCCCCCAACCTCTCTGCCCCCTCAACCTCTCTGCCCCCCAACCCCTCTGCCCCCTCAACCTCTCTGCCCCCTCAACCTCTCTGCCCCCAACCTCTCTGCTCCCCCAACCTCTCTGCCCCCCCAACCTCTCTGCCCCCCAACCTCTCTGCCCCCTCAACCTCTCTGCCCCCCCAACCTCTCTGCCCCCTCAACCTCTCTGCCCCCCCAACCTCTCTGCCCCCAACCTCTCTGCCCCCTCAACCTCTCTGCTCCCCCAACCTCTCTGCCCCCAACCTCTCTGCCCCCCCAACCTCTCTGCCCCCTCAACCTCTCTGCTCCCCCAACCTCTCTGCCCCCCAACCTCTCTGCCCCCCTCAACCTCTCTGCCCCCTCAACCTCTCTGCCCCCTCAACCTCTCTGCCCCCTCAACCTCTCTGCCCCCTCAACCTCTCTGCCCCCCCAACCTCTCTGCCCCCTCAACCTCTCTGCCCCCTCAACCTCTCTGCCCCCCCAACCTCTCTGCCCCCTCAACCTCTCTGCCCCCCCAACCTCTCTGCCCCCTCAACCTCTCTGCCCCCCTCAACCTCTCTGCCCCCCAACCTCTCTGCCCCCTCAACCTCTCTGCCCCCCCAACCTCTCTGCCCCCCAACCTCTCTGCCCCCTCAACCTCTCTGCCCCCTCAACCTCTCTGCCCCCCAACCTCTCTGCCCCCTCAACCTCTCTGCCCCCTCAACCTCTCTGCCCCCAACCTCTCTGCCCCCTCAACCTCTCTGCCCCCCAACCTCTCTGCCCCCCAACCTCTCTGCCCCCTCAACCTCTCTGCCCCCTCAACCTCTCTGCCCTCCCAACCTCTCTGCCCCCTCAACCTCTCTGCCCCCCCAACCTCTCTGCCCCCAACCTCTCTGCCCCCTCAACCTCTCTGCTCCCCCAACCTCTCTGCCCCCCCAACCTCTCTGCCCCCAACCTCTCTGCCCCCTCAACCTCTCTGCTCCCCCAACCTCTCTGCCCCCCAACCTCTCTGCCCCCTCAACCTCTCTGCCCCCCCAACCCCTCTGCCCCCTCAACCTCTCTGCCCCCCCAACCTCTCTGCCCCCCAACCTCTCTGCCCCCCTCAACCTCTCTGCCCCCCAACCTCTCTGCCCCCCAACCTCTCTGCCCCCTCAACCTCTCTGCCCCCCAACCTCTCTGCCCCCTCAACCTCTCTGCCCCCCCAACCCCTCTGCCCCCTCAACCTCTCTGCCCCCCCAACCTCTCTGCCCCCCAACCTCTCTGCCCCCTCAACCTCTCTGCTCCCCCAACCTCTCTGCCCCCAACCTCTCTGCCCCCCCAACCTCTCTGCCCCCCCAACCTCTCTGCCCCCCCAACCTCTCTGCCCCCTCAACCTCTCTGCCCCCTCAACCTCTCTGCCCCCCAACCTCTCTGTCCCCTCAACCTCTCTGCCCCCCCAACCTCTCTGCCCCCTCAACCTCTCTGCCCCCTTCAACCTCTCTGCTCCCCCAACCTCTCTGCCCCCCCAACCTCTCTGCCCCCTCAACCTCTCTGCCCCCTCAACCTCTCTGCCCCCTCAACCTCTCTGCCCCCCCAACCTCTCTGCCCCCAACCTCTCTGCCCCCTCAACCTCTCTGCCCCCTCAACCTCTCTGCCCCCCCAACCTCTCTGCCCCCAACCTCTCTGCCCCCCCAACCTCTCTGCCCCCTCAACCTCTCTGCCCCCCTCAACCTCTCTGCCCCCCCAACCTCTCTGCCCCCCCAACCCTCTGCCCCCTCAACCTCTCTGCCCCCCCAACCTCTCTGCCCCCAACCCCTCTGCCCCCTCAACCTCTCTGCCCCCCAACCTCTCTGCCCCCTCAACCTCTCTGCCCCTCAACCTCTCTGCTCCCCCAACCTCTCTGCCCCCCAACCTCTCTGCCCCCCTCAACCTCTCTGCCCCCTCAACCTCTCTGCCCCCTTCAACCTCTCTGCTCCCCCAACCTCTCTGCCCCCCAACCTCTCTGCCCCCTCAACCTCTCTGCCCCCTCAACCTCTCTGCCCCCAACCTCTCTGCCCCCTCAACCTCTCTGCCCCCAACCTCTCTGCCCCCTCAACCTCTCTGCTCCCCCAACCTCTCTCCCCCTCAACCTCTCTGCCCCCTCAACCTCTCTGTCCCCTCAATCTCTCTGCCCCCCCAACCTCTCTGCCCCCTCAACCTCTCTGCCCCCCTCAACCTCTCTGCCCCCCCAACCTCTCTGCCCCCCCAACCTCTCTGCCCCCCCAACCTCTCTGCCCCCTCAACCTCTCTGCCCCCCCAACCTCTCTGCCCCCCCAACCTCTCTGCCCCCCCAACCTCTCTGCCCCCTCAACCTCTCTGCCCCCCCAACCTCTCTGCCCCCCCAACCTCTCTGCCCCCCCAACCTCTCTGCCCCCTCAACCTCTCTGCCCCCTCAACCTCTCTGCCCCCCCAACCTCTCTGCCCCCTTCAACCTCTCTGCTCCCCCAACCTCTCTGCCCCCCCAACCTCTCTGCCCCCTCAACCTCTCTGCCCCCCCAACCTCTCTGCCCCCCCAACCTCTCTGCCCCCTCAACCTCTCTGCCCCCCCAACCTCTCTGCCCCCCCAACCTCTCTGCTCCCCCAACCTCTCTGCCCCTTCAACCTCTCTGCCCCCTCAACCTCTCTGCCCCCTCAACCTCTCTGCCCCCCCAACCTCTCTGCCCCCCCAACCCCTCTGCCCCCTCAACCTCTCTGCCCCCTCAACCTCTCTGCCCCCTCAACCTCTCTGCCCCCTCAACCTCTCTGCCCCCCCAACCTCTCTGCCCCCCCAACCTCTCTGCCCCCTCAACCTCTCTGCCCCCTCAACCTCTCTGCCCCCCTCAACCTCTCTGCCCCCCCAACCTCTCTGCCCCCCCAACCTCTCTGCCCCCCCAACCTCTCTGCCCCCTCAACCTCTCTGCCCCCCAACCTCTCTGCCCCCCCAACCTCTCTGCCCCCCCAACCTCTCTGCCCCCCCAACCTCTCTGCCCCCCCAACCTCTCTGCCCCCTCAACCTCTCTGCCCCCCCAACCTCTCTGCCCCCCAACCTCTCTGCCCCCTCAACCTCTCTGCCCCCCAACCTCTCTGCCCCCCCAACCTCTCTGCCCCCTCAACCTCTCTGCCCCCCCAACCTCTCTGCCCCCCCAACCTCTCTGCCCCCTCAACCTCTCTGCCCCCTCAACCTCTCTGCCCCCTCAACCTCTCTGCCCCCCTCAACCTCTCTGCCCCCCCAACCTCTCTGCCCCCCTCAACCTCTCTGCCCCCTCAACCTCTCTGCCCCCTCAACCTCTCTGCCCCTCAACCTCTCTGCCCCCCCAACCTCTCTGCCCCCGCAACCTCTCTGCCCCCTCAACCTCTCTGCCCCCTCAACCTCTCTGCCCCCTCAACCTCTCTGCCCCCCCAACCTCTCTGCCCCCCCAACCTCTCTGCCCCCCAACCTCTCTGCCCCCTCACCTCAGCACCTCTCTGCCCCCCAACCTCTCTGCCCCCCCAACCTCTCTGCCCCCCCAACCTCTCTGCCCCCCAACCTCTCTGCCCCCCTCAACCTCTCTGCCCCCCCAACCTCTCTGCCCCCCAACCTCTCTGCCCCCCAACCTCTCTGCCCCCCTCAACCTCTCTGCCCCCCCAACCTCTCTGCCCCCCCAACCTCTCTGCCCCCTCAACCTCTCTGCCCCCCCAACCTCTCTTCCCCCCCAACCTCTCTGCCCCCCAACCTCTCTGCCCCCTCAACCTCTCTGCCCCCCCAACCTCTCTGCCCCCCCAACCTCTCTGCCCCCCCCAACCTCTCTGCCCCCTCAACCTCTCTGCCCCCCCAACCTCTCTGCCCCCCCAACCTCTCTGCCCCCCCAACCTCTCTGCCCCCTCAACCTCTCTGCCCCCTCAACCTCTCTGCCCCCCCAACCTCTCTGCCCCCCCAACCTCTCTGCCCCCTCAACCTCTCTGCCCCCTCAACCTCTCTGCTCCCCCAACCTCTCTGCTCCCCCAACCTCTCTGCCCCCTCAACCTCTCTGCTCCCCCAACCTCTCTGCCCCCTCAACCTCTCTGCCCCCCCAACCTCTCTGCCCCCTACCTCTCTGCCCCCCAACCTCTTTGAGCCCCCAACGTCTCTGCCCCCCAACCTATCTTCCCCCTCAACCTCTCTGCCCCCAACCTCTCTGCCCTCCATACCTCTCTTCCCCCCAACCTCTCTGCTCCCCCAACCTCTCTGCCCCCCCAACCTCTCTGCCCCCCCAACCTCTCTGCCCTCCATACCTCTTTGAGCCCCCAACCTCTCTGCCCCCCCAACCTCTCTGCCCCCCCAACCTCTCTGCCCCCTCAACCTCTCTGCCCCCTCAACCTCTCTGCCCCCCAACCTCTCTGCCCCCCAACCTCTCTGCCCCCTCAACCTCTCTGCCCCCCCAACCTCTCTGCCCCCTCAACCTCTCTGCCCCCCCAACCTCTCTGCCCCCCCAACCTCTCTGCCCCCTCAACCTCTCTGCCCCCCCAACCTCTCTGCCCCCCCAACCTCTCTGCCCCCCCAACCTCTCTGCCCCCTCAACCTCTCTGCCCCCCCCAACCTCTCTGCCCCCCCAACCTCTCTGCCCCCCCCAACCTCTCTGCCCCCTCAACCTCTCTGCCCCCCCACCTCTCTGCCCCCCCAACCTCTCTGCCCCCCCAACCTCTCTGCCCCCCCAACCTCTCTGCCCCCCCAACCTCTCTGCCCCCTCAACCTCTCTGCCCCCCCAACCTCTCTGCCCCCCCAACCTCTCTGCCCCCCCAACCTCTCTGCCCCCTCAACCTCTCTGCCCCCCCAACCTCTCTGCCCCCCCAACCTCTCTGCCCCCTCAACCTCTCTGCCCCCCCAACCTCTCTGCCCCCCCAACCTCTCTGCCCCCCCAACCTCTCTGCCCCCTCAACCTCTCTGCCCCCCCCAACCTCTCTGCCCCCCCAACCTCTCTGCCCCCCCAACCTCTCTGCCCCCTCAACCTCTCTGCCCCCCCAACCTCTCTGCCCCCCCAACCTCTCTGCCCCCCCAACCTCTCTGCCCCCTCAACCTCTCTGCCCCCTCAACCTCTCTGCCCCCCCCAACCTCTCTGCCCCCCCAACCTCTCTGCCCCCCTCAACCTCTCTGCCCCCTCAACCTCTCTGCTCCCCCAACCTCTCTGCTCCCCCAACCTCTCTGCCCCCCTCAACCTCTCTGCTCCCCCAACCTCTCTGCCCCCTCAACCTCTCTGCCCCCCCAACCTCTCTGCCCCCTACCTCTCTGCCCCCCAACCTCTTTGAGCCCCCAACGTCTCTGCCCCCCAACCTATCTTCCCCCTCAACCTCTCTGCCCCCCAACCTCTCTGCCCTCCATACCTCTCTTCCCCCCCAACCTCTCTGCTCCCCCAACCTCTCTGCCCCCCCAACCTCTCTGCCCCCCAACCTCTCTGCCCCCCCAACCTCTCTGCTCCCCCAACCTCTCTGCTCCCCCAACGTCTCTGCCCCCCAACCTCTCTGCTCCCTCAACCTCTCTGCCCCCCAACCTCTCTGCTCCCCCAACCTCTCTGCTCCCCCAACCTCTCTTCCCCCCCAACCTCTCTGCCCCCCCAACCTCTCTGCCCCCCAACCTCTTTGAGCCCCCAACCTCTCTGCCCCCCCAACCTCTCTGCCCCCCCAACCTCTCTGCTCCCCCAACCTCTCTGCTCCCCCAACCTCTCTGCCCCCTCAACCTCTCTGCTCCCCCAACCTCTCTGTCCCCCCAACGTCTCTACTCCCCCAACCTCTCTGCCCCCCCAACCTCTCTGCTCCCCCAACGTCTCTGTCCCCCCAACATCTCTGCTCCCCCAACCTCTCTGCCCCCCCCAACCTCTCTGCTCCCCCAACCTCTCTGCTCCCCCAACGTCTCTGCTCCCCCAACCTCTCTGTCCCCCCAACCTCTCTGCTCCCTCAACCTCTCTGCTCCCCCCAACGTCTCTGCTCCCCCAACCTCTCTGCCCCCCCAACCTCTCTGCTCCCCCAACCTCTCTGCTCCCCCAACGTCTCTGCTCCCCCAACCTCTCTGTCCCCCCAACCTCTCTGCTCCCCCAACCTCTCTGCCCCCCAACCTCTCTGTCCCCCCAACCTCTCTGCCCCCCCAACCTCTCTGCTCCCCCAACGTCTCTGCCCCCTCAACCTCTCTGCCCCTTCAACCTCTCTGCTCCCCCCAACCTCTCTGCTCCCCCAACGTCTCTGCTCCCCCAACCTCTCTGTCCCCCCAACCTCTCTGCTCCCCCAACGTCTCTGCCCCCTCAACCTCTCTGCCCCCCCAACCTCTCTGCTCCCCCAACGTCTCTGCCCCCTCAACCTCTCTGCCCCTTCAACCTCTCTGCTCCCCCAACCTCTCTGCCCCCTCAACCTCTCTGCCCCCCCAACCTCTCTGCCCCCCTACCTCTCTGCCCCCCAACCTCTCTGCCCCCCCAACCTCTCTGCCCCCTCAACCTCTCTGCCCCCCAACCTCTCTGCCCCCAACCTCTCTGCCCCCTCAACCTCTCTGCTCCCCCAACCTCTCTGCCCCCAACCTCTCTGCCCCTCAACCTCTGCCCCCAACCTCTCTGCTCCCCCAACCTCTCTGCTCCCCCAACCTCTCTGCCCCCCACCTCTCTGCCCCCCTCAACCTCTCTGCCCCCCCAACCTCTCTGCCCCCTCAACCTCTCTGCTCCCCCAACCTCTCTGCCCCCAACCTCTCTGCCCCTTCAACCTCTCTGCTCCCCCAACCTTTCTGCCCCCTCAACCTCTCTGCCCCTTCAACCTCTCTGCCCCCTCAACCTCTCTGCTCCCCCAACCTCTCTGCCCCCCAACCTCTCTGCCCCCTCAACCTCTCTGCTCCCCCAACCTCTCTGCCCCCCTCAACCTCTCTGCCCCAACCTCTCTGCTCCCCCAACCTCTCTGCCCCCAACCTCTCTGCCCCTTCAACCTCTCTGCTCCCCCAACCTCTCTGCCCCTCAACCTCTCTGCCCCTTCAACCTCTCTGCCCCCTCAACCTCTCTGCTCCCCCAACCTGTCTGCCCCCCAACCTCTCTGCCCCCTCAACCTCTCTGCCCCCTCAACCTCTCTGCTCCCCCAACCTCTCTGCCCCCCAACCTCTCTGCCCCCTCAACCTCTCTGCCCCCCAACCTCTCTGCTCCCCCAACCTCTCTGCTCCCCCAACCTCTCTGCCCCCTCAACCTCTCTGCCCCCTCAACCTCTCTGCCCCTTCAACCTCTCTTGTCCCCCAACCTCTCTGCCCCCTCAACCTCTCTGCCCCCCCAACCTCTCTGCCCCCCCTCCCTACCTCTCTGCC